>NC_044578.1:25864960-26167700 GCF_901933205.1 Camarhynchus parvulus | reverse complement strand
GCTTCTTCATGGCCTCCTCTGCACCTGCTCCAACAGGTTTTCTTTCCTGTGCTGAGGCCACCTGGGCCAGATGCAGCATTCCAGGGATGGGGTTCCTCAAGTAGAGGGTGGGCATCACTCCTTGACCTGCTGCCCACCAAGGATGAGAGTCACTCTCTGGGCTGTGAGCACACATTGTCAGCTTATGCCCAGCCTCTCATCTGCCATTCCTTCCAAGAACTTCCCAGGGCTGCTCTCTATCCCTTCTTTCCTCAGCTTGTGTTATAGCAGGGGCTGCCCCAACCCAGACTCAAGGCTTTACTCTTCACCTTGTTGAACCTCATGAGGTTCCCGTGAGCCCATTCCTTGGATTAAATCCCTTTGAGCCCTCTCCTGTTTGCTCTGTCTCAGGTGTGTGAGAAGCAATCCAAATCCACTCCATTAGCAGGTTGAGTTTGCCTAATTTGACAGGGCTGTCCCATTCCCAGCAGGCATCAAGGGGCATTTGCTCCTCACGTTCTGTAAGGAAGAGGATGCAGCCAGTAACTCCTCCATTTTTAAACTGCTCTAACACTGATATATAAATATTTCTGGCTGTTTCCACTGCTGCAATTGCTGCCCAAGAGATTTTGTTTCTCAGTTCAGCAAGCCCTTCTCAAATGGCCACAGTGTGTCATTTGTCATCATTTATCTATTGCTTTGATCAGAAGTGAAGGAGGACAGCAAAGAAAGTGTGTTTCAACTGACTCTGGTTAATGTTGGATTAGAAATTATGAAAGTCTTGGAAATGCAAAGTGCTGAGCCTGAATTCTGGGACACTGGGGACCAAGGAGTCAATCCGAAGATGAATTGTGACCCATTCATGAAAGGAATCATCACTGTCTGTCACAGGACGTGAGAGCTCTCCTTCATCCTGAGTCTTAGATCTCCACAGAGTTCTTCAGCATTAAAACAGCCTTAAAATTGATTTTAGGTGTTTGCTTGTGAACTAATGCAATATTAGTTGGGAGAACTAGGGTGAACAGAACCAAGCTCTCACATAAAATACGTGGCAAAGCAGTGGGTTGGCTTCCAAGCTCTCAAGCTGTGCAGTGGCCCCATGAAATTATGTTTTGCATTTATATCCACTCCTTGATGAGGCACTTGCCTATTATAGGGCAATAAAACCCTAACCCAACTCCAATCTTTAGCTGGTGCAAGCCCACACTGACTACAGCTATTTTCCCCTCACAAGGATCTTTTTTATCTCTGCAGTAAAAGTGCTGAAGCTATTTCCAGTTCTTCCACAGGGATGTAAAATGGGAAGAGAGATGGGTTTTCTCACTTACCTTCATTAATATGGTAGCCCAGGTTTTCCCACCAAATTCCAACAGAAACAAATCTATTTTTAACCAAATCACTCCAGTCAAAGCCTTCAAGGCCTGCTATAAAAATGACTAAAGAGCATTTTCTGTGGTGTGCCTTGATGAAAGCCATTTTATATTCTTCTAGTGGCTCCATGCAGGTGCCCAGCCAGCTCCTCACATCCAGACATGGCCATGGAGGCTATCCCAGCTGGCAGGAGGACCAAACCTAAGGAAATGTGGGATTTGAGCTGCACACCCACAGCTATTGTACATCCTAAAAGCCCAGACCAGCTCTGTCCTACATCTGTGAGCCCTTCTCTCTACCTCAAGCCAGACAGGTTCTTGCAGGTCAGAAATCCTGGAGTCACCAGGATCTCTGAGGCTCAGGGGTGGTCACAATCCTCCTCCTCCATCCCCTCTTGCTATTCATCAGAAGCCCAAAAACAAGAGAGGCAAGAGGAAATTCCTCCTTTTTTCGCTCCCTAAAGAGTCCAGCTTTCAGCCCCCATTTTCCCATCTCCATGCCTTGAGATGCCACACGAGGGAGGACAAGGACTGTAGTTTGGATTGTCCCGTTGTGGTGGCTGCTGTGCTCTCAGGGGAGGAAAACTGGGCAGGGAGGTTGATGGGAACACCTCACTTCATGCTGTTGTACCAGCAGCGTGGGATCACAAAGGATAATCCTTGCTCCAGTGCTATCCAGTGCTCCTCAGGGACAACCAGAGCTGATGTAGCTGTCACCTCCAAGGTCCCATCTTTCCTGAGGTGGGAGGTGGCCAGGTACTCTTTGGAAAGCATGTCTGAAGACAAAACAATTATTTCAGTGGTGGGATGAGGGCCTTGGTGCTGGGATGGGGAAGCCAGCTCTGCAGCATGGGGCTGGAGCAGGGTGCAGCATCTTGGTGCTGGTGCTCATGTGCAGGCCCAGGGCCCTCGGGGTCTCTGTGCTCAGCATGACCCCAAGATGTGTCAGAGAGTCTCTTTTCCCAGCCTGGCAGTTGAAGATGGAGTCAGGATTCTTCTGTTCTGGTTCTCAAGGTTGTTTATTTTCTCTTATCTTTCTTTCTCTGACCTGTTGAGATTTGTCCAGAAGGTTGGGTTGAGGCACACTGCCCATCCTTGGGGTAGTGTTATCTTTTTATACTAAAAACTGCGTGTACACTATTTACCATAACTTCCCAATACCTATCACCTATGTTAGACAGTGAGCTTCTACTCTAAATCAATCTAAAAACACCAACATCATCCAGAAGATGGAGGCTAGGAAGGAGAAAGAAGGACAAGGCACACCCAAATCCCTCCATCTTGGGACCCCAAGCCCCCATTCTAAAAACCCCAAAATTCTACTTTTCACCCTGTGACAAACTAACTATCATTCTACTTAAACTTTCCTGGCTTGCAATTCCTCATATAAAGGTTGGTAATTTTTTCCATGGGTCAAAATCAAAGGCTCTGTGCAAAATCAAAGGCACAGGGGTCTTGGGCTCTGTGCCAAGGTCTCTGAGCCCCCTGGCAGAGGTTTGAGCCATCCAGGACAGCCAGAGGGATGTCCTGGGTTCTGACACAGAGCCACACATCTCCTCTCAGCCATACATCCATTAACCTCAGGAGATCTCCCAAATTGCACCCCCAGCAAATTTCTTTCCTCCTGCCACGTCTGGGAATGCCAGCTCCTCTCCATACCCACAGGTGTGGCTGGCCAGTGGTGAGATTAACCTGTCTGACAAAACAGAGTCTGTCAAACTGCCTGGGAGGAGGAATAGATCCAAACCCAGCCCAGCTGCCTGGGTGGGGAGAAAGCAGTTATCACTGTAAACTCCATATACATTATTTATCAAATGAAGCCTCTGCAGCAGGAAGATGATTCATGTCTCTGCTCCAGCTTGCTCATGTTCTCTCTGTCTTTTCAACGGGATGTGATAGAAAATCTTTGCAGGCTCCTTGTGGCCACTGACCAAAGGTTGTTCCCCTCCTGAGGAGATGCTGCAGGTCCCCAAAGGGGCCTGGAACAACCCTTGCCCAAGGAAAATCACCCAGCTTCAGCCAGCTCCACCGTGGCAGCTTTGTTCCAGCCTCAAATCTGTTCCACAAGTATCTGCTGCTGCTCTCTACATTCCAGGGAAATTACAATGGGAAGGCAAGTAGAAAATATCAATTATTGGAAGGTTGAAACAGCACAATCCCTGCTGCTGCCTGCCAGGTTGCATGTGCGTGTAAATCGACTGTAACGTGCTGTTTAGTTTGAGTAATACATTAAAAAGAAAGGGAAATCTGAATTTTTTTCAGTATGGGGCAGGTGGAGGGAAAGTCACAGCATACTCAACTGTGATCACATCAGCTCTGCTTCATCTCTGTGATGTAAAATTACATGTGAAGGGGAAATTAATCAAAAATGCACCAGATGAGCATTCCTTTTCCATCCCCCTGACTTTGGGTAAGGGTATAAATGATGTGGCAAACCGAAGAGAAAGTAAAAAACCTGTGCTTATTTGACTTCAGCAGGTGGGTCTGCTCTTACTGAAAGCAAACCGAGTTCCTGTGTGCTCCCGCTCAGAGCTCCCAGGGGAACATGCTGCAATGCACTAATTATGGATAAAAAACAGGGAAATAGCAGGGCTCTTCCTCTGCTGGTCCACAGCACTGTTCTCCATTTAAATGAGGTGGTTTTTTGTATGTGGTGACAGAGGTTAAGGTGCATCCAAGCTCTTCAAGGTGACTTTGTGCTTCACTGCACTCCCCTTTATCTTCATCAAGGCATATGCTCCGTCTGTGCCGGGGGTAATGGGTGGCAACATTTTGGCAAAGAAGCATCCCAAGCCAGGTTTGCATCCTCTTCAGCTCAGCCCCGAGGAGCTCTGGGGTGATCTGCAGACTCTAATGCAAGGTGACAGCCGAGCAGCAGCCAGATGAGCACTCACTGCTGCTGAGCAGAACGTTGGGAGCAAAGGGGGAAGAAAGCCCAAAAGGCTGAGAGTGATCCAAATCCCCATGGCTGGTGATGGGATGGGAGCTCACAGCATGACTGAGGTGGGATGAATGAACCATGGTGTGGTAATTACATATCTTCTGAGCAGAGAGAGACATAGTTCTCCCAGGAAAATCCTGGGAAGCTGTGAATAAGCTGTAGAAAACTTAGACAAAAGAATTCAAACAATTATTATCTCTCTTTCTGTAACCATTGTTTATAGATATGGTTCTCTAAAGTGTGTTATTCACAGTCACCAATAATATGAGATGTTTCTACTTTGAGACCAATCAAGTGTCACCTTAGTGAGTCACATTATAAAAAGACCCAGCTACTTTCATTAAACCCTTTTGCCTTCTGATCCACCTGAACACTGGAGTCTTCTTTCTGTCCCTGACTCAACAGTGTCACCACGGAGGCTCTCCTGCCTGGTTTTCTCCATGCAGGAGTGCCTTGGTTTGAAAAGACAGGTGTCTGCTAAGGCAGGAGCCTCCCCTGAAATGGAAAATGCAAACCCCCTCCCTCTGAATTATTGTAATTTTGAAATTAAAGGGCTCTCAGGCAAAGATATGGGAGTAGGAATGACAGTTATGTACAAGGAAAATTAAAAATACAAATGCAATAGTACAAACCAACACTGCCAGAGTCAGAGCAGGAGCTGCCCCCCTGTGTGTCAGGGGGGGGGCACAGCCCCATTTCCCATCCCATGGGGGCTCAGCCCTCCTGCAGTGCCAGCTGTGCTGCTGCTGGAGCAGGGATCCTGCACAAGGGGGGAGTTTTCCCCTGCAGCTCCAGGGCTGCTGCAGATGGGCCTGGGCTCCCTCTGGGCAATGCAGGGCAGCAGAAAGCTGCTCCTCTGGCAATGCAGTGGGCAAAGGCTGCTGTGCTGTTCCAAGCTCAGATTGTGTCCAGGCAGGAATGCTTGGCTCCTCCCCTGGGCGGAGCATCTCCCCATGGGATGATGGAATTTGATCAGCCATGCAGGGACACTCACTGGCCATGAACAGAAGATAATTAATAATTGATGGCCCATGAACAGAAGAGATCCCCTGGAGGGAGGGTTGGCTGTGGAAGAGATAAAGAAAACTGCCCAATGAACAGAAGATAACTGCCCCACCTCTGACAGATGGGATAGAATACACCCCCAGCCACATCTTCCAACCTAGGACAAGGAGGATGAGTGGACACTTCACTGACAGGCCCTGCCTTATCCTGACATCTGCAAGTCTCTGTCTGTGCCTCGGCATGCAGACAGACAGACAGAGAGAGGGATGACACTGAGTGGGGAATGGGGACAGACAGAGAGAGGGATGACACTGAGTGGGGAATGGGAAGACATGACAAAGTTGTGTCTGTTGGAGAGGGAGAAGAAGGGAGGTTTGTCTGTCCTGGGCAGCAGCACCTTTGCAGTACTGTGCTAGTGGAGTCCACACCACGCAGGTCCTACACCCTCCAAAATTAATTACTAGTGCCTCTGCTAAAGATAAAACTGAAATAATATTTATTTTTTGTGCTTACATTCTTGTTGCCATGTAATTAAGTGCTACCATGTAATTAAAGAGGATTTAGAGAGTATTTATGCCCTGTGATGTTCCATAATTGCAGCTAATTTCTCATTTACAGCTTCTCAGCATCTCCAGTGGAACTCCAGGAGCTGCTGGGGCAGGGACAATGGCCAGCACAGGCCTTGGGAACACAGTGCAGAGCTTTAGCACTGAAGGCTAGCATCTTGAAAGGTCTGTCCCCATCCCAAAATCATGCTTCAGAAAGTTAAACTCTCCCCAGGCACAGGGCAGGAGAGATGACCCAGAAGCACCTCTACGTGCAAATGGAGGTGCTGGTGAGAACAGCAGCAGGAGCTATCCCAGCCCTGTCCCCAGCTCTCCCTGGTGAAACTCCTTAAACTCCCAGAGGCACCATGGAAGGATGAAATAAACCTTTCTGCATCATGCAGGCCTGCTGAGGGGGGTTCATTTCACAGCTCCCTGTGAATAAATGCGTGGTGTGAAGTGCAGGGTGTGAGGACTTTGCCCAGGCAGGAATCCCCAAGGACGGGGCTGTTCTGGCAGGAGGGCAGCTGAGGCCATCCCCAACAGACATCAAATCCTAGGGCTCAAAGGGCGGGCTACCAAACACTCACCTGTCACAAAGCACATGCCCAGCCTCACAGGTTGGTGTGGAAGTGTAAGAGCTGAAATGAGGGATGTGGGACTCCAGGCAGCTCTCCAAAATGCAGTTTATTGTATTCAAGGTGTCACAGCAGCCCAGGGTGGTGGGTGACAGAGCTGTGCCCACAGCTGTCAGCTCCAGCTGCAGGCAGCCCTGCAGACCCTTAGTTTAGGTTACAGTGCATTATAGACTTTTATTTGCTGAGCATCTTAATACAGTAATCCATACCTTAACTTTTATCTATAGCTTATCACAACTACTGTAATTACCATATTTATTGATGGTTTGTTGGTCAGCATTGAGGATGAGAACTGGCCTGAACTCCAAATAGATCTGATTTTCCAGTTGGTCACCTGCACCAAACAGCAGGGCTTGGGTTTACCTGGTGTTCAGAAAAAAGGGATGCAATAAATGTACATAAATGTATATACACACATATCCATCTCTGTATGCTCTGTGTGGATTAAAAGGTTTCTCACTCAAAAGAAAAAAAAGTTCAATTTCACATCTTTAGTGACTTCAAAAACATTTTAATGCACAATATATGGCTGAAGAAACAAATATTTTCCTTTCTCAAACATCTTCCCAGGCAACATTTGACTTTTTTTTTTAACCAAAGCAATTCATCAAAACTGCCATGAAAATAGAAATATTGTTGGATCATCCAAATGTTAAACTGTCCCCACAAAATGCCACAGATAAAACTGCTGGCATCATACTCGTTGTGCAGATCTGATGTCTCTGCACCCATCCTGCAAGAGCCCGGTTTGCATTTGCTACATTCCCATAGTAAATTATAAAAAAAGGGCTGCAGATGCTGCATTTTGGGGGGATGCTGTTTCCCCACCCCCCAAATCACTGCCACAGCATTAATGACTTTCTCAGCACAGCTGCTCCAAGCCTCCCCACACACAGGTTTCCTTCTGCATTCATCCTCATAAAGCTGCTCACACAGATACAGCCCATCAGCAAAATGTAAAAATAACTGAAAAGATATAATTAGGGTGGATGTGCTGTGGATTTGATAGGGTTTTTATGTTTCTTCCTTTGCTGGCCCATAAGGCACAAATCCTGGATGGAGAGAGGCTGGTGGGGAGGGAAAGAGAGAGCTTTGCTGTGGTACATGTTTGGCAAAACCTTCAAATATTTTTCTCAGTTTTCTATTGCCTGTATTTTTTATTGAGCACCACAGAGAAATTGCAGCAGATTGATTCTTTCACAGCTCCCCAAAGTTGAAATGCTTTGGAGCCAAAAGCTCATTGCCTGCCAAACTTCATAATTAACTGTAATCACTCTTTAATTTGAACTTTAATTCAAATACCCATGTTTTGGGGGAATTGTAGAGGGGGGGCAAAAGGCAAAACAAACTAAAGGTAACCAGTTCTGGTAAAATATAGAAGCTGCCCCAGAGGCACCTGGAGATCAGCTGTCCTATCCTGGTCACACAGAGGCCACTCTGGGATGGAGAGGCATTGTCCCGGTCCAGCAGAAAGTGAAGGAGAAGGACATGGACAGCAGACACCAGCAAAGTGACAGGCCCAGAGCTGCCTTCAGTGCTCTGGATGGGAGCTTTTCCAAGGCCACCTCTAGGGATGAAGGGATCACAGCCATCCAGAAGGCCACCAGCTGGGAGTTTTAGCTGAACTTGGGGACAACGAAGCCGTCATTAAAAAAAAAGACTAAAAGCAACCCAGGTGAATTTGCTCTAATGCAAATTTTACACATTAAATGACACAGAAAGTGGCTTCTTTTCCTTGTGAAAGGGGGATGAAAAATATGCAGTCCTGGCTCTGTTCTCCCCACCAATGGTTTTTAATGGTTCTGTCAGTGCAGTGTGAGCTGGCCTGGGAAGCATCAGGAGCACAGGAAAATGAGGAACCAAAGGAGGAATGTTGGATGTTTCTCTCCCCAGGCAGACACGAGTGAAGCTGTCAGACTGCTCCAGCAGCCCCAGAGCCCTCCCAGCCCACCCCTGACTCTCATGGGTCCTTTAGGGAAAAGCAAACTGTTGACATGAGGAGCAGGAGACAGAGCGGGACCAGAGAGGGAATGGCAATGACAGAGCTCAGGAATGTGTTCACAAACCTGGCAGGGCTTCAGAGCTGCCAGCCCAAGCCTCTGGGAAGAAGCTGAGGATTAATAGGGATGTCTGGCCTGCTCTGGGTTGGAGGACTCCAAGGAGCATCCACCTGCCCTGTGGATTCAGCCTGAACCATGGTGACTTTTCACCATTTCACACCTAAGAGCCCAACCAGTGATATTACAGGAAATCTCCCTGGCATCACTCCCCAGGGATGCCAACATCCCCACAGCATCATGCCCTGCCCAAGGGGCAGGAGGGAATGCCATGACTTGCCACTCAGAAAGGAGAGCTGGGCAGCTGTAATGAATGTACTGATAAAGAGATTCAGACCAATAAGGCTGGCAGTTCCTAGCAGCAGATGAATGGGTTCAGTCTGTGGGTTACAGAGTTGTTCACTGCCCAACCACCCTGCTCACTGTCATTAGTGCTGTGTGTGTCTGCTCACCCTCCTTTACCCACCATCCATCTCCCACTCCCTCACTCCTGCACCCACACAGAGCCCCTCTCCCCCATCCAGCTGTGCTCACAAACTGGCTCTGATACCTCTCTTGAGGCAAGCTGGCTGCACAGAGGGGGAGAGGAAGCGTTTCATTTCCCCGTGCCTAAGCTGCTCCGGTAATCCTGCAAGGAGTTTTCCTTTGCAGCACTGGCCTGGCTCGGAGCAGCTGGCCCATGGCCACAATTACTTCCACTCTGAGCACACACAAAAAGCCAAGTGAGAGGCCGAGGAGGGGGTGCTGAGATTTGAGCACCAGCGAGTCAATCAGAGGCAGTCTGTGTTCATTAGTCCCTGTGCCTTGCCCTGCCACGGCTGCCCCATTGTGCAGGGACAAGGAGTCTCCCTGTGGGTCAGCCAGGGCCACCCAGGAGCCAGCAGAGAGCCCAGAGGGGAGAGGAGGACTTGTAGGAGTCAGGGTCTGAGAATGCAGCCCCAAACTGCAACTTACAGAACCTGTCTTCTGTGAGCACGGTCAGCACCATGCCATTGCAGAGTTATTTCTGTTTTCCTTGCTTTTCCTAAAACCAGGGGAGAAAAAAGAGAGTTTACCAAAAGAGTTCCAGGTGTTGTTGGAGAGAAACCAGCAAACATATATTTTCATTCATTCAGGGTAATGGGGGAGGCAGGGATACTCCCCAGGGAGCTGGAGAGGAGCTCCAGAGCAGGAGGGCCATTAGAAGCAAGAGGTAGCAACTGCTCAAGGTTATGGCTTTGGTAGAGGGTGGCAAAGTAAGATGTGGAAGTGGCCCAGAGATGAGTATTTGGTGCTTTGATAGCACTAGATCTATTGTTTCCTAAAAAAAAAAAAAAAAACAACAACAAGAATCTGTCTTTGTCACTGCTCAATGGCCATGACAAGGTGTTCCCACCAGCCATGGGTTCCATTCAGCATTGATTTAGGCTCCACCAATGTCACAGTTGGGACAGCCACAATACACAGAGAAACATCACACATTTCAGAAAGCTTCGACCTATGCAGAGCAACACTACAGCACTTTAGAGGACTGCAAGCATCTGCTCCTCCTGTTTTTTAGCCCAACCTTTTATCCCCTCCTATTGATGCACTGCACCTGTGTGCCCTCTGTTCCCTTTGGTGGTTGGTCAGTGCCCCTGGGCACTCCATGGCTCGTTGCTGTCACTGCTGCTCACCTGCTGCTCACAGCTGTAGCCTGTTGGGGGATGAGGCTCAGCTCAGCCCCACTCCCAATTACCCCAAACTGTGTCCCTGCACACCAAAGCCAGCAGGACTGCGTGTGGGTGAAGCTGGCCCCACATGTGTCTGGATAAGTCCTAAGAAGGATCTACCTCTCCGTGCTGAGCATAGTTTAGAGGCTAACACCAACCATGCTCTTTTGCTTCTGTGTTCCCAGGTCCTCCCTGCTCTTGGCTGACCAAGACTAGCTTGGAAGGTTCTTCCCACTCCCAGGGAAAATGGGGACTGATGGTGAAAACCCAATCCTGAGGAGTGTGGTCATCAGCTTCAACTTGCTTCTGCTGGGCGCTGTCCTCAAGCCGTTTGAGTGCCGCCTGGAGGCGACGACAGAGCCGGCCGAGACGACAGCGGTGGATGAGGCAGCTGGCCTCACCAACTGCAGCCCACCCACCAAAGAGCAGCCCATGGTCTTCCACCACATCTACAACATCAACATCCCCCTGGACAGCTGCTGCTCCTCCATGTTCAAGTCTTCGGGCGAGGAGGTGAGTTCAGAAGACGACCGGCTGGCAGAGTACACGGAGCAGACCTCCGACAGCGAGAGCCAGGTCACCTTCACCCACAGGATAAACATGCCCAAGCAGGCCTGCAAGTGCTCCACCTCCCTCCCATCCCTGCAGGAGCTGCTGAGCAGGATTGAGATGCTGGAGAGGGAGGTCTCCATCCTCCGGGACCAATGCACCTCCAATTGCTGCCAAGAAAATGCAGCCACAGGTAGTAACGCCATCCTGTTAGCTCTTGCTGGGGGCTGAGGGCTTGAGAGAGAGGCAGGAGAAATAATGAGAACCTGATGGTGCCACTCAGAGTGGTGACAGAGGAAAACCAGTGTTTACCCACAATGGGGCTGTGGCTTTAGTGAAAGACTTAGTTTAAGTCCTCTTAAGGCAGGAAAAGGCCTGGGAGGGCTTTGGTCACTTGAGCGCCCTGTCCACACTCACTGTGAAAACTCCACAATGGAGAGAGAGCTGAACCCCTTTAGGGATGAAACTACAGCTGGTTAGGGGTGAGCAGGGGGATCTCTCAACTCTGCAGTCCTCCCAGCACTCTTAGACATGAGCCACTGCTTGTGGGACAGGGGCAGAGATGTGGCTGCTGCTCTCCTGAGCTGTCCCTGGGCTGAAGGCAGCCCCGTGGGAGCTGGCAATAAGCCCCTTCATCTTCTCTGCAGGGGGAATGAACACATCTGAAAAGCTGAGTTTAAAAAAAAAAGGATTAAAAAATACATTAAATAAGCAAACAAAACCTAAAAAAGAAAAAAAAAAGGCACAAAATACTCCATCTGAATAAAAAGATGTGCTTTGGTGGAGACCTCCAAGAGGTCCCATTAGGGTTACTCCATTGAAGGCAGCCCCTTGCTCCACCTCAGCTGCCCCCCAGGCTCAGGAAAGCAGCACTCAGCTGAAATGAGATGGGTCAGGCAGGTTTGGGCTGGCAGCTGCATTTCCATGACCCAGGAGCCAGCACACTGATAGTTCTCTTTGTCTCGAGGAAGAGGGGCTGTCCCAAAGGGCATCCATCCCAAATGCAGCTCAGCCCACGAGGGCTCCTTGCAGGAAAGAAAACACTAAGCAAGGAGAATGACACAGGGCATCTTTCCAGGGGAAAACTGCTTTTCACACCAAGAGCAGCAGCAGAAAGGAAGAGAAATTAAAACCAACCCTTTTATCCCCAGTACTCACTGCATTTTTTCTTTTAAAGTTTTGCAGCTATTAGTGTGATTTTTCCAGTGGAAGGAGACATTTTTCTGTGTGTAGGACACATTAAAATGAAGTGAGTGCAATCAGTCCTCAGGTCTAGAGTTACACCAAAGGTGTGCTGGTCAGGGAGGGAGAAACAAGGATGGACACACAGCAGGGTGGCTTGGGCTGGCATCTATCATGTGGCCAGTGGAAGTCAATGTGTTCCCAGCCATGGCTTCAGCCCACATCCCTTCCAGTGCCACATCCATCAGCTGCATTAATAACTAAGACAAAACAGGAAACATCAGTCTGTGCAAAGTGAGGGTTAAAATCACATAGGAAATGCTATGAAAAAATACCTGTTTTAAAGGAATTAATTTGAAACTCTGATGGGCCTATTTGGGTTACTTGCAACATGCATAGACAGCCCCATTAAATATTCATTGCTTGGTGGAGTCCCCACTCCTGTCACAGATGTGCCGAGCTAAAACTGGAATAATTTCATTTATTTTTACCAGAGCTGCTTTCAATTCACTGCACTGCAAAGGAATCAGGATCCCTACCCCACCACCCAAGGCAATTTCCCTGAGGAAAGCCTCTTTTCTCCAGCACACTTAGAAGCATCCTCTCTCATCTTTTGATAACTCAGCTAGAGGCTGAGATCTAAAGAGATTCTGCCTGGCATTCCCAGTATTTGCAGTTTGGGTGGGAATTGTCCTGCACAGTAACCCAAATGTGTCTGTCTGGCACAGCATGTAACTGAGCTGCTTTTACTTGTGCATCTGCTACATCTCCCCACTGGAAAAGCTGCTTGGAGAGTTCAGCTAGGATGGAAAATTTAGCTGGGGACAGAGTCCTGGGGCTTGGGGGTCTTTAGGGTTTGGAAGAAGCACAGAAAGGGTTTCTGTCCTTCCTTGGTTCACATGAGGAAAAGCAGTACAAATCAGCAAGGAAAAGTTAGCCTGCCTGGGATAAACCCTTGGCTGGAGCAATGGCTCTGTTTGAGGGCAAAACAGGGGAGCATTAGCAGGGTCAGTGACTGCTGCCTTCATCCCCATCATCCCTCCTCAGCCCAGAGCACCCTGTGCAAGGCTGCCAGGTAAAGAGGGGGCATTAGAGGTGCTGCCACAGAGCCCTTGTGCTGTCCCTGCTTTTCCACAACCTCAGTGTGCCCAAAGCCAACAGTTCTGTCCCAGTCAGGTTCTCCAGGATAGGGATGAGGATGATACCTACTTCGTATAGGAGAGGAAAAGCAGCTCGGATCTCTCAGCTATAAAAGGAGAAGTGGGTAGATGTGAGACCAGAGGAGTCATGGCTGGTGCAGAGGGTTTCTCCAGGGAAGGATTTTCCCAGTAAGAGGTCTAGGAAGTTCCTGTTGAGCGCTGAGCTGGAGAGAAACCAAAGGGAGGACCTGCACCACCACAAGGCTGATGGCACCCACAGTTATGGGGGCCAGTGCTCCCTAGGGAAAGATGCACCCAAGCCCCACCAATTCTTCCCCTTTCAGCCCTAAAGCCGCCAGTTTGCCAGAGAGAGAACTATCCCCGCCTTGCCCCACACCTTCTCCAGCCCCTCAGAGGGCTGACCCGAGACCAACGCCGACCTTTTCCACCTCCCACCCGCCGGGTTCTGACCCTCGCTCCCGCATCCTTGCAGGGCAGCTGGATTACATCCCGCAGTGCAGCGGCCACGGGAACTTCAGCCTGGAGTCGTGCAGCTGCGTGTGCATGGAGGGCTGGGCGGGCAGCAACTGCTCGGAGCCGCTGTGCCCCGGCGGCTGCTCCAGCCGCGGCGTGTGCCTGGAGGGACAGTGCGTCTGCGACAGCGACTACGGCGGCGAGGACTGCTCCCAGCCGCGCTGCCCCGCCGGCTGCGGCTCCCGCGGGCTCTGCGTGGACGGCGAGTGCGTGTGCGAGGAGGGATTCACCGGGGACGACTGCTCGGAGCTGCGCTGCCCCCGCGACTGCTCGGGCCGGGGCCGCTGCGTGAACGGCACCTGCGAGTGCCAGGAGGGCTTCGCCGGCCCGGACTGCGGCCGGCAGCGCTGCCCCGCCGGCTGCGGCGGCCGCGGGCTCTGCCGCGACGGGCTCTGCGTCTGCGAGACAGGCTACGGCGGGCACGACTGCTCCGCAGGTACAGGAGCTAAGCCAGGCTTAAGTGTTGCATAAGCAAGGGTTCCGAGGTGACCAGAGTCCCATAGGAGCGCCGTGAAGCTGAGAGGAATCCTTACCTGGCAGAGAGCATCACTTAGGACACACTGAGGCCTCCCCCCCGTTATCCCTGTCCCCCAAGACACCATGGACAAAAGTCTGGGAGATGAGCAAAAAGCTGGTGAGGTTCATCCTATTGCCAGCCAGGGGCTATGTACAAATCACGTGCCTTCAGCTCATTTATTTTCCAGCATCAGCTCCATACCCACAGAGGATTGATACACTGAGGTCCCACAGTGTGGCTACCTCCCTGTTATCCCTGTCCCCAAAGACACCATGGGAGGTGAGCAAAAAGTTAGTGAGGTTCGTCCCAGCCACCTGGGGCTATGCACAAATCATGAATAGGATGAGACTGCTAGGAACGTGCCTTGAGCTGGTTTATTTTCCAGCATCAGCTCCATACCTGCAGAGAGCATCACTTAGGGACACATTGAGCCCCTCCATCCTGTTATCTCTGTCCCCAAAGACACCATGGACAAAAGTCTGGGAGGTGAGCAAAAAGCTGATGTTCATCCCAGCCAGCTGGGGCTATGTACAAATCACAAACAGGATGAGACTGCTAGGGACGGGCCTTGAGCTGGTTTATTTTCCAGCATCAGTCTCATTACATGGTTATGACAATGGGAAGGTGCCAGCAGCTCACATCCTAGGCAGCAGACAAAGAACTTAATGTTACAACTTACTTTAAAAGTTTTTTGACCAACCACACAAAGCAAAAGCATATTGACAGTAGTTCTATCCAAGCACTATAAGCACACATACCTTTGGTTAAAACAAGGCTTGGTTATTTAGAATATAATACCTGCTTGTAAGCCTTAAAACACACTACACAAAACTCCATTGTTAAGCTTAGAAATTCCTAATATCTTACTAAATATACTTTTCTACAACTTAAAAAATTATTCTAAACAAACGTTAATACACAAACATTGTTCTATTTATCCTTAATTTTCTACTTCTTACCTAATTTTTCCACTAACCAATTTTATAGCTACTACTTAACTCTAATCACAATTCTACTATCTCTAAAACCTATCTTTTACAATTTTCCCAAAACCCTCTAATTTTATAAATTCCCACACATCCCAACATGGGGGCTAAACAGTGCAACAGGTTCTCCTGAGCCTTTACCTTGTTATAGCTGTTCAAACAACCACAGGTACCACATAACACCCAGCCTGTGCCCACCAGCAGACCTACACAGCCTCCCACAGGAGTGGAAGAATAAGCCAGGCACACCCTGACACTCTCCATGCCTCTGTCCTTCCCACCAGTGTCTCCCCCTGAGAACCTGCGGGTGACGGGGATCAGCGACAGCTCCATCGAGCTGGCCTGGGACAGCCCGGGGGCAGCCACTGAGTACGTGGTGTCCTACCAGCCTGCCGTGCCAGGGGGCTCCCAGCTCCGGCAGAGGGTGCCTGGGGACTGGAGCAGCATCACCATCACGGATCTGGAGCCAGGGGTTGCCTACAATGTCAGCGTCTATGCAGTCATCAGTGATGTCTTCAGCATCCCCGTTACCTCCAGGGTGATGACCAGTAAGTATCCTACTGCACTTGTTGCTTGCTGCCCATGTGTACTGAGGGGATGCTCAAGCTGGCTCACTTTTTGCATTAAAAAAACTAGCAGCAGAAACTTGAGCCTTCAAAAAGAAGGAAAAAAAAATTTAAAACTTGTATCAGTGTAGGGAGATAGGAAAGGAGGAAATGTGTCCATTCTCTCTGTTTGGATGAAAAAGCTTTCAGAGTTTGATTGCAGCCCCCAGAATGTAGCTCAAAGCATTACATTTTTTCATCAGAGAAAATGCTACAATATGACATGTAAATCTCAGGTTCTCCTCCCCGTCCTGAACGGATGGTTCCCCGTGATGACTCCCCATGATGGTGCAGCAAGAGCGGATGCTGCTGTGCATCAGGAGAAACACAGTCCTGACCAGGACCGTGATGCACAGAGGAAAACAGGAGTATCAAGCTGTAATGCCAACCTCCAGAGGGGTTTCTTGGAGACTGAGGATACAGAGGGCAGGGGAAAACCAGAAACTATCCAGATAGCCCTTTGCAGCCCCATCATTCACTCTGTTCACACCACATTGCAGTGGGATGCTTCAGTGTCCATATGTCCAGGCATTTTCCTCTTTTCCCTCCAACCCACGTGGAGCAGGGAAAAAGGAATTTTGCTAACAGACACCAAAAGTTTCCCTGTTTTTGTTGCTCAGATAACAAAATACCCACGGGGAGCAGGGTGGGTACAGCATGTGCACACCCACCCCTCTCTGCTCAGCACCCCTGCTCCCTTGCAGGCCTCGCCACACCACAGGGGCTGAAGTTCAAGACCATCACAGAGACAACAGCAGAGGTGCAGTGGGAGCCCTTCTCCTTCCCCTTGGACGGCTGGGAGATCAGCTTCATCCCCAAGGTACTGCTGCCACACCCCTGGCACTGCAGGGTGCACGCAGTGAGAGCACCCTAAATCAGCTTCCTTCCCCAGACACCCAGCCTGTGTTTGCCCTTTCTGTGCTGCACACCAGACTCCCCAGACTGCCAGCCTGCATTTCCCCATTAGTTTTTGTGTCAAAACATGTATGTCCTCAAAGAATTGTCCCCCCCAAAAAAATCCAGTGATGGGGAAAAAAAACCCTTCCAGCCTCACTCTTGTTGTCGCACCCTCTTTTTCCTTTCCATCTCCTTTGCAATGACTCTTCCACCTCCTCCTCCTCCTCTTCCTTGCCCTGCTCTCTACACTAAGCTCCCCAAAGCAGCCTGGATCAAAGTGAGCAGCTGCTGGCTCTCAGACAAGAACCTTCAGCTCCCCCCCAAGTCACACGCACACTTCATTCCTGCCATGGAATTTTAATTTTCATCGCAGTGACGAGCAGGTAGAAACGGTGCCAGAAAAGATGAAAGGATAAAAATGTTGCCCTAAATACCCCATGTTTTCTGTGCACAGCAACAAAAATTGTACATCAAGTATTTAGTCTATATTCATAATTTCTACACCATTTAGCCATAAGTATAGCTCCAATTGTACATGGAGCCTCTTTATAAGAGCATTCAAGCCCCAGCAGCAAAAGAAATGCTGATTAAGGGCTCAATTATGGTGTTTTCACTTGTACAAAAACCTGCACTGGAATCCAAGGCAGCTCTGGGCAGTGGAGAACTGCAGAATTTGGCCCCAAAGTTTTAAATACTCTTAACTATGAAGTATCATTGCACAGCACAAAGCAAGAGCTCAATTGCCTTAAATAACTCAATTCTCTCATTCCCAAAGAGTTGCTGGGAGATTATTGGTGTGATGTTGGCTACATCCACATGCAAATCGTGTCAGAAGTTGAAGCTCATGTAATGCAGGTATAGACCCTGGGATAATTTGCAGTCACCATCAGGTGATCATTCAGGATTAAAGCTGAAAAGTACAGCAATGTCAGAGAAAAACTTTTGGTAGGAAAAAATAGCTCTTTCAAACATTTCACTATTACTCAGGAATTAAGCTGAACAGCATCCCCCTGAAGCAAATAAATGCAAACCATTGGTTCTTTTTTTTCTGTTTTTAAGCTTAAACTTAAAAATACATGGGAAAATTTTGGGATTTAAAGGCAGATAAAATGCAAAAGAATGTCTGTTCCTGGATGCAGGGTCTTGAGTATAGAAGGGATGTAGCTTGCTGGGCTTTAAAGTTCTCAAATCCATGAGTTAAGACAAAGTCACAGTCGTGTTCCTGCCCATCAGCTGTCAAAATTGGCCTTTCTGGAGTCTCTATTATTGCCTTTTCCCCTAAAATTAGGCAGAGGGTGCTGTGTCCTTTACTGCCCTGCAAGCAGTGCTTGCTTGGGTACATGCCAAAACATTGCCACACCTCAAACAAACCCAAAACCCATTCCCAAAGGCTAAAAACAACAGAGTTATAACTTTATAACTGCAGCATCACCACCTCTGTGAGAAAAACTGACCTGTCTTCCCAAAAACTGGGTGAGGAAATGCTAATTTGGTCCTCAGCAGCCCAACGAGGATGCTTGCAGCTTCCTGCAAAGCTCTTTCCACTCTCCTTCCATGGACTCTTTGATGCTCTCACCCCCACAAAAGCTGGGTCAGGTAGGATTGCCCATCTGCTGCCTGCACTGGGGATGGGGTGGGGAAAAAGACAAAGAGAAGACAGATTTAGCAAAGAAAATTAGGAAAGGTAAAATGGTAACTGAGGGCTGAAATGGAAGGTTTCCTGTTTAATGAGAAAAGGGATGAATATGAATTGAGAGTTATGTGCAAAGATTTGTTTAGCATGTTATTAGTGAAGACAGCAGCAAGAAAAGGTCCTTTGTCCAAGCACTGGCAGGAAAGGTGACATGTGCAGTTGTTTAAAGCCTCACAGTTTTTCAGGGCAAAACCACAAGGCATAAATGAGTGTACTAAAGATGGCTAAAAAGCAGGTGACAGCAAAATAAAGACCTCACAGCTTCATACCTATACATCAACAACAAAAGGCTCCTGGCACCTGAAGAGCAGGGAAAACAAGCCTAGCCAAGGCTTTGGTTTAATCATCTTTCCTCTTTCTGAACAGCAGAGGCACAAATACACAGAAGCTGGGGAGGGAGGAGGGATGGGGAAGATTTTGCAGCCCAACAACACAAGCACTCCACGCTTGGGGGGTGACCTCATCCCAGCTTTCTGTCTCCATGCTGGGGTGTGCCAAGGTGATTTGGGGATGCAGAGAGGCTGTGGAAGGATGCAACATGGGGAGCACCTCCTCTTTGTGCATCAGTCCCCCCCAAAACACCAGCTGCTGGGGGAGGGTTAATGCTTGTTTCATTCCCTGACAGAATAACGAGGGTGGTGTGATTGCCCAGCTCCCCAGCACCGTCACCACCTTCAACCAGACGGGGCTGAAGCCGGGGGAGGAGTACACTGTCACCGTGGTGGCCCTGAAGGAACAAGCCAGAAGCCCTCCCACCTCTGACAGCGTCTCAACCCGTGAGTGAGCCTCACCTGGGGGCAGCAGTGCCCAGGGCTTGGGCCCGAAATAAAGTCCCATGGGCAGGGATGAAACTTGCAGCCACAGCTTCTTTGTGCAGTGTTTTGTCCCTCTCGCTCCTAAATAGTCACAAGTGCAGAAGCTGTGGTGAGGTTAATGGGGTTGGGAGTGAAGACTCAGTTCTGCTTTTACTGTATAAAAGGATAAATTATTCTTCTCTAGATATTATTATTATTATTATTGATAAATTATTCTTCTCTGCTAATCTCACGTTCTGGAGGCTGCATGCCCTCAAGAAATATATCTACAAATGTATTACTTACTCATACATGAGAGATTAAAACTGCCACCCGCTTTTGTGCCACTAAATGCCCTCAACTCCCACCTATTCAGGCAAATCAGGCAGCAGGGCAGGGAGCCAGGAGCAACAGCATGTCCCTTCCTAACCAGTTTGTTTGCCCACTCACTGGTCCTTCCTGTAGACGAGAGAAAATTCAGCTGGGTCTTCAGGAGATGCAGTGATGGGCAGAGCTCACGGGGGAGAGGAGTCTCTTCACACCAGATCTGCTGCAGGCTGCCTTGAAAGCCAGGCAGACGTCTGCTAGCTCCACCTGAGCTGTTCCGAGAGGAAACAGCACTTAAATAGCTGCCGGAGGGCTGTAATGAGGCGCTGCTAATTGAGGCAGCGGTGAGAGTGAAGGGAGGGTCCCTCCACCGCAGCAGGTTGTTGCAGGGCTGATCTTTCCCAGCGCAGTCCTCTCCTCCTGCTTTGCCTCCGCGTTCAGCTCGACGTGGCTTAATAGAGACATCTCCTGGTCAAGGCAGAAACTTCCTTTCCCTGGGAAGTCAGCAAAAATAGAAGCTGGTACTTCAGACTCGAGGGTTGACCTTTGCAGGGAGTGCAGGTGGAGCAGAGGGCTCCGGGATCTGTGCTCCATGGAACATCCCTGTGCTGGTGTCTGCCTTCCTCTGCAGCACCCCCAGAGCTTCATCCCCACCACCCTTGCTCTTCCTCAGCATCCTGTGCCAGGATCAGGCAGCAAAGGCATGGTTTTATGCCACAGGGATAAGTAGATGTGGATCATCTGGATGGCTGGACAGCATGAAGCAGCTGGAGATTGAGGGTATGCATGAGCTGGTCCTGGCCAAGCTGGACAGACAGCTCCTACCTGAGCACTGGGACTCCCAGCTGTGCTCCCTCCTCTGCTGTTTTGCCCACAGACCTCACCTCACTACTCCAAATTCCTCCATGTCCTTTTCTAACCCCTCCCCAGTCCTTCCCATCCCTGCCCACAAGCTTGTCCCCCAGAACTTCCAGGTGCAGCATTCAGCAGACCCTTATTATATACTGTCATTATATCAGGTATATGTGTCTATGGTATAGTCCGAATTACAGAACCAAAGTGGGCTTTTTCACCCACATGTGATCATCCAAGTGATAAAACAGACTGCCCAGCAGGCTTCATGTATGAGCACTGCCATGGCACAGGAGCGATGGCAAGGCTTGGCTCCATCCATCCATCCATCCAGTCCTGCTGGACTCAAAGCATCCATCAGCCATGCCTGAGCCCAGGAATTCCAAAGGTTGAGTGTTTGGGGGGTGTGGAGGAAGAAAGGGCCCAAATCTTTTCAAAAAAAAAAAAAAAAAGGCAGAAACGTCCATAAAGGTCTCCCAGTAGACCTCTGGTATTAATTTTTCTAAAAACCATTTATTTGAAAGGTTTTTTTGGACACCAACCATAACCCCACACCCAGCTAGTTATGAAGATTCACCAGAGCAGTTGCATTTTCTCCTCTCTTCCCATTGCCAAGACACCAACAGCTTTATGAGCTGATTCCTCAGTTTAAGGACAAACCAGGAGCTGGCACCAAAGCAGGAACATTTCTAGAGACATTCCTCAGTTCTCAACACTTGGATCTTGTCCTTGGCCCCACGTTATTTAACACATTGTCAACACCTTTCAAAAGACAGAATACTGTTGCTGATAAATTTTGCCAATGACGGAAAGGATCAGAAAAGAGTAAATTGCATAGAAGAACATCAATAAAAGTTATTTGGATAGTTTGAAGAGCTGGGCACAAAGGAAAATGACATGGTTTTTCAATGGAAAAGTACGAGCAGCTATCTAAGAGCAAAGAACATGTGTTGCAGTTAGATACAGGAGTTTTATATCCTGGGAAATACCACCTTAAAGAGCCAAAGAGGAATTATTGTCAACAACCAGCCCAAGAGAAGGGCATGAGCTGCATTATAGCTGTAATGGGTGCCAATGAGAGAGCTGCTGGGCCCTGCTCTGGTGTCCACAGAAAGTGGAGAAGGTTCAGCAAAGAGCCAGGAGATTGGGACAAAGGATTGGGCAAACCCCCTAAGTATCTTGGGGTCAGGGTCATGCCTCTTGCCCACGCCACCTCTCTCCCTTGTCCCCAAATCCCAATTCCAGCCGCTTTGAAGGTCAGCCTGAAGCATCCCTGAAGCTTGGTGTCCCCAAAGCTCCCCCCTTTCCCCATCCAACTCTCCCAAATCCTAGGAAATACCACCTTAAAGAGCCAAAGAGGAATTATTGTGGACAACTAGTTCAAGAGAAGGGCATGAGTTGCATTATAGCTGTAATGGGTGTCAGTGAGAGAGCTGCTGGGTCCTGCTCTAGTGTCCACAGAAAGTGGAGAGGGTTCAGCAAAGAGCCAGGAGACTGGGACAAGGGACTGGGAACCATGAGGACCAAAGTATCTTGGAGTCAGTCATGCCTCTTGCCCATGGCATGTCTCTCTTGTCCCCAAATCCCAATTCCAGCTGCTTTGAAGGTCAGCCTAAAGCTTTACTGAAGCTTGGTGTCCCCAAAGCTCCCACCTTTCCCCATCCAACTCTCCCGCAATAACAGGTGCCCGTTTCCCCCCCGCAGTCATCGACGGCCCAACGCAGATCCTGGTGCGGGACGTCTCGGACACGGTGGCCTTCGTGGAGTGGAGCCCCCCTCGCGCCAAGGTGGACGCCATCCTGCTGAAGTACGGGCTGGCGGACGGGGAGGGCGGCAGGACCACCTTCCGCCTGCAGCCCCCCCTCAGCCAGTACTCCCTGCAGGCCCTGCGCCCCGGCGCCCGCTACCACCTGGCCGTCAGCGCCCTGCGCGGCGCCAACGAGAGCCGCCCCGCCTTCGCACAGTTCACCACAGGTACAGAGAGCTGGCCTTGCTGGGAGAGCTGAATTTTTGGGCGTGAATTGAATTTTTGGGTGAGAACTGAATTCTTGGGCGTGAATTTCTGAGTCTCTTTGGCAAGCATGGGTAGGTGGCTTGCTGCCGGTCTGCAGATGGGCTGTCCTGCAGCAAGGAGGAAAAGCTGAGGGGTTTTTGCAGCTGGGGGTTGGTGATGACTCTTTTTCTCCTGGCGCAAGTGAGCTGCGGTTTAATGTGCTAGGAGGAAGAAGTGGGATGAAAACATAGTGGTTAAGATGCAGGTGTAAATGGTGACACCTGGATGCAGGTGCCTTGCATCCCATCACTGAGCAAATGATCCATCTCACCCTAAAATATGCACCCTACAACTGCGCTCTGCCTCCACCCCTGCTGCTTGTGGCTATTTAGCTACTAAACCTCCAGTGCAAAAGGTCATCTTTGGTGTCCCCAAAGCTTCCACCTTTCTCCACCCAACTCTCCCAAATTCTGGGAAATACCACCATAAAAAGTCAAAGAGGGATTATTGTCGACAGCCAGCTCAAGAGAAGGGCATGAGTTGCATTGTAGCTGTAATGGGTGTCAGTGAGAGAGCTATGATCCCTGTGCCCCCAGGGATGCTCATATAGTCCCCAGGGCAGTCCAGGTGATCCCAGATGCCAGTGATGAGGCATGCATGGGCTCAACTCCCATATTTAGATGACAAACCCCAAACCAACCCCATCTTGGCCATATCTTGGTGTAGCATCAAGGCTGAAGCTGCCTGGGACACACATCCCCACCAGCTCCAGTGCCCCTTCAGACCCACAGCTTAGAATTCTAGAACTCAGCAGTTTATGTCCTTAAGAGCACCCACAGCTCAATGAACAATTCTCAAAAGTGCCAAAATGCTCAGCACAGGTCTGAGTTCAAGGGGACACTCACTTTCACTCAGCGTCAAAAGCCAAGGTAGGTGCCCTGACCAAGGAATCAGCAGTCAAGCAGCCGAAACCAGCACATCCAGAAACATGGTTATCTTATTTTATATCTTCTCTGAGCGCCCTAACTGGTCAGTAAAACCTTAATTAATGTTAAGCCTGCAGATAACTAAGGGATTTAATTTACTGTGCCATAAAGGAGGAGTCAGAGCGTGTATTTCCGTGCTGGTTTATGGTATATAAATTGTCATGTACATTACTGCTGGCTATGAGGCTCCTACAGTAATAATTGTGGGACATGAATTGTGTGTGTACATATCTCTGTAGATAAATATTTCAGATGAGATGCTTACCCCAACTGATTTCCTGCCTTGGCCTTCCTCACTCTATTTCTAAAAGGCAACATAAAAGGACCCCCCCAAACTCAGATCCATCACCATTACCCACTGTCCACTGGTGCCCAGCCCCAGCTGTTGCTCACCAGAGGGGTTTATTGTGCAAACCAGAGCAGATTCAGTACACAGCCTAAGCAGCACCAATAAACAAACCCTTTGGGCAGTGTCTGAGTGTGAATGAGCCTGTAAAGATGCTCAAGGTTTTCTTCTGAAAGCAGTTCAGGCCAATGCATGGCTACTACAGAGCCCTTTCACTCATAGTGCCTCAGGTTCTTTTACCTTCACATGGGGGAAAAGAGTTTTCTTTTTGAAATAACACAGAACTAGCTGCCAAACCAACTTACCGATGATGCTGCCAGCATTGTGTCACCCTCCTGGGTGCCATCTCCCAGCCTGTGCTGAGCAGGGGGTGAGAGCAAATGTTCCAGCCCTTCCTGCCAGGCCATGCTCAGGGGAGGAGGGATCTCCTGACTGTCCCCCCGGCCGTGGCAGGGCTGTGTTCCCCGCGGTGACATCGTGCCTCTGTCCCTTGTGTCGCGCAGAGATCGACGCCCCCAAGAACCTGCGGGTGGGCTCGCGGAGCCCCGCCAGCCTCGAGCTCGCCTGGGACAACAGCGAGGCCGAGGCACACAGCTACAGGGTGGTCTACAGCACCCTGGCCGGGGAGCACTACCACGAGCTCCTGGTGCCACGCCACGCCGGCCCCACCACCCGCGCCACCCTCGCAGGTATGCACGCACCCTCGCACCCTGGAGCCAGGATATTTTCTGAAAAATCTTTTCCTTGGGATTTTGCCTCCTGAGAAGCTGAGAGGCCTCAGGAACAAAATGTAAACAATGGTTATGGGCCGCTGTGGAATGCAACAGGTGGATCTGTGATTGGTCTCATGTTGTTGTTTCTAATTAATGGCCAATCAGAGTCAGCTGGCTCGGACTCTCTGTCCAAGACACAAACCTTTGTTATCATTCCTTCTTTTTCTATTCTTAGCTAGCCTTCAGATGAAATCCTTTCTTCTATTCTTTTACTATAGTTTTAATATAATATATATAATAAAATAATAAATCAAGCCTTCTGAAACATGGAGTCAAATCCTCATCTCTTCCCTCTTCCTCGGACCCCTGTGAACACGATCACAGTGCCCTTCCTCCCCCTCCTCTCAGCCAGGTAGGGCAAAGGAGATCCCAAATCAGCACTAAGACTCAGTTGCCCTTGTGCTGGCATATGTTTGAGATTGTTCTGGAGTTTACTATTTACTGGAGAGAAGGCTTTCCTTGGGACAGAACTCATTTTCCCCTGTGTATGGGTCTGGGTGCACCTGCAGCAAGGATCACTCTGTAGTAATTTCTTGTCATGACAGTGCATGAGTTCTATTACCATTATATTGCAAAGGTTCCATATTGCTAGAGTTTCATACCTCCTTGATGTTTCTTGTAGGCAGCTCCTCTAGGCACTGACTCTTCCTTGTCCTCACAGCAGCCAACTGACTCCAGCCCCCACCAATCCACTCTTTTATAACGCTCTTCTGATTGGCTACAGGTGTGCCCTGTTAACATCAGGCCTGCTCCTAATCTTTAGTAATTGGTTCAGCTGCAACTCTTTAGGGGATAAGATTACATTCTATACCACCTTCATTTACCCATACTGTATTCCCCTACAGTAATTATATATCCTCTGAACAGAGAGAGAAATGGTTCTCCCACAAAAATCCTGGGAAGCTGTGGAAAACTTAGATGAAAGAATTCAAACAATTATTATCTCTCTTTCTGTAACCATTGTTTATAGATATAGTTCTCCAGAGTGTGCTGTTCATACTCACCAATAATATGAGATGTTTCTACTTTGAAACCAATCAAGTATCACCTTAGTGGGTCACATTGTAAAAAGACCCAGCTACTTTCATCAAACCCCTTTGCCTTCTGATCCACCTGAAGACTGGAGTCTTCTTTCCATTCCTGACTCAACAGTGTCATCTGTCCAGGTGGCAAATAGAGCTGGCAAGGAGCAAAGGGAGAAATGGGAAGCAGCCTGTTGAGGCTGATCTACAGAAAAATATTATTTCACCCTTCTCTTTTTTGCTTGTTTGGAAAGAGCCATGGGTGATGATGCCCTGTGGGCAGTGATGGGCAGCCAGGCTGCCCGAGTTTTGTGCCTTTTTCCAAACTGGGCTCCAAGCAGACCCAAATCTAGAGATGCTGGTTTTGAACAAGTCATTTAAGTGGCACATTTTTCAGGCCAGCATAGGGGCTGCAAACACCACCCACCTCCCACTGCCAGGAAAGCCCCAAACACCTTATGCAGCAACACAGCAAAGCACCATGTGAGATGTGATTTCCTTGTTTTTTGACTAGAACTGCTTACCTCATGGATTTGCTGCTCCAGTGGCATATTTTGAGCAAAGACAAGAATTATATGCAGAAACGTTCTCATTCATCTTGAAGTTCTTGAAGTATCATCTTGAAGTATGGAAGGACAACAGGTTCTTCCATGTTGACTCTCTGCCTTCCCAGGACCTTCAAGGGCTCAGGAATCTGCCATATGAAGTTATAGGAGAAAGGTCAGTGGGAAAGCCAAAAGTAAAGTTACAGGCACAGCAGCAGAGTCACAAGAAAGGCTGGAGGGCAGCAAGGCAATTAGAGCAGTTGTCTTGAAAAATGTGGAATGCAGAAAGAAGAAAAACATCAGGGTTGGTTTCTTTTGTGTTCTTGATGAGGATGCGTGGGGAGAAATAGGATGAGATCAGAGACTCGGTGCTGGACTCCTGCTAGCTTTTCTTTAGGACATTTATTGGCTTTCTAGGTGAGAAAAAGCATTAAAAATGGGCCAAATTCCCCTTCCTGGGCAGAAGTACAACAGTGACACACACTGAGATGATATCCATGGCTTAACTTGAGCTTGCCTTGGAATATATGGCAAGAGCCTAAAGTCTCTTGTTTTTCTCAATAAAACTGAAAAAGCTGCCAAGACTCTTCCAGACTCAAGCAAGGCTGCAAGAAACCCAACCAGAGCAAGCTGCAGAGATGCAGATTCTTAAGTCAATTGTAGAGAGTGATTTTTTTATATAGTGCCTCCACCATCACACAAGTGCATTACTTCCAGTCCCCAGTGTACTGTGTTATAAACAAACCAATTAAAAAAAATTAAAAAAACAACCTAGTCATAGCAGAAAATAATGAAAAAGCCACTGTGCTAGGAAAGAAAAAAAAAAGCTATGCTAGTCATAATGTGGATGGCACATGAGCCTCTCCCATAGCTCGTTATGTACAGAGTAGTCATGTCCTCCAGTCTTGTTGGACTTTGTGCAAAACTCATTGGGGTTTTTCTTCCAGTCACCCAGGACCTGATGGGATCCATGGTATGAAAGTAACCAGCAACTCTTTCAGCCAATCTCATCTATCTGCAGGAAAAGCAGTGTGGAATAGCACTGAGCAGAGTTTATCAAAGATTTACACTTAAAAGTGCAGCAAGCCTGGCCCTGACCCATAATCTCTATTAAAATTCAGCATTTGCACAGAAATAACCATAATTTTGCTCATCCCAAAAGAGCTGGCAGAGAAAAAGTTTAAATCCTCCTTCTCATTTCTTCCTTCTTGTACCTTCTACCAGGTTCTTCTTTCCAGAATACTTCTGACACTTATTGAGCAGGTCCATCTTCTCCCCATCACCAAGACTGCACTGTAGCAGGAGAAAAGCAGGGGAGGAGAGTGTTCCTCTCTCCTGACCTCTTGGGAAAGGTTTTGGTGGCTCTGGGGGATGCTGCCCCTGGGTCAGGCCCAGTGAGGCTGAGCTGGAAAGTTTATGGATTTTTCCAACTTTGTGGGAAAGATCATGAAGCACTGGGAAGAGGGGAATAAAGCCACCAGCAGCCAAGCAGAAGTGACAGGCAGAGGCAAGAGATATTCCATGGAGATAAAGCAGTGCAAGAGGAAAGGAGCTGGACGAGCTCAGTTCCCAAGTTCCTCGAGAGAGGCACCTCAGGATATGTCCACCCTAAAGAACAGGGCTTGATTCAGCTCCCAGAAAGACTGCACCTTTCCCAATTAACGTCCATTTCATTTACTCTGCATAGTTTATTTCTCCCCAAGACGCCAGCCCTGTGACAATATTTGATCACTTTGGAAAAAAATACAGCTACTTTATCATTCCCATCTCAGCTCACACACACAAGAGCTTCTGTCTCACCGCCAGTAATTGCAGCAGACCTCAGCAACAACTTTTAAAAATGGCTTGTTTCTGAGCTAAAATAACCCAAATTCCCCGTCCAATGGCATCCAAAAATGGTCTTTTCGAAAAGACTCAGCTCTTCTGCAATGTGCAGAGGAACTGCTGACCTGAGGGATGCCCTGGAGGGCCCTGAGGTCACTCTGCCAGGTGCTGCTCTCAAACCTTGTCATGTTCTTTGCCCTCCCTGTTAGATCTGGTGCCAGGAACAGAGTATGGCATTGGGATTTCAGCCGTGATGGACACCCAGCAGAGCGTGCCAGCGACCATGAATGCCAGGACTGGTGAGTTTGGCCCCCAGCCTGCTCCAAGCACAGCTGGCTGCTATGGTCAGATGCCCCCATGGAACAGTGTGTGCATGGGGACAAAGCTCTGCACCAACCCTCTCCCACAGAGCTTGACAGCCCCCGGGACCTGCTGGTGACAGCCTCCACTGAGACGTCCATCTCACTGTCTTGGACCAAAGCCACGGGTCCCATCGACCACTACCGCGTCACCTTCACCCCCGCCTCGGGAATGGCCTCGGAAGTGACAGTGTCCAGGGACGAGTCACAGCTCACCCTCTCGGAGCTGGAGCCCGGCACAGAGTACACCATCTCCATCATCGCTGAGAGGGGGCGGCAGCAGAGCCTGGAGGCCACCGTGGATGCCTTCACAGGTAGGGAAACACAAGCTGGCATGGGGACAAGGGCACAGACCTTGTTGGCATCTCTACCAGCCCACTGCATCCCTGGCATTAAAACCCTTGAGGTGGTGATGGGGATGAGAGCTGGGGTCAATGTGTCCACACAGGAGCAGTTGACCCCAAAAGGAGGATGGCCCTACCAATGTGGTGCACAATCCCTTTGGGCAGCAGCACTGAACACACTTGCTTTGCTAAAAAGACAAAATTGGGGAAACAGACAGCCCTATGCTGTCCTCTGTGGGCAGAGTGGCCTGTATGCCCATAAGAAGAAGAAATGAAGCCTTGGAGGACCTCATAAGGACTTCTGGCTGAAAAGTCGGCAGTCATGAAGTGCAGACAACATATACTATCTGCAGTGGGACAGTTCCATCACCCACTGTATGGGTCTGGGACGGAGAATGTTTGCAGGTGGAGCTGAGAAAAGCACCATTTTCCCCTCTCCTGGTTCTGCCTTTTGATCCCAGCAGAGTTTCAGATCAATGGAGAGCCCAGATCTTCAGCTTTGCCACCTCTTTTAAGTATTTCCCATTCAAACAGTGGGAAAAACATGGAGGTAAGGATCTGCAGATGGCTGAGGTTGCATCTCTCCTCTCCATCTTCCAGGCGTTCGGCCCATCTCCCAGCTGCACTTCTCCCAGCTGACATCCTCCAGTGTGAATGTCACGTGGAGTGACCCCTCCCCACCAGCAGACCGCCTCATCCTCACCTACAGCCGCCGGGACGAGGAGGAGGAGGAGGCCCAGCAGGTCACACTGGATGGCACCCGCAGGCACATCAGCCTGACGGGCTTGCAGCCATCCACAGAGTACCTGGTGTCCCTGGTGGCCGTGCATGGCACCATCAGCTCTGAGCCTGTCGTGGGCTCCATCACTACAGGTACCACGGGGCACCCCCCAGCAGGCGCAGGGGAGGGCAAGCAGGGCCATGGGGAGTGGGCCTGCCTCCCACAGCTCTTCTCTGTGCTCCATCTCACCAGGGATTGATGCACCAAAGGACCTCAGGGTGGGCAACGTCACCCAGGAGTCCATGATGGTGTACTGGAGTGCTCCCATCGCTGCCTTTGACCACTACAGGATATCCTACCGTGCTGCTGAAGGTAAGGGGCCACACCACTCCTGTTCATGCCCTGAGCTCACAGCTCCAGCCCTCCCTCCATCTGCTGGCCCAAGCAAGTCACCAGGCCAGCCTCACCCAGGCAGCACCTCAGTGCCTTGGGCAAAGCCACCAATAACTGGGATTGGCTCCAGGGCAGAGGATGGGGTGACTGGAATGAGGATGGGAAGGGACCACTGCAGCCAGCTGGGCACAGAGGGGCACACAGAATGGCCCCCAGCAGCATGCCCTTCCCAGAGATGGTTAAATTCAGGGCTCAGTCCTGAAATCCCAGCTCCCTCATCTGTTTTGCCTAACTCATCTCCCTTGGCCCTAGTTTTGTGGATGATGCTGGAAAGGCCAGGCCAGCAGGGTGCTGGGCACACAGGAGTGCACCTGCAGGCACAAAACCCAGTTACCTCCAGTGCCCTGTGGAACTGCCCTCCCCTCCCAAGCAGGCACAAAACCCAGTTACCTCCAGCGCCCTGTGGAACTGCCCTCCCCTCCCAAGCCCCTCCTGAGTCCCAGGGATGGGCCCAGCCGTGATGTCAAAGCTCTTGGCTCCGTCTCTGCAGGAAGGACAGACAGCATGGCCATCTCCAGGGATGCCACTGAGTACACCCTCCAGGACCTGCAGCCTGCCACCAAGTATGAGATCGAGCTGAAGAGCGTGCGGGGCCGGGAGGAGAGCGAGCTGGCCTCCATCACTGCATACACAGGTGGGAAGGAGCTCTTGGTGGGCAGGGAACAGCCAAACAGTGTCAGCTCCAGCCCTGCCCAGGGCTGGCAGTCCCTGCCTGCACTAATACCCAGGTGACTGAGAGCAAGCTGGACCTCACACTGGCTGGATGCAAGCTGGAGATGATAAGCAGGGCTCACAAGGCTCAGTGTGGGCTTTTGAAGTATGTCTCTGTCCCAAATATGCATGGGTAGTCATGGGTAAAAGTGATAAACCTGTGTATCAGGCACAGGGAAGCCAGAAACATGCTGCTGGGCAATCACGACAACCTTTCCTAAACAGAGTACAGATTTCCAGAAATAATCCCTAGGGAAGCCCTGTCACAAGCAGCATCTGCTGCAAGAATAAAACCTTCTGCTATCTCCAGACTCCTCAAAGCCTAAAGAAAATCCCTAACAAGCCAGACTGGGCATCTAGAAAAGAGTGGAAGAGCAGCCCAGGTAGCAGAGTAACACAAGCTATGACATCTTTGCATTTCAGCTTGGGCAGCACTAACTCCTGTGCAGGCACATGTGTCTGGGCAGCAGGGCAAGGCATAGAGAAATATGCCACAAGTTCTTCCAGCTCATAGTCCAGTCTCCCAATGCCTCTGACTCTCTGGATCTCTCCCCCATGCAGCCATGGATGTCCCCCTGGGGGTCACAGCCACCAACATCACTCCCACCGAGGCGCTGCTGCAGTGGAACCCGCCGCTGTCGGAGGTGGAAAGCTACGTGCTCATCCTCACCCGCCGTGCAGGTACACCAGGGCTCTGCTTCAGCTCACCTCAGCTGGGTGGGAGCCCTTCACAGAGGGAGAAGGGAAGGAGCCCTTGCCTTGGGGTTTTATAGGGATTGTGAGAAAAATTGGACCACCCTTCAAACTGAGCAGCACTACTACAGCTCAGCTGCTTACAGTACCTTATGGTGTTTCAGCAATAGAAGTGCTTCTATTCATGAGGTCATATCCAGAGACACATTTTGAATTTGATTATCTAACTCATCCATTTTTTCTTACAGTTGCAGGAGAAACAATTCTCGTGGATGGAGACAACCAGGAGTACCAGCTGACCAACCTGCTGCCCAGTACCACCTACACAGTGTCTATGTATGCCACCAGCGGGCCTCTCACCAGCCAGACCATCAGCACCAACTTCACCACTCGTACGTACAATCCCTTCCCTCACCCCTCACCCCTAGCCATGCACTCACCCCAGGAAAAGCAGCCAGCAAGGCTGAGCCAAAGCTCTTGTTACATAGCTCTTGTGGGTATAGAGGTAGCCACGTGCCCAAAGGATACAAACACCAATCCCAAATATCAGTGCAGGGCACAACACAAGAACACGATTTTAATCAACAAGCATCAACCATTATTTTCACTCTTTCAACATCCATCCATCCATCCATCCATCCCTTTCTTTTGGTGATTTCCCCTGCCTGTGGTTTCCTGAGCAGATCCCATACCAGGTCTTTTATTTTGCCCAAGGCCATAGTCCAGAAGAACATGACAACCCATTTTGCTTGACAGGCCCCATAGCACATGAATTTCACAGCTGTTACCCTTAAGGTGGCACACAGGTAGAGGAGGACTTCTAGAGGGTTTGCAGAGCTCTGTTCAAGACTTGGGGTGGGCGATGAGGTCTTGAAACTGAGTTTGAGGATGACTTTGGGCTGTAGCTCAGTGCTGCAAGGTTGAATCCCAGTGTACTGAGCTGGGAAGCAGGGTTGAGGTGGCTGTGTGTGAGAAATTGCACTTCCCTGTGTTCCTATCCACTCTTGCAGTTTTGGATCCTCCAACAAATCTGACAGCCAGTGAAGTCACACGACGGAGCGCTCTGCTGTCCTGGGTTCCTCCCCTGGGGGAGATTGAGAATTACATCATGACCTACAGATCCACAGATGGCAGCAGGAAGGTGAGTGAGTTCTCACACCAAAGAGCCTCAGTCCTCACACCAAAGAGCCTCATCCAGTCAGGGAATAATAAGATCATGTTAAAATAAGCAGGAGAAGCCAAACAAAGCAAAATAATGATGCTCAGTGGCTCAGGGAGGCCAGAAGGGCAGACACTACTTCCTGCTAAGCAGGATGATAGGAAAAAGTAAGAAGAGATTGCCTAAGGTAAAATGTTGATGCACACCTACTGGTCTGGGCAAAGAGGGGTTACCTGGAAAGATTGGAGGAACGGGGGCAATTCACAGCTTGTGAAACACAAGCAAGCTGAGGCAGGAGAGTATTATTCTGCAGAGATGCTAAAAAGGCCATTTGCCCTTCCTGCAAAAAAGGAAGATAGGCACAGGCAGCTAATTAATTCTGCAATACAATACATTTGATTATTTAATGAGTGTGTCCACATCTGCCTGTCTGGAGGAGCTCCAACAAACACCATCAGAAATATGCCATGGCAAACAGTCTGATTTCCTTTGCTGGTATGATTGGCTTGCAGCAGCCAGAGGATAATAGCTTTGCAAAAGGGGTCCGATAATGCTGTGTGGCACTGGCCAACAACCAGAAAAATTGACATGACAGGAATCAACAGAGTTAAAACTCGCTGATAACCAGGTTTGGCCAGCTCTGTTTCTTGCACTGCTTGGGCAATCAGTCATGTGTTGTACTGAAGGCACACAGGTCCCAACAGACCCAGCTAACAGAGGACACTGACTGCAAACATTTAAATCCATCTCCAAACCAGGTTGCTTTCCCCCACCCAAACCATTCTGAAATGTTGGCTATATTGGCTGAGCTCACATTCACTCAGCCCAGGGGTGTAAGCAATCATGCAATGCTCCTCAGCCAGGCTCCAAGGGCTGCAGTAGTTTGTGGCTTCCCTTCCCTCCTCACTTGCTCTTTAGGCTCCCCAGCGCTTTTCTCATCTGTTGCTCTTGGTGTCTGCCTCCTTCTGGGACCCATGTACAGGAGCTGATTGTGGATGCAGAGGACACGTGGATCCGTCTGGAGGGGCTTTCTGAGACCACGGAGTACACGGTGCACCTGCAGGCTGCCCAGAACGCCATGCGCAGCGGCCTCATCTCAACCACCTTCACCACAGGTGAGGCCTCACTCTGCATCCACCCAGACACGTGGGGGCTGGCCCACATGTCACACTGGTAGGAATGGACTGCTCTTAGGCACCTTCCCTCCTCAGGCAGCATTCCTTCATGATCCAAAGAGGGGTACTCACAATACCATGACCCACAGCGCTGCTTCGCTACAAAACGTTAACGGCTGAAGGAGCTATGATTCAAACACAAGACCCAGCCCAGGGCAAGGGGGTTTGACCTTCAGACCAGGAACCATCTGCCATGCCCTTTGCCTTGCCCATGTCCATCCTCAAGTGCATAAACAGACGAAAAAATATCCACTAAAATGAACAACACATATCAACAGGAATGCTGCTGGGAGAGGACCCAGCCAGTGTCTCCATGCTGTGGACATGATCTGATTGCTCACAAATACCAAAGAATCAGAATGCTTTGGGTTGGAAAGAATCTTTAAAGGTCATCTGCTTCAATCCCCCTGCAGTGACCAAGGCTATCTTTAACTTGATTAGGTTGCTCAGAGCCCTGTTGAATTTGACCTTGAAAGTTTTCAGGGTTGGGGTATCCCTGGAAATACCAAGTAGGTGCATCTCCTCCACCACCAATAGAGTCACAGACAGCAGAGACAGCACTTTATCTAATTGCATTATTCCGCTCCACTCTCATTCTGGAGCATTCACAATCCACTAAGGCACTAAAGTAATGGGAATGGTTTTGTTTTGAAATCAAAAGGCAGGCATCCACAGTCACCGCAAACCTCACAGACAGAATACTTACTCTTCCAAGAATGAAGCTTGCATGAGAATGTCACCAGTGCTCCCATCCTCTGCAACCATTCATAACAGAAGTTATGCAAAACAAATTGTCCCTCATCCTCTTTGAAAAGCATGGCTAGGCCAGGGTACTTACAGACAGAATGCATCTTGTTCAGGGCTAGGAATCCAATCATGTTTTTCCTGGACACTGAGAAGTCTCCAGATGATGTCGACCAAAATTTCTCCCATCTGTGCTGCCAGTTTAATTGTCAGATTAGGAGAACTTTCTTTGAATCTGCTGTGGATACACTTCCCCATCTCAGTTACATGCAAAGGTCTCTTCACCTGCTTTTAAGAGATAACAGAAACTATTTACATCAACAAAAGAAGAAATGACTTCTCTAATACATCTACAAAACATGTTCTCCTGTTGTTCTTGCCTCTTACATGTGTGCATAAATCCAGTACAATTCAGGCAGGAGATAGAAAAATACATGTAATCTTTGAAGCTGCTTGGGAGTCAGGGATGAAGCTGCATGGGGGTGACTTCTCAGGTGGGATAAAGCAGCAGAAACCCACTTATGTCAGGCAAGGAGAGCACCTTTTCCATCAAACAGAAGTGTCAGACCTCAGCAACATTAGTCCCCATTGTCAGCTGATGCAGCATCCAACACATTTAACTTGCTTTGAAGATGAAGATAGGCATTAGCAACAGGTCAGTCTCTCCCCACTTACCCCAATATTGATGGACAGGAGCAACCAGGAGCTATCACCAAGGCAATGCAATCCGTGGACAGCATCTCTCATCAAAGCATCCAGATCTGCAATTCAGTTTACTCTGGCAATGCATCAAGGCACTTTGCAGAGAACAAGGACTTGTCTTTAATGACAATAAATAAATAAAAAAAAAAAAAAGAAAGCCACTCAGGCTTAATTTAAATTGTTTTGCTTCCTTCTGCTTACAGTACACATCCCGGGGTTTTTCTATTCCCCCTGACATATTAATAGCTCAGCCTCTTTTGTTTCATGTTTGCATAAGGTTCTTGGGGAATTGTATACAGATGAGACAAAAGGAAGAAACAGATACAGTATTTATAGTTTATAGTGGTTTGAAATGTCTTTCAAGGTTTCCTTGGCTCTTAAAGATAAGAATATAAATTAAGAAACAAGCAATCTCCACAGAGCTCAGGGGAGCCCAAAGTGGTTGTTGTTGAAGAAGTTTTCATTGTTGGATACTATAAAATACAAACAATGTCTCACCCGGCTGTGCTACAGACCATGAAGATGGGGAGAAAAAAGAGAGGACCTTCAGCATTTGGACACAGCAATGACTTTCAAGTCTTCAGGTCACAAGGTGGGGGGGAATAGACCCAAGTGGGGAGCAGCAGACAAGGGTTGTGCTTTGGTCCTATGGGGCACTACACAGCTGTGATGGACACACAGCACAGAAGATCTGAAGGTCCCTCACACCTTCTCAGTTTGTACAGAGACATCCTTGAAAACCACGTCCACATTGCCAGCTCTGCACTCATTTATTCCATCATCCTTACGTACCAACACCAAAGAAAAAGATGTATTTTATTTCCCTCTTCTGTCTTAAATAAGAAAAATTTGTTTCCAGAGTTGATACTCCAATACTGCCAGAATAATTGTCATAATTAAGACTCTCCTAAACTCTGACCACAAAATAAGATGTTTCCTCATTAGAGAACACCTGTAGCACAGTCACACAGCCCATGCTACCTACCTCTAGCATCTCACACAGCCTCATTCCTGCTCAGCTTGCAAGTGACAATTAGCTCAGCATAAGTCCACCATCATTTCCAAGGGCATGGAGAATCAGGAGAATCCCCCTGGAATGAGTACTGTTATAAAACTTGATTAGAGCTGGCAGTCCTGAGAGGAGAACAGGTTTTTGGTATTTTCACAGCTGTCTAAATATGCTGGTGACAGCTTAAACCCCAGGGTTTCAGACACAGTGCAGAAAAATGGTCCAAGAAATGACATCCCTCATCATTCATTGTGACATTACCGTGCACCCTTCCAGTATAAGACATATGGAAGAATAATTAATATATGCACAGTTTTTTTTCCCAGTAAGTCCTCTGAGGTGAACGGCAGATATAAAGTCTCACTGCCTCGTGGAATTACTCGGAACGCAGAAGCCAAGAGAGACTTTTCCTGGATTGTAACTAGTGGAGCCTGAAGCATGGGGAAAATGTGTCTCTTTGCTTGAATTTTACCATTTTTTTTGACTTTGATTTTGCAGGAGGACGTGTATTTGCTAACCCTCAGGACTGTGCCCAGCACCTGATGAACGGAGACACGCTGAGCGGGGTCTACACCATCTCCATCAACGGGGACCTCAGCCAGCGGGTGCCCGTGTACTGTGACATGACCACTGATGGAGGGGGCTGGATTGTGAGTATCCGTGTGGCATGTTGTCCCCACCACAAAGTAACTGAGCCCCTATCAGCAAAGCATGGGCATGACAGCAGGCTCGGCATCACACGCTTCATTTCGCACGCCGCGGTGAATGGCCCACGCTCCAGTAATAATAGTTACACTTGGAGAAATGCCCTTTGATTTATTTGGCATGTTTGCACTGCTTCTGGAGAGCAAAATCTGTGAGTGAAGCTGATTTATTGTTCTAGAAATGAAATTAATGGCTGGTAGCTTTCATGGGGAATGATTCACACTGCCTGCAGATGGAGGGTGTCAGGCGTCACCCCAATTGAGTCTGAGGAGAACTTTAGAAACAAATGCCTGTTTGGCTTTTGAGCTGCACAAACACTGCTTGTCTTGACGTAGATGGACTGACGGCGTAAGTAAATAATGCCATGGTGCTTTGATCTTATTCATGTCAAACTCTTACTTACACACATTGCATAAAACCCTGCTAGATGTATAGTCAAAACCAAAAAAAAATGGGCTTCCTCAAATGCTGATTTCTAGCCAGTAAATTTCTCTCTCACTCTGCTTCATAACATCCCCTTAGATATCACAGAAATAGGCAGCTCAAAGCAGAATTACGTGCTAGAAAACCAGAGGCACCATGTACTAGTTAAAGCAGAAACCTCAAAGGCCAAATCCTTCCTATTTTACCATTGATTTGCCTTGGACATTATCTAATATCTCTTTGGTTTTTCCACTTGCACATGAATTAATTGCATGGCTGCAGTTAACACTAACTGGATGGACATTGCAATTTTCTCCCCTGAAAGGCCTAATGGAAAGAAAAATTATTATCTTTACCTTGTGTCCAAAGCCTGGCATAGCTGTTTCTCATCTCCATCTTTATGATTTTCCTCCTGCTCTCCCTCCACATCAGGTGTTCCAGCGGCGGCAGAACGGGCTGACCGATTTCTTCCGGAAATGGGCAGATTACCGCGTTGGCTTTGGAAACCTGGAGGATGAGTTTTGGCTGGGTATGACCTTCCCTGGTTGCCTTTCATTGATGTGTCAAACTTACGTTCCACAAGCACTGTGTCAGCTGTTGGCTCTTTGCCTTTCACCACATTCCTCTACGTTCTCCCTCAGACAGTTTTCCTTCTGTTCATTTCCTGCCCTTCACTTTAGGACCTCATGCAGAGGCACACTGTGGAGGTTAGCAGCTCCCTAGTTTGCTCTCTCTAGGAGACAAGGCGGGTATGTATGCTGTCAGTTTCCTTGGACCAAAACCCATCATTGTCCATTGGATGACTACGGGTTGCACTGGTGGCCAGAAAGTCCAATGAAAGCAGGAAAGGAGTGAGAAGGAGAGAGCACAGCTCTGAAATTGAGTATGCTCCTTCAAAACCTGAACATGAGCCACAGGGACCTGCACCATAAACACATTCTAGCTTATATGGGAGATTAACAACAACATAAGTAGCACCAGGGCTCAAAAGCTGAATGTTCCAAGCTTCAGCAGCATGAAGGAATCTGGAGAAATCTGGGCCGTGAACCCACTGCTCACAGACACAGGGAATTGAATCTCAATTGAATCTCAGTGAGGACACTCCAGCAGTGCCAGGAGACACACAAACTCACCACAAATGCTGCTGCTCTTTGATTCCTCTCCTTGCTCTCATTTCCTACTACTGTTTTATTTGCCTAGAGCTTTCCTTGTTTGTTCACGGAGCAGATCTGGGCACCAGGTCTCACTGGATGTTACTCTGTCTCGACAGGCTTGGACAACATCCACAAGATCACATCCCAAGGGCGCTACGAGCTGCGGATAGACATGAGGGATGGCCAGGAGGCAGCATATGCCTACTATGACAAGTTCTCCATTGGTGACTCCAGGAGCCTCTACAAACTGCGCATTGGGGACTACAATGGCACTTCAGGTACAGCCTCCTTACTAGCAAGGATCTTGGGAAATCCTTGCAGCCTCCGTGCTGCAAGGGTCTTGGGAAATCCTCTGACTGGTTGGTCCAAGACTGTAAAGGAAATCTCAACATGAAATCTCACTTGTCTAGGGTGGCGAGACAAACACCCATAGTTCTTTCTGCCTTCCTGCAGTCCATCGCGTAAACCAGGCTGATAAATCCCACTAAGGACATGGAATTTTCCATTGGGGATTAGATATTTAATATGAGAGACATTGCTGTTCAAATAACCAGGTCAGCCATCAAAGGTGTCATCTCACTTGGCAGTAGCCACAGCTGGCTATTGATGTCGTGCTGGAGGCTGTATTTATTGCCTTTCCACAGCTATGGAAAAATCTGAAATCCTCTGAGTCATTTCCTCACATAAAGGCCAAACACTGCCCAGTTTTGCAAGGACACTGTCACACCTGCTTACTTGGTTGATTCAGAGGAGTTAGAGTTGCCCAGCAGAAGAAAATGGGTGCTAGAGGGAGGGCACAGGGGATCTCTTCCTCAAGAAGGCAGAAGGGGTACAACTCTAGCCCCTTCATCTGGGATAGACATGCCCAGTGCAAGCCCCCATGATGGAACTTCCACCATGTACTAGGTGGAACCCCACAACATATCCAAGATGCAGGAATTTCCCTGTTCAATACCAGTCAGTTGCCACTGGAAGAGAGATGACAGGAATCTTGATGGTGTGCAACAAAGCACTTGCTCTAACCTCAAATCCCAGGGCACAAAGCACCCAATGTACTGCCAAGGATGGCAGCAACAGTCTCTCCATGGCTGGATTGCACACAGTCAGCATGGATCCACTTCATATGTCCTTAGGGATTACCAAGGAGCATATTTAGAATGTCTCCTGTAAGTACATCACTCAATTCACCAAATTTTACTCTGGCTTTTCTTTCATACAAAAAGCAGCTGTCTAGTTGTCCAGTGAGGCTGAAGTTAGAGGTTTTGGTGGAATAAGACATCATACACCTTCCAAAAAACTTCTTTATCTTATTCAAAGAGAGAAAAGGTGGCCAAGCATCTTGGTTCAAGAGATGAATGTTTGGTCTCCCTTGAGAGAAAAAGCTCTCTTTGGCTAACAGGAAAGAAGGAAGCTGAAAGCATCTTGAAGTTATATAGCAGAGCCAAGCCTTGGGAAATCAGGGATGCCAAAATATGGGATTTAAATAATTTCTGAAACACTGAAATTCAGATCCAAACACATATCCAAGCACTTTATCTCACAACGCCAAGAAGTCTCTAAGATTTGCTGCAGTCTGCACTGATCCTAAGCAGACAGCAGAGGACCTCAGATGAACCAGTTGTGAATAATTCCAGTTAACATCCAGTTAACATCCAGTTATTCCAGTTATCCCCAGACTGTCAGCTGTTTGAGCCATTGACTGGAATGGTTACCACAAACCCAGAACATCCCAATTTCCTTGTGAAATGACCAGATAACAGACTCCATCACCTTTAACAGCACCTCTTTCCACAGGAGACTCCCTCACCTATCACCAGGGACGCCCCTTCTCCACCAAGGACAGGGACAATGATGTTGCTGTGACCAACTGTGCCATGTCCTACAAAGGGGCCTGGTGGTACAAGAACTGCCACCGCACCAACCTCAACGGCAAGTACGGAGAGTCCCGGCACAGTCAGGTAAGGGCTTCAAAGCCTCTGGAATTTCTGCCAGGGAAACGTGTCAGCAAGCCTAGGTTAGGGCTGGGGTGGTGTGATTGGTGCACCAGGGTCAGAACTGGTGGCATGTCCCCACACCAGCTGGAGCAAAGGGAGCCACCTTCAAGCCAACTAGGCTTTGTGCCATAGTCATCTGCTGTAGTGTGTTAGACTAAAAAAATTATCTACATGAAATTTGACCAGCCTTTGAGCAGTGGGGGAAAAAAAAGCAACCATAGAAGCAGGGGAACTGCTTGCTGCTGCTATAGCAAGTTTTTCCTTCTGGTTTCTCTACACCAATCTACCTTGTTTCCTTCCTCTCCTACTCTGGTTTCTTGTTAGGGTCTTTCCTTACCCTCTGCCTTTCTCTCCCTCCTGCCAGGGGATTAACTGGTACCATTGGAAAGGCCACGAGTTCTCCATCCCCTTTGTGGAAATGAAGATGCGACCTTACAACCACCGTAACATCTCTGGGAGGAAGAGACGGTCCCTACAGCTCTGAGCCAGCTGAACCCCTCCTGCCTCCCACCACCTGACCTTTTCTGTCATTTGTTTGTATTTTATAATATGAAAAGGGAAAAAAAAATTACTACTCGTCTGAGATAGCAAGCTGCCCCTCACAAGTGCTGGAGGGAACCATGGCACAAGGAAAGGCCATGGGAAAGGAAAGACCTCATTGCTTTGCATCTGTCCCAGAGAAATACCAAATTTCCAGTCTCCCTATCCCAATACTTTGGCCCTTAACATGAGAAGAAAGAGAAAGAGACAGATTTTTTGATATTTTTTTAAAAGACATAGAAATCCCCAGCAAACCCTGTTAGAAATGTTTGTCATGGGGCTGTGGCAGAAACCTTCCCCACAGGTACCTTGGTGTGGCCATTTCCAGCCCAGCAATGGCCAGGGACGCCTGTCCTCTCCCTGCCTCCCTGTCCACTCCTGGCAGGGAGGTCCCAAGCTTTGTGCCATCCTGTAGACACCAACCCTCCCCTATGTGCAGGCTCTGGACACCTGGGGACCAATTGAGGATGAGCAAAGGCTCCTCCCATCCCCAGCTTTCACAGGAGGGCTTGGCAAATATCTGCATACGTAGGCAAACTCCAGAGAGTCCACAGCTCATGTGTTGGTCCCACCACAAAGTCATCCTTGTGTACATGAGGTGTATGGGAATAAGAATTACTCTACCAGCCCCAACCTTCGTTATCCACTCCTCCAAGCTGAACTCAGCCCACTCCAGGCCCATGACATCTGCCTGGGTTATGCTGAACTTGATGGAGAAGAAAGGACTTAAATTAGAAGACTTGGGAGAAGAATCCCTACTTGTGGTCCTGAAATCAAGGACCCACTTCATCTGTTATTTCTACATTCCATCATGCTCTCTCTCACTGAGGTCACTGGTCGCAAACAAATGAGTCTCAGAGGAGGAGCAGCAATCAAAAGATATCACAGAACTGCAGCCCAACCTGAAGCAGCAGCTGTCACAGCTCAGGTGCTCCTGTCCATGGCCCTCCACACACACAGGGAATGCAGCTAAGGGAAGACAAGTGCAAGCTGAGGAATGCCCATTTCCTTCCTTCTCTTACACCATCCCTCTTCAATGCCATCACAAGAGAGACACAAATCTCAGTGCCTTGGTATTGCCAGCTCTATAACAGGAAATCAACTGTTTCCCCTCCTGGAAGGGATTCCATTTGGATTTTGAAGCATTTCAAAGCCCTTGGAAGAATTAATGAGTTCACTCTTCCCATCCTTAACTCAAGGAAGATGGACCCTGTGGATAGCTCTGTCTGTGCCCTGTTGTCATTGTCCCCACCTCCACAGAGCCCAAGTGACCACCATGCTTGTCACTCCTCTCCAAGGACTCTGGTCAATGCTGGGCATTGTCACTGGCCTGGTCTCCAAGAAGGGATTCGTGCATCCAAGGACAATGCAGCTCATCACTGGATTTGCAGCCAAAGGAACATTACAAATGCTAAACACTGCTAATCTGGTTTTATCACACTGAAGCTGCTTTGTCTCAAAAACATCTTTCAGATGGCAACATAAAGGCATCTTTGCAGTAGCTTATAATTCAGGCCAGTGTATCTTTCGTGGTCACACTCCTTAATGTTCTGACGTTACTCATGATGGCTGCAGAGCTGAAGAAGAGCATTAAATGGGAAACATAACCACCTCCTCCATGGCACATACTGGCATGTGAAATCACAGCTAACACTGAGGTCGAGAGCAGATACAGGGCCCATTCCTTCAGCTTACAGGCTGGCCTGGAGAAAGGATGCTCAGCAACATCTCATATGTAAATGAGGTGTCCCTTCTTACTTCCCCTTGGCATCAAATCAGGCAACAAGTCAACCAGCTTAGGAACAGGTGAGTCACAGGCTGCAGATGATGGGATCTCTTGCAGGACATGGCTGCTGACACAGATGGTGGCATGTCACGCCTCCTGAGCATCCACCCCTGCTTTAAGACCCAAAAGCCAACAAAAAGCAGCTGATTAAAGCAACTGATTAAAGCCTAAGAAGTCTTTTAGTAGACCAGCAGAGTAAATTTTTCTCCAAAGCATCAAGAATTTGTAGGAAGAAATATCCCAACAAAAGCTGTAATGGAGCAGTGGTTATAACCAGCAGAGACTGGCAGTGGATGGTGCTGTTTTCTTACCTACCCAGGAGAAAGGAAGAGATGTCAGTGGAAACATACACTTATCATTCACAGTCAAGTGAAAGGCAAGAAACATCTCTTTTCAAAAGAAAGACTCAAACAGAAAGTTTGGGAAAAAAAAAATCAAAGTTTGCCAAGCTCTTCCAGGTGGTTCAAAAGAATATCCTCTAAAAGGTTGGTTATTCTCTAAACAGGTTTACTGACATATATCTCTCCCTCCTTCCTCATGTCTCTCATCCTTTGTACAAGTCCTGTAACCAGGATGAGTCAGCCCAGTTGACCCAACTGCATAGTCAGGTATGAAATTGGACAATATACAATCTTCCAGTGCTATTATACACCAGTGCTGGTCCCTGACCCTCAGGTCATACCAGCATGTTGCCTTTCCATGGCATTGGTGAAAGACAGTTGCTACAGTCTTTTAAAGGAAAGATTTCTACACATCATGGTTTTCTCCTGGTGATAACCCAAGCCAAGCCCAGGCACACAACCAGCAATGATGACCCGGTCATTGGGCCATTGTCTCCTGTTCACATTGACCAAGAAACAAGATACAATTTCCCAGAAAGTTATTTTTCTATATTGCCTTAATTTTTTTTTTGACAAAGCTCCTGCCAGCAAATTCGTGCTTAATGTTGATGCTCCAGAAGGCCCCATAATTAAGTTGTTTCTTTTCATCCTCCATCACTGGATGGGATAGTTCATTCTCCAGCTAGACCAGGTTTGGCCCTGAAATTCCCAGAAACCAAGCCTGGATGTGGTGCAGGGCTCATCTTGAGAGACCTGGCTTCAGCATGTGAACTTCCACTGGGCTCTGGTGGCTCCACTGCCATCCTGGGTTTGCATGGCTCAGGTTTGTTCCAGAGCCCAGAAAGGAGCATAGGCTGTTACCCAAACCACACTATCCACTGTGAGATGCCATTCTGTGTAACAGGAAGCAGCACATCAAACCCTTCACACGGCAGAACACTGTGTGTGCCCATGACCCTTGCAGCCTTTCAAAGCCACCTCTTATTTCTAACCCCAAAATCCTAGAGGGAAACTCAAAGGGACTTTGATCTCGTGCCCAATATTAATTTCCCTCTGTTTCCATTCTCCAAGCCCACCTTCTCCTTGCACACTGCACTGAAACATAACCAAAGAGAAAAAGAGTCCTGAAAGGAAAACCTGCTTTTAGTAAAGAGATAGCATCTATAAATGAATAATTTCAAGAAGGAGAGAGGCCAAGCTCTCCCCAAGGGTAGCTGGGTTTTAGTAGGAAGGTACCGCGAGAGCATCCACACAAAGGTTGGGGAGAAGTCTGCTTCTACTCCTTATTTGCATTACTTTACTCTCCCAAATTTGCCCTAAACCAGGTCACATGGGCATCTCAAAGCTTAGCACCAGCCTAAATGCACTCTTGCCTCCTTCCCAGAGGGATGCTTATCCCAGGTGAAGTGCCTGGGTGTGGAAGGCACAGCTCATGCCACCCTCACTCCCAGTGATGCACTGGTGAGAGCCCAGCCAGTGGTGTCCCCATGCCCAAAACAGGCTCAGAGCAACCTGACAAAGTACAGCAGGAGCCAAAACACCCTCCTGGTGCCTCAACTCCATCCCAGCTCCTGACCTTCATCCCAGCTCAGAGCTGCCCTCCTGCTGTGTCCCCACCATCACATCTGGGGGTGACCACACACCCCCTATCCTGGGCTCCCCCAGACATGCCCACAAGTTTTGACTTTACCAAACACTGCCAGCAATGAACTCTCACCCCCAAAAAACCCTTTATTCATGCTCACACTCACTAACAAAGGGTTCTGTTCTGGGGCCAAACAACAAGCACATCCCTGTTTCTGCCAGCCAAGCACCCTGGGATGGCCACCAAACCCAACGGAGTCCCCTAGGGACCACCAGCACCTCCAGGGTCACCTTCCCCTTTCCTAAAACCCTGATGGTGGTGGGCAGCTCCTTGCCCCTTCCAGAGGGGAAATTTGGGGTAAGTGGGAGGGAAAGGCCCTTCCCTTGGGAGATCCTGATGCCTAGACCTGCCTCAATACCCAGCCTGCAGTTCTTCAGATGTCAGTGGCTTCTCAGAAGGATGGTGACACAAAGACCTAAACAAACAAACAAGCAAGCAGCCCCCTGTGTACAGGTGTTATCCTGGAAATGTTCTTAATATGCTAAAAAAAGTTTAAAAACATAAATAAGAAGGGAGAGCAGAGGCAACTAAATGCCTTGAATAGATTCTGATGAACTCATAGACAAACCACTGGAACCAAATGAGGGGGAAAAGAAAAGTAAATAAATGCATAAATAAAATCTATAATATAAATAAATAATAATATATTAAACAACCTTCCCCACCCTGTAATGAAAATGTAGCTTGGAGAATGGGATCAACGCTTGTTAACCATTGTTAACTAGTATTTTTAGTCCTGACCGCTCTTAGGCTATGTATAGTTCCTTTTTTTAATGCATTTTCTATACATTAATAAAAGATACTGAAGGAGTGAGCTGTGTGCCTGTCCAGGAGTGGGGTGGGACCAGGGGCCTCATGCATCCAAGCCCAGCAACATTTAAGCCCCAGCTTTATGCCAGGAGGGGACACACATCCCCTATCTCTGATCTTTAGTTATCCCATGGGAGGAGCATGGGGGGCTTAGCATGGATTCACACTCAGACCTGGAGGAACAGAGCAGCTGACAGACCTAGCACATGCAATGTAATAAAAAAAAACAGTGGGAGGAAATTTTGGGGCAGCCCAGCTTTGGCTGGTGGTCCCATCTCCATCCTTGTAGGTGTTCAAGACCAGGTTGGAAAAAGCCCCGAGCAACCTCATCCAACCCCGGGGGGGCTGCCTTGAGCAGAAGGTGAGAGCAGAGACTCCCAAGTCCCACCCAGCCCAGCTCAGCTGTTAAAATAAATAGCAATAAAGTGGCCATGAACTCGGGTCAGCACAGTTGGTCCATTAACCATAGGAAGGCAGGGAGCTGGGATTTGGCCTCAGCCCAACATGAGACATTTTGCTAATAAATTTAGCTGCTCTCATTAGCTACAGAGGCTCTGCAGTTTTCAGCCAAAGAAAGCAAAGCCATGGTATGAATGCTTGGGAGCAAAGGGAAACAACCCCAAAATCTTCAGTGAAAACCATTTGCCTGATTTATACAGCAATCTGTTCCCAACACGATGGAAACTCCACCAAAAAACAGATTGGAAGGCTGTTCCAGCAGAATATGCTCCCAGTGGGAAACAAAAAAAAAAAAAAAACCACCAAAAAACCCCCAGCACTGATTAGCAAAAATCTCTAGGATGAATATGAACTTCAGAAGACTTTTAAATTCTTCTCTTATTTCACATGAAGACTTTACCCAAACCTCTTTGTTTAATGTTTTCACATTTGACACGTAGCTAGACAGGATGAGAAAGCTTGAAAGAAGCTCTTCCTCCAGACCACTTCAATATTTTCTAAATTTGACTTTGTAGAGACAAAACAGGGGAGTTTTCTTGGTGACAACTTCTCTTTCTTGCTCGGATTTGTGACACAAAAAAGGAAGTTTGTGACAGAGGGGATGCCCCACCTTGGTCATGACCCTTAGTAAACCAAAAGCAAAGCGTGAAGCCTGATGGGTTTGACTGTCTAGAATAAATGAACTTTTTTTGTTCTGAATGTAGTTAGTGCCATGGAGGACCCTTCATGCAAGGCCTGTGCAGGGAGGAAGATGTGTTTGGGATGGGGAGGAAGGGTTACCTGTGCCGGTACTCATCATCCCAGTCTCACTGTGCTTGGCCAGGCCGTTGTCTGTCACACCACAGATTGCAGTTGAGACAGCCACAATACACAGAGTATCACTACAGAATTTTGGAAGGCTTCAAGCATCTCCCTTCTGGTTCTTTAGCTCAACCTTTTATCCCCCTCCTATTGATGCACTGCACCTGTGTGCCCTCTGTTCCCTTTGGTGGTTGGTCAGTGCCCCTGGGCACTCCATGGCTCATTGCTGTCACTGCTGCTCACCTGCTGCTCACAGCTGCAGCTAATTAGGGATAAGGCTCGGCTCAGCCCAGCCCCACTCCCAATTACCCCAAACTGTGTCCCTACAGCTGTCCAGGGTGTTTTATTTATGGTCTCTAAGAGAAAGGCAACACCTTCCACTGTGCACCCTCACTCAGCATGTCTTGGGCCAAGTGAGGTCCCCAGGGCCTCCATTTCCTGCAGACAACCTCCCAAAAAGTTCACCTGGAGGAAACACAGTCTTCCTACTGCAAAAACCAATAACAAGAGGCAGGTGTGTATCACTCAGAGGTTTGTACCTAGAGAAAGCAAGTAGCAGGTACATGGGGAGCTGCAGCATTCCTCAGGATCATAACCACCTCCCAAAATCACAGTCAAGGCCAACTCCATGTTTCAGATGGGATGAGAAGGGAGTGAGGGCTGGCAAAAGCCCTTTTCTAAACACACAAGTTTTGATTTAAGCCAGGGAAGTGTTTTGCCCCATCACACTAAACCCTGGGGAGCTCCTGCCCTATCACACATGCCCACCACCCTCATCGCTCTGGCCCCTCTGCCCTTGCACAGTTCAGAGCCATCACCATAATCCAGATGTGGTGGGATCTCATATTTCCAGCCACTCCAAGAACGTGCCTTCCCAGGCACGCCACACTCCTCTTCAGGCCCTTCCAGCCACCACAGCCCCCCCATGTGCACTTTACACAGAGATATTTCATCACAGCCCTCTTACCAAAGTCCCCTTTTTGCATGAGTGATGCTCAGGAACTTTGTTCCAACAGCAAACATCAAGAGGGTGTACAAAGGTCCTCAGCAAGGACCTTGGGCACCCATCCCAAACCCAGAGCTCAAGCAACACGTTTCCAACAACACATCCTGCAGCCTCAGCCCAAAAAAACACGAGGGAAATGTTGGCCCAGGAATGGCCACAGTGTGGCAGGAGGAGCTGCAATGGCTCCAGAGCAAGGCTGGAGCAGTTGATGAAAGGGCAGCTTTGTGCCATAGATTCAAAGCTGCTTTATCGCTTAGGAGATGTCATTTTTATAGCAGCATCTTCAACATTCTCAGATTTTAATTTCCCCTCATAAGATGGCATGTGTTCATCATCCCTTTTGATAACTCTCGTTCCCATCTTTATATTTTAACTCCTGAGGCTACAGGCTCTAATGTTTAGTTATGTAGAGTGTAAAAAAAATTCTAAATTATGTCTTTACATCAAATCTAAATGCAGGGATTTTAAATTTTATAATTTAAATTTTATTGATGTGTCCCCTCTCCCTGGGATGAGGAATGCTGTGAATTGCAGCCTTCAGGCTTATCCCCCTTCCCTGTGACATAGCCAGCAATTTTTCTGCTTGCAACTTGTTTCAACAAGCACAGAATCAATCCTAGAATGGGTTGGGAAAGACCTTGAAAGATGAGCTAGTTCCAACCCCAGCCATGGGCAGGGACAGCTTCCACTATCCCAGGTTGCTCCAAGCTGCATCCAACCTGGCCTTGGGCACTTCCAGGGATCCAGGAGCAGCCACAGCTTCTGTGGGCACCCTATGCCAGGGCCATACCATGCTCACAGGGAAGAACTTCTTCCAATATCCCTTCTAACCCTGCGCTCTGTCAGTGTGAACCCATCCTGTCCTTGTCCTTATAGCAGCACCTCTCTCCCTCCCCAGTATTTTTGGGCTGCTTTCTGCTGTCAGCAGGAACATCAAAGGATGCAGCAATCCTGCAGCAGGTTTCTCCCAGCAGCATGGTTGATCCTCCTGCTCCCAGCCAGGTTATCTCCCTGGCATTGCTCCTGCACAGGGACCAGGGCCAGGCGTGGCTGCTGACCAGCAGAGCAGAGCACACCAGGATGTGCTGGGGACACAAACAGCCTCTGTTCACCACAACAGGCCTTTGTCCCCGTGCTGTCCCTTGCAGTTGTCCATGTCATAACAAAGGAGGGGGTTGAAGGAAGTAACTCTGCAAATGGTCATGAGAAAAATCCTCCTTAAAAGCAAGAGAAGGGGTGGGATGAGGTAGGAAATCCTCCCTGTAAGAATTTCAGAAGGGGATGGAAACAGGCACTTGGGAGAGGAGCAGCAGAGGGGCTGGGGCTGGAGGAGCATCAGGGCAGTACTGACCACTCCTGGGGACCGTGTCTGTCCCTGCTCCTGGTCTCCTGTCCCTGGCTGCACCCAAGTCAGGCCAAAACCAGATGGCATCTCCCTGTTCACCCCTAGGATTGGTTCCCCAGTCACAACTGCCCCTCTGCTGCCTCTGCCCCCTGTCTGAAGGGAATTTACCCCTCAGAACACAGGAACCTGCTCTCCCTCGCAGAGGGGCAGAAAGAGGCAAAACACCCCCAGGAGGAAGGTCACGGTTGTTTTTTTCCCCTCCTTCACCCAGCACAATTTGCATTTCTCTCTCGGTTCCCTCCGGGAGGGTGGGTGAGTTCCCAACAGGCTGCCCTGCCCCAGCCCTGACACCCAGCTGCATCCTCCCCACGGAGCCCCCGGTGGCAAACAAGATGAGGAGCAGGAAGACTTTGAAGTGTGAAGAGCAAAGGTCAGACAGTCCCACCCCCGGGCAGGAGCTAAGCCCCGAGGGCAGCACAGAACATTCCAATGGCTCCAATACCACCAGCCAAAATCCTCATGTGATCCTGAGCCAAGGGACGTCGGCTCGCCCCAGATCTTCAGGAACAGCTTCCCCCATGGGAGTGGCTTATGGAGGGGAACAAATAATGAAAATAATCAAAATACTACCACTAATTTGGCATCTGCGTATCATTAAAAAGCAGGATTAGCTCTCCCTGCCTGCCTCAGCTAGGCTCTGGGGAAAACCAGCACTAAGGGATTGCTCCTCTTCAGCACAGCCAAAAGAATGACTGTGACAGAGGGGATGGCCTGCACAACCGGTTTTTCACCTAAAAATCCACCTTGGCAGATCAGATCTAGCACCCATCCAGCATGGGAAACCCCTGGGGGTGGCTGGAGGAGGCACAAGTCACTGCTTCCTACAACTGGGGGCACTGCTGCTCCTCGGGGGAACCAGACTGTGCCCAAGCATCGCTCGCCTCTCTGCCTTTGGTTCACACCTTCCACAAATCCAGCCCTTGGATGCTGCTGCTGAGCCCATTTCCATGCTCAGGGGAGGAAGGAGCATCCCCATTCATCAACAGGTTTTCCTTCCCTGGCTTTCCCAGAACTGATCCTCGAGTGCTTCCAGAGGGGAAGGCAGCAGCACGTCACGCTGCCGGGACTCGCCCAGCCCGGCGCTTTCCCCACCTCCCAGCATGTCTCCTCTCCCCCCTGCCTGCCACCAGTGCTGCCTTGTAGGATTTCCTCAGGAAGGAGTTCCTGAGGGCTCACACACACAAAACAATCAGCTCTAAACAGCCCAAACACTGAGCTGTGCCCCGAGCAGACACATACCACCCTCCTCCTCACCTGCACACAGGTCCTTTATACCACAGCTTTCTCAACAAGCATCCAGCAGAGTTTGAGGAGACTGAGGACCCCAGGCCCCTCAATCCCCCCCTCAGCATTCCCCTTGTCCAAGCACCAGGGAGGGATGATCCTGCAAACCCCACTTTGGCAAGCCAAGCTGCAAAACCTCCCATGTGATGGGTGGGCATGAGGCACCCCCAAAACCTCACCAGCTTTGGGGCATTTCCCCCAAGAGCAGCATTTGCCCCAGTCCCTGCCTACGTGGGACTTAGCCCCAACACTTAAGGGCAGCACCAAACCAGCCCCAGGTGGGACTGGGACAGCTGAGCCCAACCTACCCTCAGAGCTCCCCCTTCCTGGAGGGGACAGAGCCCAGCTGGTACAAAGGAGGGAGAGGAGGGGATGAAGCAGCTTCTCCCTAAACACCAGTTTTGTGTTTGTTCTCCACTTGTGCGTCAAGAGTCACCATCCCATCCCACCCCTCCTCCTGATTTTCCTCCAAAGCCAGAAAATCCATTGCTGCAGCTAAATACCAAGAGCTGCTATTTTTATCCAGCCCACGACCAGGGCGTGCGTTATTTTTGGTGTTGAAACTGCAGGCTTTTTTTTGTGGGAGGGGGAGAGGGAGGGGAAAAGGCAGAAGCATGGGGGAAAAATGAGAGGAATGTTTCTCTGGGAGCAGAGTTTTCCATTGCTTACTTTAAGCCAGACTAGTGTCTGCAAATAGAAATCACCAGCAGAGAGCAGAGGAAGTGGCTGGGAAAGAAAGGTGTGATCACGTCTGCAGTCACTCTACCACTCCCACCGTGCTGAGAAAACCCCAAACAAACTGACCCTGGGTACCAGCTGGGGGTTATCAAGGAGTAAAGCTCACAGCTGTGTAGCAGGGCAAACTGGTGACAAAATTAGATTAATCCAATGAAATAAGGGGGAGGCAAGAGAGTGTTTCTATTTTCAGTGTGAAATCAGTAGTGTTTTCAAAATCAAATTAGGGGTTGAGGGGGGTCTCAGGAGGAAATTGAAGTTGTCAGGGTGCTTTTGGCATGGGAAAGGCTTTGATACAGCATGGAAATAAAGATTTTGGGAAGGATGGATGGCAAACAGGAGTTGGAGGTGGGATTTGATTTCCAGCTGGTGTGAGACCTGGGCTCAAACTGACATCCCATGAGGTGACAGGAGCTTGCCTGGCATGGGCTCACTCAGTTCCTGTGCTTGAGGGGCACCAGCAGGCAGGGAGACAATCTGAAGCTGCAGTGATTCATCAGCAGCTGAGTCACGGCTTCCTCTCGCCCATTAAAGTTTCTGAGAAACAAAGCACGATTCCTTGGATCCCAGATCTGCTATGTGCCAAACAAAACAAGGAGGTGGCAGGTTCAAAATCCCTGCAAATGTACCTTTTTTTATGCTACAAGGGAAGGAGCCTTGGCACACTTTGCTGCAGGAGAAACCCACAGGGTCAAGCATCACATGCTGTTTAGATTAATTCCAAACATCTCCTATGGACCACTGTGGAGTTTGAGTTGGAGGTGGAAGGGACCTTTACAGGCCAGCTATGGGGAGGAGGATGCTGGCTTAGAGCAGTGGACTGATTATATTTGTATATTCTTGCATTAATTCTCAGTTTGTTAAAGTCTATCTGGAGCTTCCCAGCTCACTTTAATGGCATCAAGAGGTAGCAGCATTCCAAGACATCAGCACTAGCAGTGCCCACCCCCTCTGCCACATCACCACAGCACTCCTGCCTGAACCAAGAGGCTGCCAAGGCACTGTGGTCAGGGGGGCCCCTGAAAATCCAGGGAAGGTGCAAGGCCAGCAGCCCCTCCCTTGTCAAGGCCTCTGCCAAATTAAATTAGTGATAGGGAAGTGTGGAGCCCCAGTGAGGCTGTTTGCCCAGGGAATGAAGCAAATATGCCAGGTGCCAGGGACAGGCTGAGCTTTCACATTCCCAGGCCCAGGGACAGGCACCCTAGAGCCCAATGCTTTCAGATATGCTCACCCTCAGAGAGCTCTGATAATAAATGTTTTCAGTCAATCCTATTAGAGGGGGTTCAAAGGTGGCACTGTGCTATCTGGTGCTGTAGAGTGCTCAGGTACCCCTCAGGTGACTGTCAGCAGCCAGGTGGCTTCTGTGTGCTCTAGGAATGGTGTTTTCATAGGGGGATTTGGCACCACAAAAGAGGGAATGGCTGCAGCTCAGTGAGGAGGGAGAGCTGGGATAGGGTCAGGGAACAAGGGAGAAATAGGATGGGGTGAGCTGGGACATGGAGAGATGGGATGGAATAAGTCAGGATAGGGTGAACTGAGATATGAGAAACTGGGATGCAGTAAGCCACATGATGCAAAGGCCGGGAATCTTCATCCTCCACCATAAAACCAAGGGAAAAGTTCCTGGCATTAAGCAGCAAATCTTTAGGGAAAAATTCCTTGGTGCTTCCCACAGGACATAAACACCTTCCCCAAGGCAATGAGGAGGCACTTAGCACAAGCTGTAGCCTACAATGTGTGTATCTGAGGACCTCTCACCTCTCCAACTCCAGCACTATGGTGAAGGCAGCAGGAGGGCAGCAGAGGCTGGCAGCCAGCTTTCCTCCAACCCTTCACTCTCTTCTCTACCCCTCTTCCCTCCTATTCCCAGAACTGCATTGCTGCCAAGTCACAGCACTGGGAACATGAGGCTGTTTTCCAGGAGCCTGGAAGGGTCAGATAGCCCTGGCTAGCCCAGCTCCACAAGTCAGCACCAAGGCTGAAGCGGTAAAGCCAAGCCACTGTCTCTGGAGCATGAAGGAGGGCAAGGAGGGCAAATGTGGGGATTTTGCAATGCAAAAGGACTCAGTCCAACCAGAAAAATTCCAGCAGAACATTTTTCTAGTTGCAGCTTGCCCAGCTGTCAGCATCACGACACTGTGTGGAAGCTGTAGAGCCCTGGACTGGAAAGCAGCCGGGCTTCAGCAATTTCTGGGTATCACTGCCATGGTGTTAAAAAAGAAATAGGTGGGAGAGAAAGTAGCAAGTGAAGGGTGTGGGTGGCAATCCCAACGGAACTGGGATCACAGTTTGAAAACATTGAATCACAGAATCATTTAAGTCAAAAAAGCCCTCTCAGGTCATCAAGTCCAACCCTTAACCCAGCAATGCCAAGGCCACCACTAAACCCTGCACAGCTAGGAGCGCTGTCCCCTCTCCAGGGACGGAGGGTGGGTGTGATGGAGGGCAGGAGCGACAGGACGCAGGGTGGTGCTGATGGCGTGCTGGGTGCAGGTGAGAGGCAGCAGGCTGGCAGTGTGAGGGGGTCCAGGGTGCTACTCCTGCTTTTGGGGAGCTGGAGCTCTACCCTGCCCTCCCACCACAGCAGCAGCATCACCGCCCCGAAGCCCTCCCTGCTATCTCCCAAAAACCCTTCTGGGAAAACCTGGCCTGCACCAAAGCGGGGCGAGCCACACACTCGGTTCCCGGGGCTGGTTTATGCCCCGTGGCCGCCTCTCTCCCAGCCTAAACCCCTCAGTGTGTGTGTGCGTCCCTCAGTTTGGGTTCGGCCGAGGGCGGGGGAGCCCAGGTGGGCCGGGCGGGCCGGGGGCCGGGCCGGGGGCGGAGGCGGGCGGGCGGGCCCGGCCCATTGCCCGGAGCCGCCTCACGCCGGCCGGGACGAGCGGGCGGGACGGGGCTGCGGCGCTGAGGTAGGTCGGGGGTCCGGGGAGTACCCGGGAGGGCGATCCCGGGACTGGGCTTTGTCCTGGGTGCTGTGTTACTCAAATCCAGGGCTTTTCTCGCTTTTTAGTTGTTTTTAAGGCCACATCATCTGCTTCGCGCAGCCCGGGGGAGGGGGTGAGAACGGGGGCTGGGGAAGGAGCGATGAGCAGCAAGCAGCTCTCCGGGACGTGTGTCCGGGACAGCCCGTCTGGCACCGGGCTTTTGGGGCTGCAACCAAAACCACTGTGGCTTTGAACAGCACAGGATCCTAGAGCGGTTTGACTGGAAGGAACTTTAAGGACACCTCGTTCCAACCCCTGCCATGGGCAGGGACACCCTCCACTAGACCAGGCTGCTCCAAGCCCCGTCCAGCCTGACCCTGAACGCTCCCAGGGATGGGGCAGCCACTGTTTCTCCGGCAGCCCCCTGAGCCTCCTGTAAGCAAAGCCACAAGTGATGGAGCTCAGGGAGGGCCATGGCTGGGGGCTCTGCCCGCCCGGACAGGGCAGCACTGCCCGGTTCGTAGTTTGGAGGAGCCCAGGACGGCTCCGAGGAGCTCCCAGTGCATCCAGGGATGACACCTAAACTCAGAACTGATCTTTTGGCCGCAGACTCGGTGATCCGGGGGCCGACGGCAGCCGCACTTGTGCAGACGGCGATGACGAGTGGGCTCAGGCAGCAGCTTGCAAAATAGTTTCACTTTAACCCTGTTATCCAACGTCTGTATCAGTAGTTTTCCAAATCACTCCCTTTAGGGAATGAAAGCATTTACGCGTGGCTTCTGGTAGGAAGGTTTGATGGTGGTGGGAATGAGATGAAGCTTCAGCTTGTCGTGTTTGCTGGGTGGTGGCTTTTGGTGTTTGTCTTTCACGTTTGAGAAAGGTCTCTGTAGCCTGCTGCGAGTTCTGCGAGACCGGCGGCAAAACCCTTCTTAGTCACCATTTCCGAAACAGCAACGTGCAATCCCTGCTAAGGAAACTGCTCACCCTCGGTGTCAGGTTTCATCCAGTTTTCCTTTAAGTCTGCAGGTGCAAGCAGGGAAAATAGGTGCCACTGTGTGACAGCATAGCTGTGTCCCTGCTGGGTGCATCAGGGAGCTCAGAGGCTGTAACAAAAATTAGCCTCTCCCTGCCTGAACCACAGCTGTCACTGCAATGGAAAATTGGTATAAAGCTGACATAAAGCCAGTAACAGACGGAAATGGTTGTTTAATAATGTGATTCCTGCTTTGCACTCCTTAGCATCAACTGCACGAAGTGTGCTTTCGTCTGCGTGAAGGAAATGGGGGTGGCTGTAGGTCAGTTGATTTCATGTCACCGCCACAAGTCCTGAGTTGCAGCTGGTCACAGAGAGCACAGGAGTGTTGAAATAATCCAGAAATACTTGGGGCACGCCCCACAGGTCAGTTACCCCCAGAGCTGCTGCTGCTCTCACTGTGGATGCAGGGAGCTCCTTAGAGCAGCCACACTCCTGCCTGAGTCAGGCAGCATCTCAGCTGAGAGGAGCAGGTTGAGCTTTGTTAGGTTGGAGGAAACTTCATGAAGACTTAAGAGCCTGTTGAGGGTTGGGCCTAAAGAACTTAACTGGCAAAATGACCTCCAGTTCTGTCCCCTCTGCCACGGTGACACAGCATAGCAGTTCCAGTAAACTGCGGCTTTTCTGCAAACTCTACCTCCATCCCCAGTCGCTGTGGTTGCTCTGCAGCACACAGGATGTGGACAAGCCAGCATTGCCAAGGCAACCCCCTCTGTTTTGGTTTCTCCATGCACAGGCTGGCAGCCTTTACCCCTCCAGCTCAGCCAGGCAAGCCCTGCACGCCGAGGGTTTGTGGTGCCATCGCAAGCCGTCCCTCAAAAGGACCTTGTTTTCCACCCACAGCCTCCCATAACTGCAGAGGAGTGGCAGATGCTCCCCACCCTTGCAAACCAGCTCTTTCGAAGCCAGTGTGGATTAAAGAACCTCATGCTGGATGTGCAATGTTGATTAAAACTTACACAAGTGGCACGAAGCCCTGTCGTGCAGAGCTGCCATCAGCTGGAGCCATCCATCCCTGGCCACAGGAGTTCCCAGGCCAGTTTCCATGTCAGCTTTCCTCTGGCTCTGCCAGCACCAAAAACAAAGAGCTCATTTAGCAGGATGCTTCACAGCCCTCTCTGGGACACAGCCCTGTCTCCCAGTACCTCCCTGGCCCTCTATTTTGGTCCCTAATCTTGACCCAAAAAATTCAGCTGGCCTCCCAATGGCAGCTCCACATGCTTGCAGCAAGCAGTTCACACCCATCCTGGACCACAGCGTGTTCATCTCTAAGGGGAGATGTCACACCAAATTGAGCAGCAGCATGGATATTCCTAAATGCAGCTTCTCATGGTGCACTCAGGTTTTCAGCTGGCAATGGGTGGCCTTGGGTAACCCCTCTGCCCTTGGCGTTGCTGCCTCCAAACACATCAGTTTTTCTCCTTTCCCCTCCCCCCTCCATTTTTTTTTAATATGAAACTGAAGAATCCCATTATTTAGCACACAGACATCCCTTCATCTACAAAACAAAAAGCAATGCACACACCAGAAAGAAAAGGCATTTGAAAACCAGCTGCATGGCCAGGCTGGAAGATGGCCCTGGGATTTGGGTGCTGCTTGGTCAGGGCAGGGGCAGGTACCTCCACCTTCCCCTCCCAAGGGATGCACATTCAGCTTGCCCAGGGTGGCCACAAGTCCCCAGTGACACGAGCTGGGCACTCCCCAGTGACAATCAGCCAGGGCCTCTGAAGTGCATTCAGCTCCACTTTAAAGTGGAAACATATCAAAGGGCTTTGCTTTTTTTTTTTTTTAATCTCCCCGTTCTTTTTTCCTCTGTAAACAATTAATTACAAGTTTAAAAGGAAGTTCCAGCCCTTCTTCCCTACCCAGAAGTTTAGAGGCAATAAATATAAAGCAGTTCAGTGCAGGAATAAAACTGTACATCCTGTTTTGTCTGAAATTAAGGCAGTTGTTGTTTGGAGATTGTATGGGTTTTTCACTTCTTTTTTGGAGTCCAGTGTATCATAGGCATCCTGTATTCCTGCTTGGATAATGAGCTGTCAGGATACTTAGGGATAATTAGCAAATCTGCATCACATGGATGATTACACTGAAGAAAAGCTGCTGTTTATTTATGTTGCAGTGTAACCTTTACTACAGCTGCCCCAAAAAAAAAGACCTAGGTGAAGATGAAGGTCAGGACAGGGAGCAGGTTTTAAGAATGGCTCTCACTTATCTCCCCTGTGAGCAAAAGCAGATCTGGGATGCTCCCAGTTGGCTCCAGGCAGGGGGTAGGCAGAGGTTGTATGAGATTTGAGGCTCTGAGTGGCAGCCTGTGATTTCTCAGGTGGGGATATTGATGATATTTCTGTCCTCTGTTGAATAGTGAAATGAGGGAATGTGAGGAACAGCCAGTTTTGATGCAACAGACTGGACCAAAATCCAGTAATAATAATAATAGTAGTAATAACAATAATCATAATAAACTTCTTCCAGCCACAGCCAAAACCACCTCCCAGAGCACTGCATTTCATTTGGTAAATCTCAAATGAGAATTTTTTAGAAAGGCACCCAAAGAAATTCATGTTCAAAAGAGAAACCACCAGCTAATTGGGGTCAGCTCAGCTGTGTGCTCATGCAAATCAAAACAATAAATCCACAGTGGTCAGTCTGTTTCTGAGGGACATGGATAAACCCTTTATTTTTAACAGAATCTGAGCACTTGTGGAATCCCAAATTGAGAGCTTGGCATCTATGCTGAGGGATTCAGCTTTTGAGGTCCTGACAGCCAGGTCTGAAAGCCAGCAGCCAGGAGACACCAGTGAAACCAGTACAGTTCTGTAGGTGCCAGGACAGCATTTGGGAAGGCAGGTTTTCTCTTGGGAGCTGCTTTTTGGGGGTTGCCCAGGAATTCCTGCCCAAGCAGCATCACAAGAGCTGTGGTTAGGGCTGGGTGGGACCTGTGGCTTTTTGGGGTGAGGCTGGTGGCTTGGTTCTTTCTTTAGGAGTGGGGTGGAATGGCACAGCGAGGCAAAAGGAAGCACAGTGGTGCTAGCTGGAGAATCCTAAAACTCTCCCTACAAGAGAGCATCCCTTAGCAGGTGCCAAACAAGGAATAAATGAGATGCAAAGCAAGGAAGGGCAGTGCTGCAGACAAGGAGGATTCAGCCAAAACCAGCCTGGGTCCCTTTCCTGTCCCTCCCTCAAAGTCCCCGAGGTCTGTGAGAGCTGCCAGAAGAAAAGATAAAGAGTTACAGGGGACAGCTGGAGCAACCCCCCTAGGACACCTTTGATGTTCAGGCTGTACCTCTCAAATTTTTTTGTTTTCCTTTTACTGTGCCTCAGTTTCCCCTCCTGGGCACGTGGGGATTTAAGCATTCCCTCAAGAGGCTGCAGGGTTTGAATCCCAAAGGCTGGCAAAGACACTGCTGTGAAATGCTGAGCAAGGGTGAAATAGGGTGTTGGAGCCTGATACTGCCCCTGCCAGCTCTTCATCTGTACAATCTCCAACTTAGTGACCCCTGTGTTGAACCAGAACTGCAAACTTGCAGCACAAAGGCTCCTGCTCTACTCAGATGCTTTGCCTGGCCACAGGGGGGGAAGAAAGATGTGAGCAGAGGCAGCCCCTACAGGAGGGCTTCTCTCAGAGCCCTGGCACTCAGCAGCACCTCTCCCTCCCTGAGGGAAGAGGAAAACCTTACGTCAAGCCACAGAAATGCTTCTCAGCCCTACCCAAACCCTTGGAGCAATTCCCAGGTGAGGCACAGCAGCAGCAACTCCTCCACCCCAGCCAACCCTTATCCTTCCCTGCTGCTGCCTTTGTGGCCAGCCCTGGGTACCTGGAGCTGTGGGTGCAGGGCTGCTCACTGGGCTCTACCAACTGTGAGTCTCACTGACCACAGTCCCCATCCAAAATACAGGGGGTTCAGCCACAGCCCCCACCCCAAACCTGCTGGCAGTGCCCAGAGTGCCAGGGCAGCAGGAACAGACCCTGTCTCTGTACTGCCCATCCCATACCATGGGCACTGAGGAACAGCCTGGCCAAAGGTACCCTATCCCAGGATTGGGAATAAGGAGGACCTGTGACATGTGCAGTCCTGGCTCTTGTGGCAGCACTGTGTCTCCACAATGGTCACTTGCCTGTACATCAGGCAAGTCCTTTCCTAGAGAGGAAAGCTTCTCCTGCAGACAATATTTCATCTGCTGTGGAACAAGCCCTGCAAAGGGCTAATAAGAGCTCTGTGCTGTGATTGCTCAGCCAGGACTGGTGTGTGAATCCAAAGGGGCAGGATTTGTGCTTGGCTAAATTCCTAGGCAAGTAGGGATGCCCAAAGCCCTCCTCACCGATCCCCAGAATCAAGAACAAACCTCAGGAGATAGGAGGCTGTGTTTCTCAGATGAAGACACCCAAAGGGACATAGCAGGCAACATAGTCCATCCCCCATGGCTCCAGGTCCCCCCAAGGCAGGAGACACCTCACCCTACTGAGGCTTCTGGCAGCTCCATGGAGAAAACTGCTGAGGGAGCAGGCACCTGATCCATGTGATTTCTTGTCTCTGCAGGCACCAGCCAAGGAGTCCTGTGGACCCACTAGTTGCTTACAGGAGCTGAGCATATCTCAAGGTGCCTTTCAAGCAGAGGGAGCAGCACAGGCAGCCTGCTCAGGAGCTGACATGCAGCAGAAGATCAGCTCTTTCTTTAATTCCATCTTGGAGCTCATCCGTACCAAGCATGAGGAAGGCATCTTCAACACCGTCTGCCTGGCCGTGCTCTTGGGTCTGCCCTTTGTTGTCCTCCTTGCCTTCATTTTCATCTGCTGCCACTGCTGCTGCTGCAGAAGGAGGGGAGAAAGCACAGGGAAAGGTGGCCCCAGCAGCAATGGGCAGCTGCATGCTGAGAGGAACAAGAAGAAAAAGAAGAAGAAGAAGAAGCAGGATGAAGAGGACCTGTGGATCTCAGCTCAGCCCAAGCTGCTCTTGCTGGACAAGAGACCCTCCTTGCCCATCTAGCAGACAGGAGGGTGTTCAGGTCCTCTCCTCTGAGATGCCATCATTCCTTTCACCTGTGCACCAGGAGGGGCAAGGAGATACCAAAGCTGCTGCCACTTTATGGTGACTTTTGACAGAGGCTGACCCCAGCATGCTGAAGGGCCAACAGGGAACAAGGCACAGGCTGTGCAAGCCTCTTCTCCCCCACCATGACAGCATGCCCCAGGGCACAGACCCCTGCAAAGGACAGGTGAGCACACAAGGGTGACCTGCCACCAATGTCCCTCCTGCCACAAGCACAGTGCACACCCGTGGGGCTGGCACACAGTGAAGGGTGTGCCAGGCTCTCCCTCTGCACTCAGCTGCCAGCACACACACAGGGGTGCACAGGACAATGCTCACCCACAGACCAAGGCACCTGCACACTCCCCTGCACTACACAGGCTGCTGTGAGTGAAGCAGGCACAGCCACACCTCCTTTGCTTGCCCTGCCATGGAGGTGGCACAGCTTCACTGTCCAGGCTCCGTCCAAGCCCAGCTTGCTTTACAGACACAAAGCTGAGTTACCCCACAGCCCAAAGATGTGCCATCTACCAGGCCACCAAAGCAAAGTCTCCTGTGAGCACCTGAAGCTAGATGCCCTCAGCACAACCTTAGAGACCTCAGACACCATGCTAAGGCAGCACAGCAGAAGGCTGCCTTGCCACCTAGGCTAGAGGCAGGCAGGAGAGAGGAGGCTGCCACACCAGCCCTTTTGCACCAGCACTTAAGAAAACACCTTCCTTGAAAGACTCTTTTGTACAAACTTGCCATTAAAGAGCTCACCATGCTACTGCAAGAGCAGAAACACAACCTGAGGCTGTGTAAAAGCTTTGCTACGGGCATTAGAGTTATTTATTGAATGACTACTAAAGAAGAGCAGGACCAAAGGCCCCTCTGGAGCAGGGCCAGGGACATGGAAGCAGTATTGAAGCAGCAGACATGGTTTCCTGGCACACTCAGCCATCGCCTCTTCCTGCAGCCCTTGTGCCATGTGTCAGGTACCCACGAGCAGGTACTGCCCCAGCTGATGCCAGCTCTGTGTGCTGCACTGGACATTTCTGGATGGCTGTCAGGCTGACCAGCTCTGGGATTTTGAATGTGCTGTAGAAGCAAAGTGAATTCCATGTGCACAGTCATCCCTTACACAGGGATACATTATACAGCCAGACTCTGCACTTCTCTCCATGCTCATGTTCTGGAAAGATGGTTCAGCTGGGCACAGCAGCTAACAGGACCACACACAGCTCTCATCCCTGCTCTGCTTCCCACCTGCCCCACCCGGGCTTGAGTTCCCATCTTATGTCCCTTGAGCTGGGAGTCTCCTGTGCTCCCCAATCTGCCCCATCAGGCTCTGTCTCCAACATCTCTTTTTCCATTGAGGGATGCATATGTGTGATCAGAAGCCTCATCACATCTGGGTTTTGCCCTGTCTGTACACTGGATGTCTTCCTTCCATTTTCTTGCAGTTCTTAAGCTGCTGGAGCAGCCCAGAGCTGCCAGCCAGAGCCAGGCATCTGGGGGGGAAGCCTGGACAGAGCTGCTGGGCACAGCTGCTTCCAGCCCAGGCAAGGGTGATGCCACCCTTCCCCTCACTTGGAGGACAAAGCCACCAGCTGGAAGCAGCTGTTTGTGCCACCCTGTCCCAGCACAGCCTGTTCTGTCCAATGCAGGCAGGGCTGTGATGGTCACATCATGTCACAGGGTTTGGCTGCATGTCACAGGGGTTTGTGCTGGGAACAGCCATGAGGCTGGGCTCCTCCTCACACAGCCCTTTAAATGGACCCCATATGTGCCTTATTTTCCAGTTTGCTTTGTCACCATTGAAATTAGTGACTCCCTTCTGCTCCAAAACAGGAAGCAACATATAATGGTATAAAAATTAGGATTTGCCACATGTCATGCTAGGAAATGGAGAAATAGCTCTGATCTCTGTCCTAAGCTCCCAGTCTAGCCAAGATCCTGGAGAACTAGCACTGCATTTGTATTATTCCTTCTTCCTTCCCTCCTTTCCCCATCCAAGTGCTTTTCTCAGCCCTCCTGCCTCCACACTCACCAGGTGGCCAGAGGAGCCCATGCAGGTGCTGTGATCCAGAGGCAGGAGCAGCCCTGGAGGCAGGGTGGTGCTGCCTGGAGGAATCAAAAAAAAAATAAAATTAAAGGGAAACGCGGTGGGAGGCCAGAGGCTCAGCCAAACAAGCAGGGGCATGGAGACAGTGAGCACTGTCAGAGTACAGCCTACCTGGTGTGGAGGCTTTGCAGGGCTTCCTGCAGGAAGGCTTTTCTCCAGAGAGCAGAGCAAGTAACTCTTCAGGTGAGGGCAACCAATTCCTGCAAGAACTAGAGAACTGCCAGGAAAATGTGAGCTTTAGATCACACACATCTACAGATCCAGGCTTTGGGCAGTTCAGAGCTAGGTCTGAATTTCAAGGGCTCCCCAAAATCATCATTCAAACCACCCCTGGGCTGGGCAGGGAGGGACCAGGATACAACCCTGCCCTGATCCATCCAACCAGTGGATGGTCTGAGCCTCCACACTCCCTAAAGCACAGAGCTGGCTTCCTTGGTGTCTGCTGTTTGGGCCAAGCCACACACTGAATTGGCTCCTTCTGGAGGAAAAAGCAAAAGAGCAGCAAAGCCTGAGGTGCACGGGAACTGTTATCCACCAGCTGGAACCCTGCAGGACCCACATTACCAAGGGGGCAGAGATGCACAGTACAGAAAATCCACTCACTGCACGGCCCCTGCTCTCCAGACACCCCAGCCCTGCCTCCCACAGCTGCATTTCAGTATCAACCTTCCATTTTCCTGAACAAGTCCATGCAACAGGGAACAACAAGAAAACAAATCTTGTGCATTTTTTTTTTAAACCAAAAATAAATTACTCTTAAACTGCAAACAAACACTGTATTTCGATCTCTGGGTCATGCGTTTATTTTTCTGGGGAAATCTTTCTTCAACCTATGTCCTGGCCCTAGATAAGACACAGGGAGAGCTCAGAGCAGAGGCTGTGCACTCTCTGCCTGCAGCCAGCTGTGCAGCTTAGAGATTTTTTTTTTAAAGAAACAGCTTAACTTGATTAAGTTAATGGCCTTGCTTTGTTAATGAGCACAGCCAAGCTGCTCTACCCAAGGGCAAGAAGTAGTGGGAAGAACAAAAGGTCTGTGCTGTGGGAGGTGGGCTGCAGGTTTGTTTTTTCTTACAGAGGATCAGCAGCACAGAACTAGTTAACTCCAGTTGGTTTTGATCAGACAAGTATTTCATGGTGTCTGCAGCCTGCTGGGCAGAGCCTTTCCAAATCCTACACCACAGAGCTCTGCCTCCATGATAAAAATAAAATAAAAAATAAAAACCTGCTGCTCATCCGGGTGAGGCACCAAGCTGCCCCTTGCCCACAAAGCTGAGGCTCTGGAAGAGGCTGGGGAAAAAGGAGTGCAGGAGCACAGATGAGCAGCTAGAAATGGCAGAGACTCACTTCCTAGAGTAAAAAGGAGCTTCTTGCTTCTCTCCAGATGTTAGACACTGGATTTGGGGCAAGGTGTTGTTGGGTAGCCTGGGCTGCAAGGAGAAAGGATAGTTCCAGGGTCCTAGGTTAGAGATATGCAGTGGCTGAGGTGAAGTTTAGCATCCTGGAGCAGTCTAAAGATTAAAGGGAAGCAAAAATGCCCATTAAATCCCTCTGTGGTGGAAGAATTGGATCCTCGCTGACCATTCCACTATTTATTCAGCCAACAAAGCACAGAGCAGTGACCAAAAGTAACTGCACGGCTTTCCAAGAAAGTGTGTCCAGTGCAGGAAGACACTTCAGGCTTCTCTCAAATCACACCACCACAGAAACACAGTATCTGTGGGAAGAGGCATCCTCTCCCTCCTCCTCCTGGGTGAATACAGCAACATTTCTCTGGGGTCTCAGAAACAGCAGCTATATCACAACAGGTGGGTGCTGGCTGGTAGAACCCAGCTACAGGACAATCCTCATCAACACAGCAATGCCAAAGCAGTGAGGATCCTTCTGGGATTCAAATTCTGCCAGTATATAAACTTTTAGGTGATCTCAGAGAGAGGCAGAGGTTTTAAGAATGTGTTTGCCCTCCAACATCACTGTTACAGGGCCACATATTACAGAAAAACAAGGGAAGTAAAGGGATATGACACTTTTTATGGCACTAGCCCAACCATCCTGAGCCTCAAAACCAGAACAGCCAGTCCCTCAAGGCAAACAAACTGCATTATCTGAGCAGTCCCAGCCTCCCGGGCTGTAGCACAGGCTCTGGTTAACCCCAAAAAGGTCCTTTCCCTCCAGCAGAGGCCAGCTGGATACCGGGAAGCCTCTCCTGCCTGAAGAGACGATGCCATCCTGTGGCCGTTCGGGAATAGTGACTTTCTGCAGCGCTTTTCCAGCAGCTCTCACTTTGCCCTTCCTGGTGAGAGAGGAGCATTAGGAGTGCCAGACAGACCCTCCTCAGAAACAGCAAATAAGGTGCCTTATGTGCCTTTAGCTCAAAAACAAAGCTTATATCACAAACAGAATACTCCCTGCTCCCACAGGGGATTCAGCTTTAGGATGGGATTATGTTTTGCTGCTGCACAGGAAAAAGTCACAGGTAACAATCAATCATGTCTGCTGTTTTTTAGAGCATGCACTTACTTTTAGAGTGGCTGTCTGTGAGATTAGTCCTCCTCTCCCTCTCAGCCACCACCCTGATGACTTCACTGAGCCCTTTAAATGAATAACAAACTGAAATCTGTCCTTGCCTGCAGACAAGTGGGCAACAGGGAGAAAACACTTCACAGTAAAGAGCCCTCAATGCTTTCCTGTGTCCTTCTCTCATGCTCTTAGCACAGAGCCTGCAAAACACTTCAAGTGCAATTTTCCTTTCTACTCCTCTCAGCATCAGTCTCCTCCTTCCCCCAAACCTGGGCTTGGATAGCCTAACACACTCAGATGAGTCTCTGCTCACCTGCCCACCCAAGAGGCACAGCCCTGAAAGTACTGTGAAGAATTCAGTCCTCACCTTTGAGACACAACTCTCTAGCTGGCTCTCCTCAGCCAGGTCCTAGCAGGCACAGCTCATTTAAGCACTTCACAAAGCAAGTCACAAAGAGAGCACAATCCCCATATATATATATATATTGGTGGTTTTTTTTGGTTTTTGGTTTTGGAGCAGACCCCAAAGACCTAATCTGCACAGTCCCATTCCAGACCTGGGTAATCCTTCCATTTCATACGAAATTCTTAAATAGGAAGAAAAACAATTCTACCACCCAAAGCAAGACAGAAATATTTAAGACCTCCTTTATTTGCAATTTTTTTACTTTCTCCAAAGTCTGGGAAGGATTCTTTAAAAAGTATTACTCAGCTTAGCACTGCAATAGAAAAGGCCATTAAGACATGGGGCAACCATGTCCCAGTGTGCCCAGACAAGGAAGCCTTTGAGCAAGCAGCATTTGGTTAGCTCATACTTCTTCCCTGGCTGGAGCTGTCTGTCCAGAATTTTAATATCTTCTCAGGAAAAAAAAAAACCCACAAAAACAAACAAACAAACAAACAAAACCCCCTCACCTTTTATGGCTGTGAGTAAAATAAAAAAAAATAAAAAATAGTCAGTCAAATGTGAAACCATGCACTGGGGCACACAGGATTAGTTTAACTCCAAGGGATGCTCATTTTAGAGGTGGATGATAAGTGTTATCATTTCAGCATCAGTACCTGCCACACTGCTGATAAAAAAGCAGAAGGCAGCAGATGGAACTGTCACACAGGGAATTTGGTTAATTGTCTGTAAGCAAGCAGTACAGAGAGGTAGGTCTGGGATGGTGAGCAGAGCCTGGAGGAGAGTGGACCTCACATTCACCCTGTTCTGGGCCTCACCCTGGAGAGTGAACATCAATCTACTGCACATCTCCTTCATATTTTCTCTGGACTGGGAAAAATGACACAAGCAAAATAGCAAGATTTTAACCTGCAGAGATGTGATACTGGGGGCTGAGGAACCCAGTCTACAGAACACACATGGGTTAATGAGCCTTGCCAGCAGACTGGCAGCACTTCCCAAAACCCAGTTCTGCAGGAAGAATAGGAAATGTGCCCAAATAATGAGGAGAACTGCAGACCAAAACTGGGAGAGGTGACAGTCTCAGAAAAGTTCACTCTGATCTAAATTAGGGGGCTATTATTTGTTGGTAGGTTCAAATTTGTTTTTGGAAGTCTGAAGTGGATGGCTCCAGAGAAGGACAGAATTAAGAGGAGTCTGCAGCCCAGGCTTCAGAAAGAACAACATGTGTTAAGGCTTGTTTTACATAAAGTCCACAGAAGTCGCATGTATTGGATCAAGCAGGTCTTTGTCATGCTTAGCCAAGTGGGGTATCTACAAGCAGGATCCCCCACAAGCCCCCTCCTGGTCTCTGGAACATCACCCACCAGGAGCTCCAAAGGCTGCTAGCAGGTTGGCCTGCAGATCCAGATGTCCCTGGGTGCACATTGGTCAGTTTTGTCTCCTTTGCATTGGAGAAAGCTTCTGAATCAAACTTTGTTAAGAAATACTGAATCATTACCTTTGGGTAAGTTCTACAGACTTCTATTTAAGCCCTGATCTTTTTCCTCTTCCCTGATAAAGACTTCTTCCTCCTCCCCAGGACTGGCTCATTACTGGAAGACTGAGGATAGATAAAAGAGATGGAGAATTCATGTCCTTTCCATGACTCCCACTTCACACCCTAGGAAAAGACCAAGAAATTTCTCTTACTAAAGTGCCCAGACCAGGTGCTAGGAGTCTACCACTGCCCACCTCAAATACCATTTAACCCTCCAATAAACAGAGACTTTAATTATAATCAGTCTTTCAGCCACTCTTCATAAAGACCAAACCTCTGTCTAGCTTGGAGCACAACAGGACTGAGCCACCTTCAATCCCCAATTAAGCCTGTACAGTGGGATGTACCCCAAGGCATGCACTAAAAACCAAGGGGAAGGCTACATCAGGCAGTGAGCAAGCACCCCAGTGTGGTTCCTACTGAGTGCTCCTTTAGGTGTTCCCCTCAGACACCAAGACAGCTCAAGGATCTCTGCCCACAAGAAGCAGGGAGCCATGAGCTCAGGCCCTCTGGGTCCAGGGAGGAGAGAATAAGAGCTGTAAGTTTTGTTATGGATCATTTTGCTTTCTAATGGAATGAGTTGGAGGCAATCCCTCCTGCTCCAAGGAAAGACTGGAAGGGAACACAGCTCTGTGTGTCTTCTGCAAGCTATGGAGGGATAATCAGCACATCAGCTCTGCTGCTCACCTCGCAGTGATTGCTCTCCTCGTGCTTCCCACTGAGCTTGGCCAGGTGGAGTTCTTGTACCACCCTGCACTGTGGTGTGTCAGGGCACAGCTGCTGAGAGCCACATCACTGTCCCCTTCCATGTTGTGAACTTCCAGCCATTGTGGTGGGTCCTTGCATCCCCTAAAAGAAGGGATCAAAGACACAGCTAGTTAAATTACTACAGCTGCTCAGCCTGAGGGCTTATCCACCCTTCAGGTGGGACACAGCAGGCCTGGCAGGGGAAAAGCCACGGCACAGAATAGGTGTGCACACAAATCTCTAAAGCACTGCTATTAGAGGGGTGGATCCTCCCAGCTAAACATATAAACCTCATGGCAAGAGGGTATTAAAGGATAAATGGAAGACTATGGACACAACAGGGATTTACCAGTGGCAGAAGCCAGCACTGCTGTTGAGCAAACTCCCATCTGAATAAAAAACACTTTTATTCCCTCTCAGCTGGGAAGCCCCAGAAGTTGCTGTCCCATCAGTTTCTTCATAGACACTTCCCAGCTTGCCTTTTCAGGCATTTCCCTGGGTCACAGAGCCCTCTCTTCCCCATGAACAAGCAACTTCTTCTCCTATCTTCAGCATGAGACAGGCCCATGGGCACAGTCCCCTCAGTCTCCCTGAGCTTTTCTCCTCAAAGAGAACCACATCTGATCCATCCTGACCTAAGGAGCTCCCACTCTACTGGCAAGACAAATGCCCAGGTGCCAGCATTTGCTTCCCTGTGCAGAGACAGCACCAGTACCAGGCCCTCCTCACCAGTATTGTGTAACTCCCCACTGACAGCCTGGATCTGTCCTTGCTTGAGGCAACCTGGAGGAACTCAGACAGATTCTCTGGCTGCCCACAAATCCACATGGAGCTCATAGCAGATGGAGCTGCTGCTTGTGAGGTTGTGCAGCTTGTCAAGACCTAGAAATAAAAGACAATTACTCTTTAAGGTAGGAAGCCTGTTCACCTTTGCAGTCTTAGACTCTCACCCATGACCATTTTGGTAAAATCAGCTATTTCCTGCCTCCTCCTTCTCCGCTTGAGGCTTTGTGACAATTTGCCAAGTTTGTGCTGTCTTATCTCAGTTTCTGGTAAGAGACAGAAATATCAGAAGAAACAAACAACCTTAACCACTACAAGTCTGGCTGTACTGCAACATTATTTTTCCCAGAACATTTAAAAACTCTTGCTCCAAAACTTTGCCCTATTTAATGCTGGATTCTCTGATTCACACACTGCATTTTCTGGCTGCACATAAGCACTGGGACAAATACTTTAATTTTACCAATTTTACAGTTTACTTTACTTCCCACAAATCCGAGCACTTAGATAAAACAAGCTTAGACAAGATCCACAAGGCGTTTGGGTTTCTAAACTTCACCAAGATCAGAGGGGCTTGACAGTAACACACAACACTTTATTTCAGTGGAGAAAATCACTTATCACTGAAAGGTGAAAAAGCTAATATTTTTCTCTGGTTGTTTAGGGAGATTGCTATCAGAGAACCTCGGACCTCACTGCTCCACAATCCCCACCTCAAGGCATCCATGCCTCTGCCTTCAGATTCCTTTTGGTCACTCAGCACCTCCTGTGTGGCAGAGCTGAGGTGCATGCTCACAGCACTAGCAATGAGAACACCAACAGGCATCAGCTGAGCTGCATTAACTGCACACATACATAACCCCAGCCTGCTGGATACACCAGCAGCCACTGCCCTCCCTGAGACATGCTACTGCATTCAGGAAGGAGCTGAAACACAGGAGTGCAGCAGAGAGAAAGGAGCCTCAACTAACATTTGTATCATTTCCATATTATTACATTGATCAAAAAGCAGGAAGAGGAGCAGAGCCCCACTCAGTGTCCCCCTGCTTCTGTCAGTGCTCATGTCACAGTGCACCTGCAGCAGCCTGCTGCCATCTCTGGCCAGGCAAATGGTGCACATGTCACTGGAGGCATTTCTATTCTGCAGTCTGGGATACAGGTAGAGGAAGCTCACTGTGTGAACAGAGCAGGAAAAACTGTCCATGAGCAAAGCAGGAGGAGGCGCTTCACCTTGGGAAGCTGCTATGTACAAGGGTACTGGGAGAGAAGCACAGAAAGCACAGCCCCTGCTGTGCCCTCACAGCTGTTGGCCTTCCCCACTGCCAGGGAGTTGGCACAAGGATTTGGTCCCCAAGAGCTGCAAGAGATGGAACTCAAACTCAGTTTCCAGAAGAGTAACTCAGGGCCAGCATCCCAAACCTTGAGGAGAGGTCCTCACACATTTCCAAGGAATGTGCAAAAGACTTCTCCTTTGTGAAAGTTTTGTGTAGCTTTTATAGTTTGTAAAGTGAAGTGTCTGTCAAGCAGAAATTCAAGTCTTATCTCCCTTCAATCTGTTCTCAAGGCAAGATGTTTGTGGTCAGCTGGGAATTCCAGCTCCCTGGTATCAGAGATAACTCACTGCAGGACAGATATCTTGGGTTATCTCACCAATTAGCAGATTGCTGCAAGGGGGGAAGATGCCCTGAGCTGTTGCACCAGCTGATGGAACAGATAAGCTCTTCTGTGGCAGAGGGGAAGTCCTGCTACACCTCTGCAAAATGAAAGACACAAACTGCAGTGCAGGTCTTGGGCTGAACTGAAAGTTGCCTGAAGGTCCACCAGTGGCCTTCACAGCTGGCAAGCAGCAGAGTCCTAGGCCAAACACTGCAAACCTTGTACAGATGTGATTTGGGATGTTGTGTGAGCCCAGCAATTGGCTCAGCTGTGCAGTGCCCAGGAGCTCCTCACATGTCTGCCCAGGAGCGTCCGTCAGGCTCAGCTCTGAGGAGCACTCACACATGGGACAGGTTTAGGCTCTAGGCCCAGTCCTGGAGCACAGCTCTCATGTGGGCTGCTGAGAGCCTCTACCTTTGTTCCCCTGCTGCAGATCAAGAATGACTTCACAGGCTTTGTTGCTGTCATGGTTCAGTTTTCTTTAGTAAATGCAGGGATACAAAGAAAGCCAGAGCTTTACAGTTCAGTCTGTGCTGGATATGGGATACCAGCTCCTTCACTAGCATCAAAGAGTTTTCCAGTCAACAGTCATCAAAAAATGTCTTATGAGGTGCCAGCAAGGGGGCTGCAGTACTTCCCTCAAGATAAATGCAATTTTTAAATGTGTTGAAAGTAGCAACACTGGAAGCAGCTTCTCCCTAATCTTCATCCTGTGCTTACTGTATTCTATATATTTTGGCAACATCTTAAGGAAACAATTTGATGAGTAGGTGTTAGTGGCTTTCCAAGTTGTAACAGAGGAGGTCCTTGGTGGGCACTGCTGGCCTCCAAGGAAGAGTGCTCCAGCCCTGAAGTACATCCGAGTTCATAACAAACTATAAATGAATAATTTATCTCAATTCCCTGCTCTTCCACAAATCTCCCTGGAGGACTATGGGCACGTTGTTGTCTGTCTTTTCTGTATAAACCAGGCCACAAAAGCCTGGCCCTGAAGAATGCTATGAGGATAATCATAACAAAAAATATAATGCATCAGTGAAAAGATGCAGTCACAAAAAGGCCACAGAAAAACACAAGGCCATGCTTTGTCAGTCTTAGATAAATGAGAGAAGTCAAGCAGGCTGGCTCCTCCCAGGAAATGCTGCACTCCTCATGCACAGTGTTACTGCTTAAAGCAGATAAAAAGGCAGAGAGGAAGAAAACAAAATACCAAATGTAAGAGCAGGGAAAGTAGCACTGTAGTGCCCAGCCCGTGCTGTTTAAAATGCTGTAAATGCATTACAAGTGAAGAGCTCCTTACACCAGGCTTGTGAGTTAAAGGTATTCCATTATCTAATGAACTTCTGCTTCATTTGGGAGAGCTCTAAACAATTGCTTTAAGTGAAACCACCCAGAAACCTCCTCAGACATGTTCACTAGATATGTATCTGCAGCTGGACAGGAGAGGGAGCTAAGAGGTACCAAATCCACCCTAAGAAGCAAAGGATGGGAAGGGCAGCCTCAGAGGCTGCAGTCTCACAGCATTGCCCTTAAAGGCAACTGGCAGTTCCCATGGGTGCAGGGGGCCACCACTGTTTTATCAGGCTATCAGATACATTTGGAAAAACAAATGAAATGTGGATAATGATTCTATGGCTAAAGACCTAAAAGGAGTTTTGTGTATCCAAAACTGGATAAAGCCATAGAATCATTTTGTGTATCCAAAACTGGATACACAAAACTCCTTTTAGGTCTTTAGCCACAGAATCATTTTGTGTATCCAAAACTGGAAAAAGAAAACCCCTTGCTTGTTTTTTCTCTCCAGCCCAAACTGGTAAATCTAACAGAAGCTTTATCTTTAGCTGTAAACTGTGTTTTGACCATGCATCGGAAATAACAGCTACTTAAGCAAGTCACCCTTTTGATATTTGTGGAGCCAAATCATTTTGTACTGCTGGATACAATGCAAGGAAGATAAAATAGGTATGATAACTGCTTCCATGTCCTGTCATTCTTGGTACTTTGGCAACCACATCTGCACATCAGAGCCAAGGTGGCTGAGCTCTGGCAGGGTCAGTCATCCTCTGCCCTGCACTGGGTGAGATGGGCTGCTGGTTTCTGTGAACAGCTCAGGGAAGAACATGGGTGTCCAAACAGGGTGACTCTTACTCCTTCCCCTCATGGGCCCTGCTGATTTCTTCCACCTCTCATCCTTTATTTCTTGCCAAGGGTGGGCCTGAACTAGCAAGTGGGGGGAGTGCCCAATTCTGAGGTATTTCAGCTGGTATTTCAGCTGAGGTCTCCTCACAGCTAGGAGAGCTTTTTCTTTGGGAGCAACAAAAGCACATCCACTGCCCAGGCACAGACAGAGCTGAGGCAGGATAAGGTGTTACTGGCTTTTGCCTTCTGAAGATCACAACATCTTGCCTGAGTTGTTTTGGGAATTAACAAAAAAAAAACCCAAATCACCTGCTCAGAATCTGTGAAATGCAGGTCTCCGTCACTTTCAAATCCCTCCAACTGTTACAATCTTTTCCCTGTCCAATTCTCAGATGGAAATATATCACTAGATTTCAGGAGTCCTAATTTTGTATCACAAGACAACAGCCTGCAGTAATGTGGCCCTTTGAGGACAGCCATACAGCCCATGACCTTTACAGAGAACAACTATTTTTGTTTGGTTGATTAGGATTTTTTAATTCACTGAACTACTAAATACATCTTAGCAGCCTGAGCAGTGAAGGTCTTGCAGATGCCTCTCAAATGATTGGAACAGCATTTCTTATCCTGCTAGAGGCTCTAAATTCCAGGGCACAAATGCACAACAGCCACAGTGTAATTTACCACACACCAGCTTAGCTGCACTGTGATTTGCCACACATTAGCTATGGTAAAAGTTGTGATGTACTAATGTGATGTACCACCTGCATGTACTAATCTCAGCTCTTCTGTGAGATGAAAATATATTACTTTTCATTTTAATGAAAGATGCTGAGGCTTGTTTGTACCACCCTAGAGCAGTACATGCTGGGAATTTGAATAAATCACAGCTCAGCTCGTTAGCGGTATGAGATACTCACCTGTGGCAAGAAAAACCAAGCAAATAATTTTCTTGTGTGATATGAAAATCAAGTTTGTTCTTTAGGTCTAATTGCACTGCAGCTGAGTACAGATTGTGCTGCTCTGCTCTTCACTACTGCACTCCCTGTGTGCTGCAGGAGCTGCCCAGACATCTGCACCAGTGAGAACATGGGCTGGCTTGAGACAATGAACCACCTTGAAAGTAGGGGATTGACTGAGCTCCATCCCTGTTTGACTGATCCCCCTATGTGAGAGCTTCAGACAGTCCTACAAATTCCCCCAAGGCATCTCCTGTTATGTCTAGTCTAATTGATATGCTTAAATGTGTTGGTTAACATCCTGAGTTGAGCACCCCAAATATTCCTCCAGGTCATTTTTGTGAAGAAATGCACATTGCACATATATAAGACTATTTGTCAGTAGAAACTTCTGTACTCACAGTCACAGATGGATTGCTGGATTATGGATTTCCATTAAGACAGTGGTTCAAGAAGCTTCCCAATCTAGCTGCAGACTCAGCTGCAAACACCCTTCCAATGGAGACTCCCTGTTACCAAAAGACAGTGAGCAAATAAACTGTTTGGGAGATTTGATTTCCCACATGTTTCTTAATTTATGTTATTATCCAAATAAACATGTTTTTCCTTTTTAACAAACACTCTGCCATGATTATCTGTCTGAAATGGGTATAAGCCCCCATGTCCTGTTGGGAAATGCTACAACAGTGACCCAAAGAAATGCCTGGATATGGTTTATAGCATTTTAAGGGCAAGGCATGAATTACACATTGCAGGTGGTTATGAGGTTTGAGTTTTGGCTGTGATTCTCTGTACTAACAGTAACTGGTCCCTTGCCATAGAGCCTGTCCACAACAGGACTCAGTCTTAAGGTGAGCTGGAGACCTGTTCAGCCACACTAGTAAGAATTACATGGATTTTTTACCTCACTAAAAATGTGTGCAAAGCAGAAGCTTTACCAAAACAAGTAAATTGATGAAGGAGTTTGAATTCCACTCAGCTCCCTCCAGTGCTGCTACAGCTCGCCTGTCACAGCTCTAGTGCTTGCCTTCTTGCTCCTCTGCCCAGATGTCAGTGACATTCCATGTCTGGCTTCAGATGCAGTGAGTTGATCATGTCATTTTCACTGCCCACCTCTATTTCCTTGGGATCTCCACCAACCAGGGTGTATCTCCCCACATACCTGTCTGTTGCAGTGAAGTGGAAAAATTATTTTAAAAGGCCTCTTAAAAATCAAACCTGCTCTCATGAAATCAGTGACTGGCCTTGTCAAGCTAGCACTTGGCAAGTTCCCATGTGAAAGCAATCCTGGTGGGAGCAGCTCATTAGCATAATAATCTATTCCTGGGTGAAAAACAACCAGCACCTGTATAAACTGTTTTTACACTGTTAGATAGAAAAATGAAAATTATCTCTCACAAACAACTGTCCCTGCACATAGACACCAAGAGTTTGAGTGACCAATCAATACAGGACAACAACTTGTTACTAACCAAGAAATTAATTGGCAAGAAAGCTACTGACCAACTGGAGTCCCACATGAGGTCTGTAAAACTGTACAAAAAGGAGTTATGGAATAAAAATGGGCTTTTTCCACCAAGAAGAAAATGGAGTCCACGTGGTTTATTCCCATACTTATCTAAGGGAGCCTCCATGTTATTCCACAAGACAGTGGCGGTATTTTCTGTCACTCAGTTGGCTGTCACATTGGTTAGGTATTGACTCCTGAGACAGCATTTCAAAGTGCAGGATTACCTATCTCCAGTTGAATTAAACCCCTGAAACACCTGTCATGGCATGTTAGGAAGAAATTCTTCCCTGGGAGTGTAGTGAAGTGCTGGAATGGGTTGCCCAGAGAAGCTGTGGCTGCCTCACCCCTGTAAGTGCTCAAGGCCAGGTTGGAAGGGGCTTGAAGCAACCAGGGCAGGGGTTTGTGTTAGAGGATGTTTAAGGTCCCTTCAAACTCAAACCATTCCATGTACACATTTCCTTTATTTTTGCTTTACTGCTTTGGCCAGCAAAAACACTCACTTAGGTTTCCCCCAACAGCCTTTGCAGAAAGGCATCCATGGAAAACCAGGAGAAAGAATGAATGTTCTACCATTTAGGTGAAACTCTCCACTTCTTTCTGCTGGCAGAGCTTGCAGGCTACCTGTCTCGCCTTCCACAGGTACTAACTTGAGGATTACCTAGATGCCTTAAAGATCTAGAAATAAAACAACACACTTTTGAGACAGTGTTAATATAGGAGGTAACAAAAGCTGGTCTTTAATTGGAGGCCTTCAGGGGCAAGTATGGAAATATGCCCACCTCACATAGGGTGAAACAGTTTTATAAGTTTAACAAATTAGCATAATTACAAGAATCACCAATTAGAAACACAGGTGATAATGCAATTCACCCCCTCGGTTCAAACTCTTCTGGAGCCCCTCTTCTTCCAGCTGTTTATAGGAAAGTGTCTTGGGAGCATAGCTCATCCTTGGTTCCCAGAAGAAGGAAAATTAGGAGTGAGGCCTTTGGAATGTGTTTTGTCTTTCTGTCTATTGGAGTAGGAAAAATGCTGGAGATAGCCAGGAACTATATAGCTATACAGCAACAGTCTACAGAGCTACAAATAAATGAAGAACACATAAAAGCAAAAATCATTTTGGCATCAGCCTTCTGCCCAGCTCCAAGTACAGTGCCTACCCTTTCCCTGCCTCCCCTGCCAGCCATCTGCTGCTCCTCCCTTTCTGCCTTCCCTGCAGACCTGTCTCAGACTCCCTCAGGTTTTTCTATTTTAGCTGATGAATCAGAGCTTGGTGGCAGCTCTTGAAGTAGCTGGTATTTGCTTATTTGTATCTCTTAAGTTCCAGGGGTTTACATAAGAATATAAGCACTGGGGTTATTATTTTCCTTTTTACGGATCTTTGTAGCCCCCATGTCTGTCAAGAACAGCTTGAAAACACAAGTCAAGTGTGTTCCAAAAAATCAAGAATCTACACAGGGCAGAAGAATAGCCTTAAAATGACAATGTGGAGGTTGTAGCTTCTACCTGCTCCTACCTGTACTTGCTTCCAGATGCTTGGGCTCATTGGCAATCCCTTTCACATGTGATGGAAGTGTGACATTGTGCATGGTGCCAGGGTGGAATCTCACAATCTCATAGCTGAGCTGCTCTTTGGGCACATGGATTTGTTTCACCAGCATTTCATACCCAGCTGGATAATCAGGAGGTAATTATTCACATCAGTCACTGGATCGAAGCTGACAGCCAGGGAGTGCTCCATGGAGTTCAGCACCTGTGTATTCTGGGGAGAAAGGACTAAAAGAGAAACAAAGAAAAACATTGCAATGAGGATCATGACTTGTCATATGGCCAAGCATGAAATTTTTGCAAACTTATTTTGATTAAGACAATGTAGAACTAGAGTTCCCAGCCTGTAGTCATCTTGGATTTATCCATTTCTTTCTGCTCGACAGCATATCATTAGATAGAAAGAAATAATGCAACCAGTAATAAATATAAATTTCCTGGATGACTCCTTGCATCTTCTAAACCCACACTGGCATGAGGAAAACTTTCTTATAAAGCTCTCCCTTACCAGTGCATCTAGGAAGAGGAAGACAAGCCTAACTCCTCTTTTTCTATAACTGCCAGAGTTAATTCAAAATGTCACCTGATCCCCAAAACTGGGGAGTGCAGCTTCTCCACAGCAGAGGCAGAAAGCTGAGCTTTTCTGACTGAGTACTGATGGAAACTTACATTTGGTGCCTGGAGGAGACCTGGGCAAATCTGCTGCACATAAGGCATCCAGGACACCACCAATACCTCAACTGTTTTGCCACAAGACAGACAGCTCCTTGGTGTCTTGAAGCAGACCTTGAAAGCAGCCCATATAGAATATCTGTTTACCATCAAGTTTACCTGATTTTAATTACAACCGAGCTCATCCTAAGCTGATCAAACAATCTATCAGCTGTATTTCATGAGCAAGTCTTGTGGCTTGACACAGGCATCCAAGAAAGTTGCTCACTTGCCTTCTCCTGCTGTAGCTGGGCAGAGGAGAGAAAAAGTTTTTAAAAAGGGTTTACGGGTTGAAAGAAGGACTAGAAGAAAACACTCCAAGGGGAAAACAGGCTCAACTTACAGGTATAGAGTGAGTTTTTTACTAACAAAATCAGAGGAGGATAATGAGAAGCAAAATAAGCCCTTAAAACACCTTTTCTTCCCCCAGCCCCTCCTTCCTTCCCACAGACAGCACAGGGAGACAGAGCACAGGGGTTTTGGTCAGTTTGTCACCCAAGGGTTTCTTCTGCTTCTCAGGAGAGAAGTTGTTTCCAGCTATGCTTTCCCATTCCAACCCACCCTCTTCTCCCCCAAGGGACACAGAAACCAGCTCCACCTTTCTTTTTCTCCTGTGCAGACTTCTGAAACAAATCAAATAAAAGAGATTGCTTCAAAGCTCTGAACGAATTTATGTCTAAATTGGGCAGATTCTCATCACAGTCCATTGCAGGAAACCCCCAAAGCTTTGTTTTGTGTGGTTTATTTCTAAACCCCCGGAGATGAGGTCCCCAAACACACAGACACATGCACAAAATCCCTTTGCTCAGCACCTAGTGATTAATAGCATTCTGGGCTGTAACATGATCTTGTGACTAATTAGGGCTTCATGGGAATCACAAATTGAGCTCAACATTTTCCTGGGCTTAGAGATCATTCCAGAGGAGAAAACCCTGGACACAAGCATTTCTGTCAAGCATAATGAAAGAGAACAACTTTTTTTTGGCTTCCTCATCGTATAATAAAGAGATTTTTTTCCCTGCTGTTAAAAAGAGTGGGTTTAACAGACTTTTTGTGGAGAATATAATGTCATACATATAACTGGCAATAACACCATGTTAGGGAAGAATGCCTAACAGTCAGATCTGCCAGGCACAGAATATTCTCCTAAGGGAAGGGATGAAAGAAACCCTGTTCATCTTTTCAATTATTGCAGAGGAAAGCACAGGACAATGAAAGCTGGAGAGAATGTGGAATATTTGTGTGAAAGTTTGCAACAATCTAACTCTGCAAGTCTTTTTCCAGCCCATTGCTTGAAGATTTAGGGTATCTGCCTAATATCATGTATTAGGAACAAGCATTCTAAAAAGAAACCCTTCTAGGTAAAACCCTAGCTCCATTAGATCCAAAGGCAAAACTCCCATTCATATTAGCAGATATGTAGTTTTACATGGTTGGAGGAGAAAACCTGGGAAAGCTTAAGCCCTTCAAAATAGGCTTAAAAACTCATTGAACACTACTGTACCTTTTGTAATAATAATACACGCCCATAATGCAGGATTATTGATGTTTGTAGTAAGGCTTCAAAAATCTTTGGAGAGCATCTGCTCTAAGAAGTCAGAGACAAAACAAACAATAAGAATCTCAAAGAAATTAAAATTTATTTTCTCTTACCTATCAAGTACTTTCAACTTTCTGGTTCAGAGCCCTTCTGATGCAGGCACCACTTGCAAAGGTAATTTGAGCAAACCAAAAAGTGACCAAATCCTCTCCTCTCCCCACTCCAGCTGCAAGGCAGCAGCAGTCCCTGCAGGGAGTTTGAGCCCATGGACCAGCTGAAAGGAACCAATAGAGGCCTCGGGGCGTTTCCCTCTTACAAATCACCTAAGGAGCAGGCTGGCTTTGGGAACAATTCTCCTGCTCAGCATTCCTCCTGCCCTTCAGCAGGAAGAACCATTTCCCATTTGTTTCATGCTCTGCCACAAGTCAAAAGCCAGAACGCTTCTCCAGCTCTGTACATGTCTGTAAGAATCACAGGATGGTTACTGAGACTACTGTATCAACAAGCACATTTGTAACATTAATGATGAGGAACTCAGGTGGAGTACATCAGAAAATTTAAAAAACATTAAACTCAGCAGCAGTTACACATTACATTTATTCAGCACAATACTTGCAAAAATCCCTCAAGAACCATCCACACAGTTATTTAACCAGGTGCATTACTGAGCCCAGTTTTTAGCTGACAAACCCTCAGATTCTGAACAGTTCCTTCGATTTAGTGCAACCAGAAGCTGTGCTGAGGGAGCAGAAGATTGTAGCAGCCTGAGGAATATCAACATCCATCATTAATCCTTGCCAGTCTCAGCTGGGGAAGTGCCAATCACACAGGTGATGCTGTTGAGCAATGAGGGAGTCAGCCCTGGCTGAAGAAATAGCTCTCCTTGGCATCCTCACCCATTCCTTCCACACCTGGACCATCTAATAAACACAAAAAGGGAATATACAAAAGATACAGATATATACAAAATATTGTAGAAAAGAATGCGTGCTGTAACATTCAAATCCCCTTTGATCACATCTATTTTATCTGCTCTGCTGATATATGTACACCAATTAATTTCACAATCTGGAAAAATAGCAAGTTACAGACAATTACAGAGAACAAAGCTTGAAATTCTCCCCTTGCAAACAGCAGAAAGCCACCACAGTAAGCATCTAGGAAACCTGCTGACTGCAGCATGGATAATAAAATTTGATTAGCCAGCCAACCTAGGTACTTCCAGATTATTACATACCAGTGTAATATACCAAACATCTGAGTAGAACCACTAGCACACACAGAGCAAGCAGCTTGACAAACTAAGAGAACCAGCTTCTCGAATGACTTTTTCAATGTAGTTCATGAGCTGATACAAACATAAAATTATGAATTCAACATCAAAACCGTGATGCATGTTCTCCCTGAAATGAAGAAACAGACATATTTTAAATACAGCCTAAGAGAAGTCCCAGTCAGTGGAACAGGACAGTTTCTCTCACTGAACAAGAACAATGGAAGCAGAATTTCCCATTAGTTTTTCTCTGTTTGGGGTTATGATTATTCAGGTTTGGATATTAGCAAAAGTTTGGACAACACTCCCAGGCACACAGTGGAATTCTTGGAGTTGTCCTGTGCAGGGCCAGGAGCTGAACTCGATGATCTTTATGGGTCCCTTTCAATTCAGAATATTCTACGATTCAAAACCCACCAGTAGACAAATCTCCTGCAAGCCACAGGTATAAACCAAGGAATTTAGGGACAGTCCTAGGTGATAAACAAGAAAAAGACACCCCGAAGGAACAGAGCTAGCCCAGAGCTGCGTGTCCCGCAGCAGCACAAGCAGTCAGGACGATTATGGACGATGGGCTCACAGACAGGGACCCACAAGGGCGGGGCGATGCCTTTGAGTCAATTTTCCTGCTGGGATAATTTCCCTGTCATTTTCACAGCCGCTCCCCTTCAGCCCGGGATAACTCTGCTGCATACAAGGCCGGACTCCGATGTTCCTGTGGCAAATCCAGCTGCCTTTAATGACGGGAGGTGCCAACGAGCCCTCACAGCAGCTCTGAGATATACACAGCGCACCCCACAAGTGCAGCCGGGACTCTTATCGCAATTCCAGCCGCAGAGGGTTAAAAACCCAGGGAATGCACATTGGGAACGCAGCTTTGGGAGGAGATGGGAGCGGCCTGAGGGGCGGCCTGAGGGCGGGCCCTGCCCTGCTCTGAGTGCGCGCACGCGCGGCGCAGCGACAAGATGGCGGCGGCCGCGCTGTGCTGGGCGCTGAGGGCGGCTCGGCAGGTCAGACCCACTCCCTCCCCTCCATTCCTCTCACCCTGCTTCCCCGCGTCTCTCCGGGACCCTATCCGGGCAGGGGAGATGCGGGTAGTGTTTGACCCCTGCGGGCTCGGCCCTGTCCCCGCGGCGCGGGAGCATCGCGGGTCCGGTGTTATATAGCGTTCGGTGTAGCTTGGGCTTCTTTGTGTCTGTCTGTGAAGAGAACTTGCTAACACTTTATATGACATTCAGAGTTATATACTAATGCAGTAGGGAATCTGGAAAGTATGAAAGCTAATCTGTTACTCGTCGGAGAGAGCAAAGATCGGCGCTGCCCCTCGTGAGGGAGATTGACAGCGATGGAGGTGTAGGAAGTGTAGCGTGTGATCCGGGAGTTAAACCGATACCGGAGACACAGGAGCCGAGGGAGCGGCTGGAGCCGTGTCAGGGGAGGGTTAGGCTGGATATTAGCGAAAGGTTTTCCCCATGCGGGTGTTCGGGCACTGGAACAGGCTCCCCAGGGCGTGGTGGCAGCGCCAAGGCTGCCAGAGCTCAAAGGATGTTTGGGCAACACTTCAGGCACATGGTGGGATTGTGGGGGCCAGACATTGAACTCAGTATTTGTCAATCCCTTCCAACTCTGGATATCCCATGATTTATTGAAATAACAGTTCATCCTTGACTAGGGCAACAGGCAGGTATCACAAATTTTATTTTTTCAATCAGGTTCTCCCCTCGTCCTGCCCAAGGCAGGTGCGGAGCTACTATGTGGACTGGAGGATGCTGCGGGACGTCAAGAGAAGGAAGATGGCCTATGAGTATGCAGATGAGAGGCTGCGGATCAACGCCATCCGCAAGAACTCCATCCTCCCCAAGGAGCTGCAGGTACTGCCAGCTGCCTGCAGCCAGCCACACGTGGCTCTTGCTGCTCTGGTGTGCTCAGGGCCATGGCAGTCACTTTATAGAGCTAAATGGCTGTCCCAGGTCACAGATGTTGTGTCTCCCCAGCTCACAAGCACAGAATCGTGTCATGTTCCATAGTGACTTCAGTCTTTTGGGGGGGTTTACAACAACAGCACATGCACCTGACTGAAGGTTGTGTCTATTGGGTTTGGGGTTTTTTGAAACCTGTGCTTGTGGAAGCAGCATATGTAACACTAAATACAGTAAAGTCACATTCCCCCCCTCCATACACTGCCCCTAACATACACATTGTCAAATCTATTTTCTTTACTTCCAATTCAGGATAATAAACTCTAGATTTTTGCTTGCCTGATCTACAGGCATATGAAACATGCATCAGATCTGGGTGTTAAAACTGTTCTTAAAAATCGACTGCCCTGCTCTCAGCCTGCCTTACTAAGCACCAAAAACATTTGCAAGTACTGGATTATTCCTGTATTTGATTTTGCCATGATACTTACACATCTTAGGAGAGAAAGTGTATGAATTTGCTTTTATATATTGACTCTACCATTCTTGGGCAAGTCTGAGTGGTGTTGGATGTCCTTATGAGGCAAAACCAATACAGAAAAAAGCCCCAAAAGAAGATCCTGTAACACCTTCCAAAGAACCCTATATGAGATCCCTTTTACTGACATGAAAGCATGCTACCTCAGCAGGCAGTTAATAAACAATATATGTTTAAATTCAGCTCATCTGAAAGGACTAACCTACCCTGCAATGAGGAGAAAGCAAAGTTTTTTGACTAACTGTAATTCCTGGCTTGAGGTTATTCAGTCTGTAATAAGATTAAATCTTGGGTCTCTTAGAGGGCTAGCCCACCCTGCAACAGAGACAGAGACAAGCTGATTTGACAGGTTAAAATTAGAGGATTGAGATTGATCTGTGTAATAGGATTAATCTGGGGGTCTCCATGTAGATCAGTTTACATTCACTGTTGGAATGCCCAGAAAGGGTGGGCTGAGTGAGGTGAAAGCTCCCATTTAAATAGCAAAGCTTATTCATGAGGTGGTAGAGAAAGTTGTGACAGTACCTAGTAAACATCTGGATTGTGAGGTCTGGGAGTAAGGCCCCTCCAGCTCCCAGGGAACACAGCTAAACTTTGGCACTTGTTTTAGGAAGTGGCCGATAAGGAGATCGCTGCCCTGCCGCGGGACAGCTGCCCCGTGAGGATCCGGAACCGCTGTGTGCTGACGTCCCGCCCTCGCGGCGTTAAGCGGCGCTGGAGGCTCAGCAGAATTGTTTTCCGCCACTTTGCTGACCACGCTCAGATGTCCGGTGTACAAAGAGCCATGTGGTAATAATCTCCACGTGCATGTGCAGTCAGGCAGATGAAACAAACCAGGCTCATTTGTGTGGGTAATTAAAGCAAGGCTGTCCTGCCTCAGAGCCCAGCATCAATGTCAAACTAATAAGGGAAGGAGGAGCTGTGCTGATTCATTAAACTCCCTGGATTACAGCTGGTATCAGCTGAGCAGCAGCAGCACAACTGCACTGAACTGGTGTGTGTGAGGCAGTTTGATTGTGAGCAAAAAATCACTATGTGATGGTGCAGAACTAAGCTGAGGTTTGTGGTATGGGCAGTATTAGAAATAAAGACATACAGCACAAGGCTTGTTGAAGCATTTTTTTTGTTGCCATCATACGGTAAGTTCATCATGGTAATTTGGGTAAAAGCATCAGTAAAACTGCACAACAGGACAAAGTGGTATTCTGCTGTGAACAAGGGCAAGGACAGAGTGGGAATAAAACATGGCCTCAAGTTTAAATACTCTTACTATGCTAACTCAATATAAATGTGTATTAACAAGCAGACAATGTGGCTAAAGGATCTGTTACAAACTACACTGTGCTGGTATTTCTCCTGTTCATAGTGCAGTGCTCAGTCCCATGCTTCAAGAACAAGGTGGCAAGGATGCCCTAGTCCAGACCCTAACAGGAGAGTAATGGCTTCCTTAATTCACAAGTAACAACAAATGTGTCCTTGGGAGACACATGAGAAGGAGGCAGGAAGGACACAATTAACAACAGGCTTGCTGCTAAGGTCATGTTTGCCCTGTACTCTTCTTCAAAGCACTGCAGTAAAGGGAGGGCAGTGGCTGCTATGTCCCCCTCCCCAGCAGGGGCTGAGAGATGGCAATGCAAAGGCCAAATACCACTAGCAGGAAACTGACAGCAATCTGTCACACCCAGCTGAGTTATATTTTGGTGTATAAGCCATCTTACTATACTTACTCTCTTACCTTAAAACCCTTTCTAAGTTGATGGAGAAAGTGGAGCTTATCCCTTGTTTCCTACTGTACACTGCTGGAGCCAGGGCAAGCTCCCTGTCCCTGGTCTCCTGTTGATGACTGCAGACTGCATCCTGACTGATGCCATCTCAGAGATGGGCTCACAGCTAGCCCAAGCACTTTGATTTCCAAAATTCACAGTAACAGTATTATTAGACAGAAAGTTTCTGAGAGTAATCAGTATTAAATTTGAATACCACAAGATTAACACCATATTGTTTCTGCTTAACTGTCAAATGCTTAGATTTCTGCTTTCTTCAGCAGTTCTCCCTTTGTGACATGCTTTATAGTTCAGCACTTTCCCATTTTTAATCAGAAAGCTACACCCTGTGACGTGAGCATGACACTAGCCCCAGCAACCACATGGGTCCAGCTGCCACTGGCAACAGAGGCCTTGACCCATCCTAGTTTAAGATTCCTTTACTTCTACATTCTGTTCTCAGTCTCAGAGCACTCCCCTCTCATCTGAGAAGCTTTGGATATGTACCCTATGCTTCACTCCTCAGGAAATGCTGAACCACTTGACTGACGGAAATGCTTTATAAGCTATTTTATTTAAATATTTTCTCCAACCTGAAATGGAAAATGACTGTCTTTGCTTGGAAGAAGGTTATGTAAACGATGATCTTTGCAGCACAGCGTGTCTCACATGGAAGATCAGTTTTAAGGCGGCCCTTAGAGTGCTTTCAGATATCCATTGGTATGTCCCCTTTGTACTGCTTTTCTCTGCTTTCAACCCAGGCCTTGTTGATGGTGCGCTTCATCTCATCGTCCCCTTCCGCATACATCTTCTTTAAAATGTTCATTAGCCCTTCACTAGGATCTGCAGTGTCATAGGCAGCCTTCCTGCAAGACAGATACATGAGAAGGTCAGGAATACCCAACAAAAGGAAGTTCTGATGTTTGTTTGAAATATCCTGGGACTTTTGCTTCAGCCAAGTCTTTAGATCACAGCAGTCTCAGTTGGCTTCCAAATAGGAAGAATCCTAAGAAACACCCTTAAACCAAGTGCAAGCTGAGTAGTATACCTAGAGATGTCCCATGGGGTGGGACAGTATTTTGATGTGAAGCATTTTGCAGTAAATGTGACTCTGGAAGCACTCCCAAAATTAACTGCAGGAAGCAGAAGTGAAATGTAACAGAGAAAGTGCCAATACCTGCCTTGTGTTATGTGACAGGTGAATGAAAATGGAGAAATGACCACATCAAGCTCTTTGGACAGACTGCATTCACAACCCAAAAGGCTTTTTTCCTGTTTCCCATTTTTCAGATGATCTCCAGAGGTCAAATGACTTCTTAACACATTGCATTTCAAAGCAATTTTCTCCGGTGATGAACAGTGCCACCCGCAGTCAGCACCGTGGAGGACATGGCCTGCATGACCCGACTATAAATAATGCCCTCTCTATCCCATTTTCCAAAATCCCTTAGGTAGTCCTAGTGCAGCCCAGCTCAAAAACACAGCAGATGAAAACAGATCAGCAGAGGGAGCAGTTTCCTCATGCTCAGGGCTAACCATCGGCTGCACAGACCTTGCCTGCGAGCAGCATTTCTGGAGCTGCTCGTTTGACAAACAGTAAATCTTCAGGAATTCTCTGCACAAGATACAGGTTTAACAAGTGACCCTGTCCCTCCAGAAAACTGCATTAATTGTCAAGTCGCTTCCTCTTAAATCTCCTGTGATGCCATTTGAGTGGAGAACGCTGTTTTGTCCTAAATTCAGGTTGTTATGCCTGATCAGTTTTAGCAAATCACCCTAAAAACATACACAAAATGAATTGTTGTTGGCAGGGATAAAATTCTCAAAAGTGTTCTCATTCTTCAAGGTGGCTATACATGTAAAATAACATTAAATCATCATATAATATATATATTTTATAAAGTCTCTTGTCCCCAGCTGTTTCCTGCTGTCATTTACCACCCACATCCCTGTGTATGTCTAAGCTGCCTGCTGCTCCCAAGCACTTGAAGTGTTACAAACTGGCTTGAGACTCTGGAAAACCATTGAAATAAACAAAGACCTGCTTTGCCAAAAGCATACTGATGCTGGGATTTTTGTGCAGGCACTTCACACACAGGTGACAATAATAATTTTTGACCAGTAGAGCTGCAGGGGATCTATCCATGTATTTCTATATAATACACACTTGATCTAAAAACAGTCACCTCACTAATGCAGTTTTTGCAATCAATGCTGCCATCAAAATGCAAATGAATCTTTCACTGGTTGATTCCCTTTAGAATTCTCACTGCAGCTCTTCCCTATTGCATGTCCTATGATGCAGCCTTCATCATTAGCAATAAAACAGTGGAGGAGTGGCAGCTACTCAAAGTGTATTTCTTCTACTTGCAGTTCTACAAATATCAAAAGAAACCCCAACCTAATGATCCTCCAACATCTCAGGGCCTGTCCCCCAGACCACCAATCCCCAGAATAGCTGCACAGTCATTACAGATCTCTCCCAACAGTCCTAAAACAACACAGAGAACAGGACATGGAAAACAAGATGGAGGGTTGAAAAGACACTTACTCTTTCTCTTTGCTTTCTTTTTCCACTTGAGTGAGACAATCCCATTTTTCCTCCCGCTTCTTCTTACACATGACAAGGATCATGTCTGTCTTTATCTGTATGGTACAGAACAACAGCAAGGCATGAATTCAGAATGCTTCATAAAGGGATGCCAGTCAAAATGAGTAAGGTCAGCTTGTAACATAAGCCTCTTCCATACTCTCAAATTGCTGAAACATTTCAGCTATGCATCATTATGTAGAATACAAAAATTATAGCATGCACTCAGCCTCAGGGTACAAAGTATTAACTCCACTGTGGACAATTTACATATGTGGTTAATATCATACTAGTACAGACTTACAGTACCAATACAGAACACAACGTGCTGCAGGAGCACTGTCCAGTGATTTAAAGGATGCTCAAGCACCCAGGACTGCCTGGTAAAGAGTGACTAGTTTTTCTAGACTTCTCCAAGCATGCCAAGTTGAGGTAGAGGCTCCTCCAATTTATTTCTCCAAGGACAAGAAACTAGTTTTAGGGTATTGCTTAATCTTGCAACATGCTTGCAAAGTTACAAAGCCTGTTGACTTGCAACCCTGACCTAAATTTCACAAAGAACTCCTGCCTGCCACAGCAGACAAGGGTCTACTGCAGCTTTAGCTTGGCTTAACAAGTACATGACCACTGTTTGCTTTCATACTGTATTAAAAATCACCAGAGCATCACCCTCGTTTATTTCAGCTGGTTTAGTTTCACTCTGTATTAATTTTAGGCCAATTTCCAAATGAACCAGTAGCTCTTCACATCTGATGTCACCAAGCACAACAGAGAACTTACAGGAGGTATGTGACACATCTCAGCCTGGAAAGGTGCCACAAGCAGCAGAGTGTGGATATCACCAGCCAGCAGCAGTACAATGTTACCAGTTGTCCTGGTTTTGGCAGGGATAGAGTTAATTTTTCCCTTAGAAAATTAACATCCTGCTAGGGTTAAACCACCACATCAGTGTTCAGTTCTGGAGCAACACACCCTTACTGAGGCAGAGCAGGTTCCAGACTTGGCTTTGGGAATTAAGCCTATTTAAGCTTCCCAAGATTTCAGTCTGCTGACAAATCTCCTAAAATCTCAAAGAATTTCTCAGAGGTATTTAAAAGCACAAAGATGCAAATGAACACTTGGTGGTATTTTCTGCTTACTTATTTCTGAAATCCTGTTGGTGAGCTATTAAATATCCAGACATGATCTCTTGAAATAGGATTCCAGAGACTAATTCTGCAGTTATGACAATCACAGATTAGAAAGACTCATGTTCACAGTGCAGAGACTTAGCAGCAGAAGGGAGGCACTGAACATTGAATTAGCCAGGCAATGAACATGATACTCTGTGAGGGCCCTCTAACAGACAAGGTGCACTGACCTTTCTAGAGCTGCCTTCCACTGAGATGGGCTTCAGGAGGTTGTTGAAGGTCATGGTGTAGTTCTTCCCATTCAAATTCTTCACTAGCAGATCAAATGACCTGGACCCAGGAAGTGGAGGGAGGAAAGGCACAAATATTCCAATCACTACACTGTCTGAAAACCCTTCAGCAGGTGTATTTCTTAGGAAAACAGAGGAGTACTTCTTGGGAAAGCAGGCCAACAGGCTTGAATTACTTTACTCCCAGGCCTCTCAAAATGTTCAGTTCAATTTTAACAGAGAAATTAAAAGAACCAATCCAGACTCACGTCAAATTGAGATCTTTAGGATCCTTTCTACCTACAAACTTGGAAAACCAAATTTCCTCAATGTACACCTCAGTTCTGTCACCACAAATACCCAGGGCTAACACTGTGCACCCTGTCAAGCATGGTGAGGTGCACTTGTAAAATGAAAACACCCTGATACCCTTAAGTGCTACTAAAAGCTAATACAGCTGAAGTTTAAAAAAAGAAAAAAGAGAGTCGAGAAAAAAAAAGGCTAATCCAACACTCCTGCATTTCAGTGTTCCTGTTGTGCTACAAGATGAACTCACCTCTCTGTGAAATTCACCTGCACATTCTCAGCGGGAAGCTTCTGGACGCCATTTAAAGAGATGTAAATCTTAACAAACTTATCTGACTGATCCCAACCTGGAAGTGAAAAAAAGATATTAAGTTCTACCTTTCCTCCATAAGCTTCATGCACTCCAACTTCCCCCACAAAGCCCCCTGGAACAACTAGGGTCTTTTCCTTACTGAAGCAATTTTCAGAGTGATAAAAGGAAAACACTAATTATTCAGGAATAACTTGAGAGCAAAGGGAGGTCCCCCATGTAGCCCTGTTCCCTGAAAATTCCAAGAAAACCCATTTATCAGCTCAGGTCAAAAGAGAGCAACCCGGGCTGTGCAGGGGGAGTCAGAGCCAGCTGTTTGCTCCCGCTGCAGTTTCCTTGACCCAATTCTTCCCCTACTCCCTGCATCTTGAGCAATTCCCTCTCCTCTCACCTACATGGGGAGCAGAGAAGCCAAAGCTTGCTCTTACATTCCTGCTAAACACTAAGCAATGGAAAAATACCAGCTGGTACAGCAAGAATACTTAATGCATCCTGCCAAATACCATCACACAAACATGGTCAATATACACTGGGGTTTGGATGGCAAGTAAACATGTGGTAGCTTTTAAAGTGGGGTCTCCAGTGTGGAATAAACACTGGAGATGTGGAATAAACAATTAAGGCTTCACTGTGATGCTAAGTGGCAACTCTAACTCCCAGCAATGCCACCCTGGAGCTCCAGAAAAATAATCTTACCGTAATTGTTTATTTTCACTGTGTACCCTCCCAGCGATGACTTTTCTTCCTCTACCACATCTTTTGGCTTCGTTGGAGGCTGATTCTTGATTTCCAACTCCAGCTTTTGTTTCTCTGCCGCAAGGACATCACGCACCCGTTTCCTAGTGGCATTCGTGAGCAGCTCTTTAACCTCTTCCAAATCTTTCTGCAACTGGTTCGAAAACAAAGGATCACACGTATACATTAGATACATTATTTGTGCTCAGGGCTCGCAGCTTTTTATGACAATTTCGCGTATTCCAGATGCTGGAATTTCAGCTTTATCAGATCAGTAGTTTAGTTTCCCACTACAACCATTTAGGCATGGAATCATCCCTTCCTCACCCCCTGTCCACTCCTGTAGATATGTACAACCATAAAATCCTAATTCACAGAATGGATCGGGCTGGAAGGGTGCAACTCCCCTGCTCAACCACGGCCATCTCAGAGCCCAAGACTGGAAAACGCCTCCAAAACCATCAATTCAGACAAGGTTTAAGCTTTCAGTGCTTAACTCTTCATACATTAAAAATCAGCAGGAACCAACAGAAGCTGGGCGGAAGGCACAGCTCCCTCAACACGCACCGCCGCAAGGGGAGACCTCCACAGCCCTCAGCGAACGCGGGGACTGACGGCTCCCGCCTCCCAGCCGGGGCCCCACCGCTGCCCCTCGCCCCGGACCCCGCCTGCGCCCGGGGAGCAAAGCCGGGAATCGCCTCACCTCCTCCCGCGCCACGGCCATGGCGGCTCCCCGTGGAACCTCTGGAACCTTCCGGCCGCGGGAAGTGACGCGCGGCCCCGGCCCCGCCCGCTCCGGCCCTGAGGAGGCGGGACCGGGAGCTTCTCCCCCCGCCGAGCCCGGAGGGACGGGCGGGATCAGGAGCTTCTCCCCCGCCCTGGGCTCTGAGGGACGGGCGGGATCAGGAGCTTCTCCCCCGCCCTGGGCTCTGAGGGACGGGCGGGATCAGGAGCTTCTCCCCGCGCCGGGCTGAGGGATGGGCGGAACCGGGAGCTTCTCCCCCCACCGGGCTCTGAGGGACGGCGGGACCGGGGCTCTTTTCCCGCCCCCCGGGCTCTGAGGGACGGCGGGACCGGGGGCTTCCCCGCCCCGCGGGACCAAGCTCGCACCCGAGACGTGAGGGACGGCCGGGACCAGGAGCTTCCCCACCCCGAGCACTGAGGGACGGCCGGGACCAGGAGCTTCGCCACCCCGAGCACTGAGGGATGGCCGGGACCAGGAGCTTCCCCACCCCGAGCACTGAGGGACGGCCGGGACCAGGAGCTTCGCCACCCCGAGCACTGAGGGACGGCCGGGACCAGGAGCTTCCCTACCCCGAGCACTGAGGGATGGCCGGGACCAGGAGCTTCCCCACCCCGAGCACTGAGGGATGGCCGGGACCAGGAGCTTCCCCACCTGCCGGGCTGCTCAGTGTGAGGGGCGGCTGCGGCGGGCACGGGCTCGGTTTCAGTTTGACCATCAGAAATCTCCCCCTCGTTTTACAGCAGATGCCCCTGAGCTCGTGGCTATGAAGGTCCTAGATTAAATTTGCAAAATAAAGTGTTTTCGTTCTTAGGGAAAAGAGTATCAGGCTCATGTGGTGGCGGTAAATAGTGATCAAAGGGGGAGAAATCTCTGTTCCCGGCCTTTAAAGGAAGATGGGCTTATAAACTCAGTGCCCTGTTCTGTATCTGCTGCTCATTAAGGGAGAAAAAGACCTTCAAGATCAATTCCAGCAAGGTTTAAGCTTTCAAGCTCTAAGATTTCATCAATTAAAAAACAAACAAATCTGATAGAAATTGGGTGGATGGCACAGTGCCCTCAACACACACCACTGTAGAGGGTGACCCCCCCCAGAACAAATGCATAATAAACTTTCTACAACAAACCCAGAGAGTAAATTACTGTTGGGAAATTGTTCCTGACCTGTAATGTCACAATGTGTATTCTGGGAGTGACTTTGTGTGTAAGAGACTTGGTTATCAAACCATTTGCAAGGAAAATGTAGCTTCTATTTACAGAGCATTTGGCTGTATGCATGTAAAAACATGCTGGTGTAATAGTACCAAAATTCTCTTTTAAGCATTTTCCTCATCAAAAGAAAAACATGACTGTTGACACTGTTACTAAATCAGCTCAGTAAGCACCAACAAAAAAAATTTCTATGGCCCCACTGGGCATTAAAATTTCCCTCGAAGAAAACAATAAGGCAATAGCATTCTTTCTCTCAGCAGGAATGTAGAGGAGGCAGCGTTTGCCCCCAGATGTCCTTTATAAACAGTGTGACCCAAGGCAGAACACAGCCCTTCAGTGCTGAAAAAGTCAAATTTCTCCAGAACAAGGTGCCAGTTATAACACCTGTTTCACCAAACTGAGGGATGTCAGCTCATTTGCTGATACATGGGCTTCGGGTCTCGGTTTTTGTCTCTTCTAAAGTGAACATCCAGGAATTAATCTGTAAGGAGGGAAGAGAATTTGATGAAAATGAATTCATAGAAGCCCTGATGCCAAAGATTTATGTTCAAGTTGGCATTCCCCAAAGTGGTTTTAACACATGTTGTACTGAGGGGTTTATTTTAACCCTGTTCTGCAGGGGAGAAAAGATCTGCAAAATGAACTGTGGTTATTCTAAATTTTCATAGGACTAAGCATAAGCCTGACCATCTTCAGGAATAGCATTTGGAGACAGGACAGTTTATGTTATCCAGGAAATACAATACGGTCAGCTGGAATTTACTGTTAGGGCATTTTTTTTAATTGGTTAAGAGAAGTTGCTTGTCACAGTCTATGTTACAGTTGAGGCAGTCAGGATACACAGAGTATCACCATACAATTTCAGAAGGTTTTAAGCATTTGCCCATACAGAGTAACACCTTACCACATCAGAAGACTTCAAGCATCTGCCCATGCAGAATGACATCCTATCACCTCAGAAGGCTGCAGGCATCTCCCTTCTGGTTCTTTAGCCCAGCCTTTTATACCCCTCATGTTCACACACTGCACCTGTGTGCCCTCTGTTCCCTTTGGTGGTTGGTCAGTGCCCCTGGGCACTCCATGGCTCGTTGTTGCTGTCAGTGCTGCTCACCTGCTGCTCACAGCTGTAACCCACTCCCAATTACCCCAAACTGTGTCCCTACAGCTGTTTATTCAAACTACTTCCTTGTAATTTTTTCTGTGTAGCAGCAACTGAGAGAAGGAATTTTTTTTTTTTAATTTAGCTACTAATCTTTGAGTTTCTCCACACTCAGTTGTGGTGTTATATTATTGTTGTGGTCTTATACGTGGTCAAGTGCTCTTATTTTTACAATTTAAATTGGTATTGCTTTCTAATTTAAGTTCTGGCTAGAGGAGGAAATGTTTTTGTTAACATAAAAATGCATTTGAAGTGAGACTGTAATTTGTCTTTTTCCTTTTTTTTTTAAGTGTTTATTTAGTTTCCTTAAATGATAAGCATTTCTGTACACATGGCACTTCCCTTTGAGTGGCAGCTTCCATGTGGAAGAGTTGTCCCTGTTGTCATGTAAAAACAAGCTCCACATAGCTCTCCTTTGTAGAAGGCTGCAGCAGCATCTGGATGCTGCCTGCTCTCCTGACAAGCACTTTGGATACTGATGTGGAGGTCAATCCATACAAAATGTTATGGCTGGTAAATTTAATCTTCAGCTTTTGTCCCTCTTTGCCTTATCTTCCCCTGAAGTGCTGTGTGCTTTTGCTGTTATCTGGGAACAACGACAGTTCTTCTCAGTTAATGGAAAATAAATCCTGGAGCGGTTGCTCCCATGGAAAAATGGTTTTATAAAGCATTTGGGTACTTTTGACTGCAGCACATTCTGCTCTGTGCTGTTCTTGCTCAGCCCTGCCTCTCTCTCAGTAGTCACTTGCCAGTTTCTTGCTGTTTCCTTCTGCCCCCTGTGTCTCTTCTCTTCTGCAGACTCGCTGCCTCAAGGCTTGTGTACTCCAGGGAAGCACGAAATCCTTAACAACAACCATTGTCCCGCTGCTGTGTGTCACCAACCTTTAGAAGAAGCATTGTCTGTGCTGGACGCCTCTCTGCTGGCACGTGGAGCAGGGTGAGCCCTCAGCTCTCAGGCACAGCCCCCTGTGAGCAGGGACATTATCCTAGGAACAGGCTGGAATTAGCATGCGCCCCTTTGGACAGCCAAGCTGCCGAGTCACTGTGCCCCGGTGCAGCAGAGCTGCTGGTGAGAACTGCGTCAGAAAACCTGACACAGCAGCTGCTTCTTCCTGCAAACACTTTTAAGCTGCTGCTTAAGTAAATGGCTTAGGAAAATAAGCATCTTATCCCCAAGTTGTTTTCCATTTCCATTTATTTTACAAGGCATCGTTCACACAATGATAACAAGGTACTGATCTGAACAATTCTGTAACAATTAAAAAAGTAAACATTTGTTGTGACCAGGTACATTGAATTGCACTTTTAATAACAAGCATTACACTTATATTTTCATTTTGCACTTTATATAATACATGGATGTGTTACCCAAGTAGAGAATGGTTCTCAGTTGGAAGTGTGACCTCTCTATGATGCTCTTTTTTCCCTAACTCCTCAGGATTTGTGAACTTGGGGCACACCCAGATCGCAAAGGCAACCCCAAATCTGGAAAACTTCATTGTCATGGAGTCAGAGCTGTGGAGCTGCTCTGTTTTCAGCGTGCTGGAGCGAATCCACCATAATGGCAGACACAGAGGGAGATGATTATGCTTGATTAGAAATTTTCTGCATTCACATGTCATCTTTTCCCAGTTCAAAGAAGCCAGAGAATCTTCTTCCATGGGAAAGCAAGAGTTCCCAAAGCTCAAGAGAGCTCCTGGCACACCTTTTGAGGGTGGTATAGCAGAATTGCAAACCCAGGGATTTCTGAAAGGCAGGAATTGAGATCTGAAGAAAAATCTGGGAACATCTGCTATGGTTTGCATTGGTAGTACCATCCATGTATTATATAAAATACAAAAATAAGAGAAACTGTAAGGAAATTAGTACAGCCCAGAATTCTGGTGGTATCAAATGAAATTTATGATACCAAATCCTTTTGATGTATTTATCCCCTTGTCGTTCTGTTTCTTATATATTATTCTATATGTAAGCTACAGTTCTCCAAAGATACATATATATTCCTTTACAGGTTAAATAAAAGCAAGTCACACCGGAATAAGAAAACAATAAAAAGTAATATCCTAATTCTGTACCCATTTTTTGTTTTTCAGGTAAAAATAGCATGAAATACATTCAGTAGCAAAGCTATTGGGACCCAGGAGAAATGGAGAGCCCTGTATTCCTGGAGAATTGACCTGTATGTGTTAAGTCACAATCCTGAAATAAATTGTGTAGACTGCTGACCTGGGAAGGATCAGGTCCTGATCAATGCTGAGCATTATTTATCTAGTTGCAAATTCCTTGCATTTCCCAAAAGCCACCTGTGGATTAGCTCAGTTCTAAAGGCTGCTGTGACCTCCACCTCCCCTAACACCTGAGAGATCCAAACATGAGTGTTTCATCATGTCTCCCCTTAGTGTTATTACCTGGAAGGAGCTAATGGGATGGTTCCCAGTAGGATATTAGCACAACAGACAGACAGATAAATTAGTTTTAACCTCTGTGTTTGCACATCTGGTGCAGCCCCCTCAGCAGGGTCCAGCAGGGACAGGGAGGGGTTGTCAGCCACAGCAATCCCTCAGACCTGAGGGGACATCTCTGCCCTCTCTTCACAATCAGCCAGACATGACACTTACTATGGTTTTCTCTCCAGCAGCTGGAAGAACACCAGCACTGTAAGGTAAGAGTGCTTCTGGTATCAAAGCCAAGGGTGTTTAGGCTTAGGAGATGGGGCAGAAGTTGCCAATTATCCCTGAGTCTAACAGTAAATGAAAATCCTCTGAGTAAATGAAAATCACCTGATTATAGTTCTCCCACACATACAAGCAGTTTCATGGATTTCACTGCAGCTACTTAATAGAAGGAAGGGAACAGCCCCACCTTGATCCTGTGGAGAAAGCATGGCATGTGATTTCCAAATGCTGATACTTTAGTGCCAGTAAATGCAGATTTTTATTTACTCCTAAACTACAACATTCAGTCAGTGAGTGGCATCAGGACCCTGAAGTCAATGGGGTACTTCATGCTTTGTGAAGGGGCTGAACTCCTGCAGTTCTTGACTTTTTATCTCCATCTCCTCTTGTAAATGGCTGGCTTTATTTCAAGTTGTTCTTAACACAGTGGCAGAGATGATCATTTATCTTCAAAGAAATTTCAAGGGCCAACTAAGAGAAGTCATTTAAAACGTCTAACAAAAGAAAAAATAATACACTGCTTACCTGTGTAAGCACTTTAACTTAGTTGTAGTAATGTAACTCAGCTGTAGCCAATTAAATCCTCATTAATGGGTGGGACAAGGGTGGGTTTGTCCACTGGCAGTACTGATTTCATGGCTGACTACCTTTCCTGAGACTGTTTCTGCCAAACCCTAATGCAGATGCACCTCAGGGATTTCACAGTTTCTTGGCTTCTCTACCCATGGTATTTTTTTTTTCTTTTTATTCCTGTCCAGGTACATTTAGAAATGTAAACTAAGTGGAATAAGTCTTATTACTTTAGAGTATTAAGTTTGGTTCACAAAGATAATACAAGACTAGTTCACAAATGTACCACATAATTAAATCAGCCTTGCTTCATTTAGCCTGTAAAGTGTTACAGTCAAAGGAAAACCAACATTTTAAAGTAAAAAGAAGGACTTTTTTTTTTTTGCGCCCCCCATATTGGGCATCTCAGAAAGAGATTACAGTCCAACAAGATAAAAGTTGTAGTAAAAATATTCTTTGGAGGTTTGTTCCTAATCAAAGTAAAGACTTTATTTCAGAATGGTGCATTCTTAATAAAATTTAAAAATAGGTTTTAATTCCACATATATATTTATAAAATTCAAATTAATTTTAATAAAAGTTTGATCTGAACACATAGTTTATTACAGACTCAGGGAAAAAATGATCACTCCAGACTTAGGAGCTATGTTAACTGTTCCAGTGCCACATGGAAACAACAGTTTCAGTGAGACCTTGATGATGTTTCCTGCTGAAAAGCTGAGCAATAAGCCAGCTATCCCTGACAAATCCACCAAGGATATGTGTGTAGGTAGTTCTGTCACACAGAGATCTCTTTTCTCACAGGAAACTAAATTTCCCAATAGCATCTATAGTCAGCAGATAGAATTTTAGCTTGCCTGGTTTAATCATGGAGTCCTGCTCCTTTCCTTCATTCTGAATATTCATCAAGGTAATGCCATAGAGCTATTTGCTTACTCTTTCAGTAATGCTGAGAAGATGCAGCTTCCACCTAAATATTACTCTTCCAAATGCCATTGCTACAAATGCTACCTTGGATCTACAGCTGGAAGGTGGAAATTGTTTAGTGCCTTTAGGGTCATTGCTTTCTGAAACTTCCTTTGGGTGAGGTAAGCCAGCTTCCATCCTTACAAGGGTTTGAAATCATCACAGCTAGCAGGTAGCAAAAACTCAACTCCCAAAGTCAGAAAGCAGCTACACTGAGAAAATGAATCTTGTGTCAAAGCTTGTTCTGTGAAACATGGTGACCTTATTTACCAGTTCCTTTTTGATGAATTTGGAGAGTCCCACTCCCACGATCGGCTCATTGGACCCTTTGAGGAGATTTAACTCATTCACCTGACCAAAGATGAACTGCAGGGGGATAAATCCACCCACATCTTCTTTTGTTGTTGTTTTTAATTATCTCCAGTACACACTACAACAAGGACAAGGGACAGGACTGTACAATGGGTGAGCAGGAGTGAGCTCTTAACTCATTTGCTCAGGGAATCACAGCCTAACACATTTCTTTACTCATTCTTACTGAAATTTTCCAATCATGGTTTTAAATCCACTTGTAAGTATGATTTAAGATAAATGAAACGAGAAATTCAGACACTTGTCAAATAACCAGTTTCCCTCATGGGCACAGTACTCTCAAATGCAACAATCAGATGTTCACCAGGTCTCCTTAAATGTCACTTCAGATTTATTATGAATTCAGATTCACATTCTGAATGTGAAGCAGAACTGGTGAGTCAATGACTAACACTGGGTTTAGTCAGTCGAGAGAATGGAAACATTTATGCAAATATTATGAGCAAGACAGTGACAAGGGAAAAAGACCTTTGATAACATTTGCAAAAGAAATACCTTCTGTTTTCCCCCCTTTTGTTCCTCACTGTATTAATAATTCCAGATAATCGCTGTTCTTGAAGGTACATTTTAAAATATTAAAGTTTTTAACCCCTTATTCTTAAAAGAGAGAATTGTGTCAGGATGGTGATTATATTTTGATCTCTACTTCTATCAGCTGACTGCCTTTTGGAATTTTTCCTTTGGCACTGGTAACATTAAATTTGTACTACCCTGTTGAAAATAATTCACAATTATGCTTGACAACAAAGCACAAGATGGGTATTATTAAATTTTATTGTACAAAACCAACAATGTATGGCATTCCTCAGAATTTAAAAAAAAAAATCAAAACAGAACTAGTGTCCCTGGAAAAATCTTGTAAATGAAACAATTAATACACAACATTTAGTCCAGCAATGACATTTACCTGCAAGACCATCTTCAGACATGACACATATAATTAAAAAAATATTCCATCAGTTCAAGCAATAGTTTAATTTTCCATGAAATAAGTATTTCTATGAACACTTTATGTTTAGTCAAAACAAATGCTTTTGAACTTTTTTACCTTAAGAGATATAAAACAACCAGACAGGTTTTGGAATCACCAGAGAAGTCTACCCCCACAGGAAAGTCTAGTGCTTGTATTCCACTTGAAAATGCTTGTTTTTATAAAAATAAGTAATACCAACAAAGTGTTTCCTAACCAAACACTTCTAGCAAACAGATCTTGTTTCTACGGTATTTTATTCATCAGTGCAGCACAAGCCTCTTGGGTGTTTTATTTGATACCTCATTTCTGTGTCAAATTTGGAATCTAAATATAGACCCAGGGCAGGGTTTTCATTACTTTTATTCACAAAACCTACCCTTTATTGCACAGGATTTACAAAAGGTCAAAACCATGCAAGGTCTCCACTCTGCTTCTCAGCAAAAACATCAAGTAAGTGTCAAAACAGTTCTCCCTTTATCCCAGTGGAAGGAATGATTCCTTGGAATTCTTAATATAAACATGAATTTAAAAAAGGGAACTAGGGAACTTTATGTTAAACTCCAGTTGGGCTGTAAACAGCTGTCAAACAACAGTGTTACAAAAACTGCACTAGCTGTATTTCTGAAGAAAAACCAATCCAAATGAAGAAGTTGTAAGGGAAGCTCATAGCAATTGTGCCAGGAGAGCACAAGCCTACCTTTGCTATGGCCTAAGCTTTACAAAAAGTGCTTCTCTGCAGGATGCAGTTGCTGGGATAAACTTCTGAGATGGTCCCAGGGCCTAAGTTATCCTCAATGTCTTACACTGTGCTTTCTAGGGAGAGATTATGCTGCAGTACTGTACATTTTCCATTCTCTCTCTTCCTCCAGAAGAAGAAAAACCTTCTATGCAAGACAGTAATAATTTCAAATTAGATGTGTATTAAAGACCTAGTTTTGAAATATTTATTTAACATCTAGTCATATAAAATAAAGTGTAAAAGTATGAAGGTATCAGAACGTGGCTTTCAGCAAGGCAGTATGGGAAGCAGGAATTCAACATAAACCAGGACTTTTTTTTTCCCCCTTTGAAAAAGGGTCACATCAGAAAATGAATGAAAAACACTGAAGAATTTCACTTCAAGCCTGCACTCCTGCCTCATTGTCCTTTGCCCAGGAGGAGAGACCAGTGGAAGAATCTTCCCAGGTTTCAGTTGTTCTTTGTGCTCTGGGGCCGGCCGTGGCTGGACTATGTGCTGCCCTCTCTGGGAGGCACCGGCGGCTGCGGCGGCGGCGCTGCCTGTGTGCCTGTGGCCGTTTTGATAGAGTTCAGCGTTTTGCTAAACCAAGAGTTTTTGGCAGCTTGGATTTCATTCATGAGGGCTCCTCTCTGGTGCTCCAGCTCCTAAGAAAGCAGAATAGTCAGAATTGATCAAAACCTCATTAATTAACAATGAAGCGTCTTCACACTCAGGCCCTGCAGTCCGGCACTTCCCTTGCAATCTCCCAGGCACCAGGGAGAGAAGACATTCAAACTGCTGAAACAGCACAAGATACTCAGACACAAACAAAATCATCCTCTTCTTTTTAAGACAGTTTTTTTCCCTCAAAGTTCAGATATACAGGCATGCAGGTATGTGCTCCCTTTTGGAACAATTTTTTGTGTGATTCAGAACAATTTTGGACTGAGCATGAGGTTAAGGTGACCACCCTGCTGCACTTGGAACAATTTTTCGTATGATTCAAAATAATCTTGGGCTGAGCATGAGGTTAAGGTGACCACCCTGCTGTATTTGGATTCCACGTACCTGAATTTTGCACTTGGCTTCCACGAGCTGCAGTTTGGTCTGTGCAAGCTCCAGCTCCATCTCTCTCAGCTGCTTCTTCAGTGCATCCTTCTCATCGTCTGTCTCGATGCCTTTGTTGTCCGTGCTTACAGCAGGCACCTTCAGTGCCCCCTCCTTGCTGAAAATCTCACTGCAGTGTTTGCAGGCCATCACTTTGCCCTGAAATACCCACAAAGCTCATTCTTAATCCATGTTACAGGAGTTGCTGTACTTCCTGGAAGAGCCATTTTATTTGTCAGACTACCTCAATCTCAAACCATCTAGTACTGCAGTTTTTATAATTGGCATGAAAAGAATTTGAGTAGTTCATGAACAATTTCCAGGGTATGTTAACCAGTGTAAAAATTCCTAAAATCTACTTAGCATGCTCCAAGCACACAGACTTTGCTCCTATATTAGGATCTTCTTGCTACCAAAGCTTTGTAATATTTATGTCAGCACAACTCAGAAGAGTAAATTATGTCTGAGTAGATGAAACAGCTGGCCTGGCTTGCACAGACTAGAACAGGATATTGAGCCATTTCAGCAGAATATAGGAACATCAATCCTAGAATTATTTTATGTTATATCAATAACATTATAAAGTCAATAAAAAACAACAAATCCAGTTCAGATTGAGTACTAAAGAAATATGTAGAAGCTACAGCAGAGGGTAAACAACTCTGCCTACTCAGAATTATTATTATTATTATTATTATTATTATTATTATTACTACCACCTATCAAGAGATGTTTAACTCTTATGTAGGTGTTCCTGGTAAGAGGTTTAGAAAAGGGAGAGGAGCCCCTGTGGATATTCTGAGGATGGCCCTAACTGTGCCCTTTGGTTTAATTACTTAAACCAATTCTACTTAAATTACAGAAACTCAAATGTATAAACCTTGTCCAATCTGGCCAATTCCAATCCCTCTGCTGTGCACACTTGATAAACAACTTGCTTTGTCTTTTTTTTTCCCAGTTAATCAAAACATCCAAGTAAATACTGTTTTCTCTAATTTTTTTTACCAGAAATATATATTTTAACAGCAAAAAGAAAAGTACTAAATATATTTCCAGTTTGAGAGTTCCACACTGCCTGATGCAAGAAAAAGAACCGTGAAAGGAAATAAACCCTTTCCTTGTTTACATCTGCTGAAAAATGCATGTGGGGCTATTGATGTGCTTTAAGTTCAGCTCACATTTCAGTTCTGTACCCCTGGCATTCAGCAACACCTGTGTTAGAAACCCCCCCTGTGCAGAGACATTGTTCTCACCTTCACAACTTCCAGTTCATCCTTACTGGCTGCTTGTTGCTTCTCCAGCCTGGTACTCAGCTGGGAACAAATCTGGAGCAGAGAAAGCAATTGCTTAGCTCAAGTTTACTGTGCTAAAGCAGAATCTGTGTCCTTTTTAACAATGGTTTTTGCTAAAACCAACGTTTCTTAAATTCTGCCTCACTCAGTATATGCATTCCCCCTTTAACAACTCCACTGCTGCTGTGATTGATTAAAAACCCAGCAGTATTCAATCCAGAACCAGAATACAGAGACAGAGACATTTTATGGATGAGTTGGTTTATGATGTTTGTACTGCATTATGTCACAAAGTACAGAAGCATTCACCCTACAGTACTAAAATTAGCTGAAAGACAGGGTATTCCTGACTGCCTAATTAGGTGACTATTAGGAAAGCCACAAAAAGATTTATGACAAATTACAACATTGCTCTCTGAAAGCCTGAGAGGTAGAGCTTGTTTGAAGGATGAGATCTGCAATGCTGAAAATTCAGCTCTTGTAGCAGGTTGAAAGAAGAAATATGAGAGAGGGTCTCTGGAATGGTACCTGTTTATACTCTGCAATAATGGCTGTGGTTTTCTTGATCTCAGATTCTGCCTTCTCCAGCTGCTTCCTGAAGACTTCCTTCAGCTAGGAATTGAAGGAGAGAAGTTACACAGTACACTGACAGAACTTCTCAAAATGTGTCATCAGATTGTTTTCTTTGTGCCTCGCCGTGTTTACAACAGCTCTACAGCTGCTGCTTATGAAATTCCAGTTCTCAGACAAGTGTCTGATTTACTCAGTTTACAAATACTGATTCTATCTGTGATAACCAAGAAGTCTGTACTGTGACCCTTTATCTCTGGTTAGAGAATTCTCCTGTAACTTAATTCCCAATCTCTGTGTTAAATGGTGGTACATCATGGCCCACAGAACACAAAGAAAAGCATTACTATTAAGTGGGCTTTACTGATTTAGCTGTTGTTTTTCTGCACACTGTCACAGCAGGTTTGGCCAGATTGTTTGTTTGTTTGGAGATGGAACAAGAAGAATCTCTCAACACTGTCATCTCCATAACAGGAGGAAAAAAAAAATCTGTTTGGGTCTGTGGCACTGAGTGAAAACACAGCTAACTCATCCCTCCTTCAGAACCACTCCACTTGGAGAGCCCTTGCAGTAGGAAAAAAGCCTTCACTGCCTTACTTATGGCAAACAGAGAGCTCCATTTTAGAGAGACACAATGAATTAACATTAATTGTTGCAGTCACTGTTGCCAAATAGCAAAAATAAAAATCAGGGTATCACTTTTGAAACCTTCATGTTAGATATACAGGATTACAGAACAAAGACTGAGAATTTGCAGCTGAGTAGAAACCAGGTTTAATCAGCAGAATTCTCCCACCCCTGTTCTTCTGCTGTTGGGTCTGGCTTCAGAGGCAGGAACATTATTTAAGTGATCCAGCAGCTGAATCCAGAATGGGCTCTTACAAGGCAACAACTCCTCCAGCTCCTTCATTTAGATGTTTAAGAGGTCTGACCACATCTCCTTAGCTGAGATAGCTCACCACCAGTGACAACAATAATTACAATACTTGGAAGAGGACAAGCTATGAAAAACTAAACATTCAGAGATTAAGTTAAAAAAAAAAACACTGAAAAATGTACTTCAGAAAAAAAAATACCCTGGCATTACAAACTTTTACTTGAAACTGCATTTTGAAGACAAAATCATTTTCACAATTGCAACACATCCACACTTATCTGCATATCATTTTTCTTGCATTTACGAACTAAATGGTAAAAGCTGGTGAATGCCTTACCTGAGCAGTTTCCTCTTCCTGCTTCCTTTTCTCTTCCTCAGTCTCCACGAGCTTCTGCTTGGTCAGGAGAAGTTCCTTGTTCAAAACATCTGCTTTGTCTTCAGCCTAGAGTCAGAGACACTCGTGTAAATCAGATGTTCTCTGTGCCAGTACAAACACACTGGGATGCACAGCTCAGAAATACACCAGGTTCAGGTTTTACCATTGCCTTTTCCCGTCCTCTCATGGCTCACACAACTTCTTGATACGAAATCCCCATTTACTGAATTATTTCACTGTGTTTCAACACCTGTGCAAAAGGACCCTTTGGCCAATTGTTTACCTATGCCCAGATGGCACATAAACACAGATGATATATCCTAGCACAAACAGTGATGTGTAGAATATTTTTGTTGGGAGCAATATTAATCTAAGTGAGGGCAGCACGATTTACCTCCTGTGTTACTTCAAAAAACTCATCCCATTTTTGAATCTGTGAGCAGGGAAAACATAACTGTAAAATACTTAGGTGTCTGCATTGTACCCTACAAAGTGATCAGGCAAAGGCAAGTGTAAGAGACTATCAGGACCACCAGGAAAATGGTTTATTGGTGCAAATAAGTATTATGTGAAGAAACCTGATAACTGAGAATATAATTTGCTCTGGAAGGACCAAGCTTGTGGTGACACACACTGGGAATCCTTTGCTTTTTTGAGCACTGTCCTCACTGATCATCAGGAGAGAAATTCCAATATATCCAAACATTTCTCAATGTTTGGATTTATTCTGTAGGCCTCCCCAGCTGGAAACACACATAGCAGCCACCACCCTTCCTGTTCAGGAATGAGGTCCAGACAGGAAATGGTTGCGGCCAATTAACACTGACTCTGCTGAAATTACAGGAGGGAAACGGGCATTGGAAACAAGTAACCATATAGAATTTGTCTCTGAGCTGAAATTTGGTTTTCTACCACTGTGGTGGTATCAGCTTATCTTTCTGCCACAGTAATAATGATTAAAGAGGATATGGGTGGTGTCTGAGGGCAGCAGAACCAGCTCCACCATCTCTATGACTGAAGGGATGGATTAAGGATTTCTTCATTGCTTTAGTGTGTATAAGGCTGTATGGGAGGAGAAAGGAAAACAAACAGTGCAAGAATGGAAAATTGATGAGATTAACATCTTAGAACAAAAGTATTTAGGGATTACAAGGATATTTTTGATGAAAGACCTGTTTAAGATATGCTTTGAAGGAACTACAAATTTTTCCTCCTTTCTTGTGCTCATTCCAGTTTCTCCAAGCACCTGCAGTGTAGAAAGAGGGGTTGAATGTGTGGTTCTCTGAAAACCACTGTGTCTGGGGCAAAGGGCTCTGAATGCTGCTGCCCTCCACATTCCAGTCTCCACAGGGAACACCAGCAGTTATCAGTGAACACCCAGGAGCCCGTTGAATTTTTGGTGCTGTGCCACTTCATTATCTCTGAACTTTGTTGGCTGTACTAGAAGTGCTGTGAAAAGCAGATCCACACAGACGTTCTGCAATGCTTGAAGCTACTCTCCCAAGAACTATGTGACACCTTTTTCAAGGAAATGTTTGTTCTTTGCTATCTGCCTAAAGGTAATGGCCTACATTTTCTAAACAATCCCCAACAGAGGAGATGCAATCAGTCTTGGCCAGACCCCACTGAATGCCTACAGTGGCACATGGAAATACAGCTGAGTGTAGCTTGGAGTGAGGCTGTCAGGAAAATAAAGGCAAAAATAATTACACCTTGAATGTGTTCATGCTTTCACTTGAGCACAAAGCAGGGCTCCTCCTGAGCTGGGAGCCAGCTCTGTTCCCATTACCTGGTCCAGGTCATTCCTTAAGGCAATTTTGCTGGTCACAAGCTCATGGGCAAGGTCATCGTTCTCCTGCTCCAGCCTCATGCTTGCTTCTTGGAGCCTGCGGTTCTCCCTCTGTGCAAAGAGAGGAACAACCAGGAAAGGAAATTAATCCTCAGGAAGAGCAATCAGCAATTGCATGGTGTGTGCCAAACACTGAAAAGGCAGGAGTGCACATTAAGACGAGACTGCTGCTCTGGGAAACAACAGTGAATTAAGCCAGCAGTGCAAATGCAGCTATTCCATTTACATCCCACTGGTTGGTGATGTGAAAGGGACACACTGATTGTAGTGTTTCCCTGTCAAAAATAAACACTGACCTCTCCACAAAAGCACTTGGTTTCTGCTTGCTCATCACCTAAAGAAATCGGGCAGATAAATCCCACCCAGCAGCAGTGAACAGGGACCAATTAACAGTTACTCATAATAATGCTTCCAAGCAAAGCAGAAAGCTGTCCTGCTCCACTTTACAAAATCCTGTCTGCAGGGATCCATAAAAATAGTCCACTTTGTAGGTCAGGCAGTGCCAACTTCCCATCTCCTGTGGGGTCAGCAAAGAACAGCATTCAGCAGGGAACTCCCTACAGCTCCAGCATCCTGTGTCACCATTTGTGCACTGCTCTGTACCTCCTGCCAGTGACACCAGAGTGTCCCTTACAGTGCCAGGTGGAGAGGGGAGCTCAGCCCTGAGCACAGCACCTGCTGGGGGCAGTGACAGGAACACAAAATGCACAACCTGGAGGCTGCAGGCTCTTGCTTCACTGCCCTCCCTACCCACTCCACACAGGCAGAAATGACTATCTGGAGCATTAACCACAGCAGGTGAAGGAACAGGAGAATGAACAATCATTCATGTTTTTTAGAAATCTGTGATGGCTGCTCTAGAGCTGAGAAACAGAACCATATTCAAAAGATGCCTGTGGGTCAGTGGACTTCTAGGGGTTCAACATCAAATACAACTCCTCGTTTTCAGAAGAACACAGCCAGGTGGGACAGACAGAGGTGCCTTCCTCCAAATGGATTTTAAGACAAAAAAACTCTGCTGGCTTTCCATCACTTTATATCTTTTACACCAAAACAGGCTGCAAAGGGAATCTCTGCACTATGGAAATTCAAGGAAAAGCACCACGTTCATATGGAAACTCATAGGTGGAAAAACAATAACCTATATGCTGAGATTTCAAAAAGGACTTATTCTCACCTGAAAGGTAACTTATGTTCTCCAAAACAAAACAGTGGAAGTCCAAATATATCAGTAAAGTCCAAATATATCAGTAAATATGTATCAATGCTATATAATAATATATAAATAAGCACTTGTAATATTTTTCAAGAGTTGTTCAGTGAATGAATTCCTACAAAATGTGTTATTCAAACAAGTTATTCACCTGTTTTCACTTCTTCTTACTCACCAGCTATGAAATTGCAATTTTTATTTCTGTTGCAAGCAGATTTTGCATGTTTGCCTTAAACAAAACCAGGCACTCTAAGAGGATGCAAAAAAAGGTCTCTTCTGTGTGGGAACTTCCTCTGTGGCAGGAAGTGGAACCTCTACAAAATTTCTCTTGTTAATGTGACCCTATTGTGTAACTAGAATAGGCACTGCCCTGCACAGGGAAGTAAGATGGTTTCCCTTCCAAAAGATTGTACTTTGAATAACTTGTTTTGTACAGAAGCTAAATAAAATGCCTTTGTCTTAACACAGTTAAAATAACCACTACTAAAACACACACAACTCTGGGGATCGTTCTTATTTTAAATGCAGTTTAATCTGTTTGATACAAGGAATTTAAAAAAATAAAGTAAAATTATTCTGTAAATGTAATATAAGCTTTAAAGTGTAAAACCAAATTGCAGTCAATAATGATAATACTAATAACAATCTCTAACACATCTTTACTCCTGTATTTCATTCAGACATCTTAGAAATGCTGTTTTTATAGACACAGCTCTGCTGCTTGTCAGAACCTGAGTTCACCTAAAACTTGAGACCTGAGTCAGACCAGGTTCTGCAGCACCAATACCTTTTCCCAGGGATGCTGCTTAGAGGAAGAAAGCAGCAAATTCTTATGACTTTGTCAAAATAACCGAGTTGGCTTTACCATTTTTGCTCTGTCTTTGCCAAAAGCTTCGGTGTCTGCCAAGCAAGGCACGCAGTGTGAGCTGAGAGTTCCTGCTTTGCATTCGCAGACAAGTGGGTAAGCAAGCTCTGTGCTTGGAAATGCACTATCCTCCTCTTAAACCAGGACTCACATGGCAGGTTGGAAGTGAGTTAAAGATCTCTTACCTTGGGCATCCAGTCAATAGCTACAAGATGTTTTTAGCTCATTCACCAAACTCCAGCTGCAAGGCTCTCACAGGACCACCTTTACTCTTCCTCCACCCAGGGCAGTATGCCTGATTAGCTAGTTTGTCTTTCTCAGCTCCTCCCCCCAGGTCCAGCAGTGTAAAACTGCCTCCCTTCTCAGGAGGAAACTCTTAAGTCTGCCTAAGTCTAAATAAAAACTAACAGGACACAGTAAAGACAGTAAGAGCAAACAGCGCTCTTCACGTACTATCTCCATAGTAGCATACTATCTCCATAGGCTGTGAAATATTTAGAGTTTAATGAAATATGCTCACAATGACAAAGTTCAGCAGATGGAGCCGGTCTGTCACAGCAGGACTCACATCAGAGGCAGCATTTGTAATGGTGTCAATAGTCAGACCTGCTAGTTGTCCCTGGTGTAAACAGACAGCTTCCTGCCTCCTCTCCACAACACTGCGTTTGCTATGACAGCCATTTCCTTCTCCTCAGTCTCAGAAACTGCTCAGCTTCTACAGCCAGTAAAATAACAGATCCCTCTTTCCCAAATTCCTCCTCCTGGTTACTGAAGGTGGCTGGTGAACTCAGGTTAGCTTTTAAAAGGAGGATACTGCATTTCCAAAGAGGACAAACAAAGCTGATACACACAAACACAAATCAACTTACCTCCTGTAAAGCCACAGACCAAATACTGCTTTCAACCATTGGTGTAAAGACAGTGAAAACAGGATATAAAGAAATTTCTAATACAAAAAAAAAAGTTGCTTATTCTTCATTGGGTTTTTTGTTAAGAGTTTTAGAGACAGATACTCCCGCTTCCATCACACACTGGGTGGAAAGAAGATGACAAACTCGAAAGCAGTAGGCAAGCCTCAGTTCAGGATGACTGAAAGGCTGAACTCCACCCTCTGCTCCCTTCCAGGCTGCACCAAGGAGCAGTTCCTGAGGAGATTAGTGGCCATGATGCATCCTCTCCGTGCTGTACGAGTGGGGTGTAATGAGTCACCAACCTCCTTAAGCAATTCTGTTTCTGTTCAGCAACACCCTGTGCTGCCCTTGGCTTGGGGAGGGTTAGTTTCCTTCATGGTGGTTAGTACATTTTGGGTTTGTGCTGGAAGAGGTGTTGATAGGACAGAGATGGTTTGGTTATTGCTGAGCAGGGCTTGCACAGAGCCAAGGCCTTTTCTGCTTCTTGTAGCTCCTCACCAGTGAGGGGCTGGGGGTACACACCGAGCTGGGAGGAGGCACAGCTGATCCCAACCTACCCCAAGGGTACAGCCCACATGGCACCACGCTGAGTGTGTAAAGCAGGGAGAAGGAGAAAGAAGGGGGAACCTTGGAGTGATGGCATTTGGCTTCTCAAGGCACTGGTATGTGTTGTGGAGGCCTGCTCTCCAGGACATGGCTGAACAACCACCTGCCCTTGGGAAGGGGTGGCTGAGTTCCTTGCTCAGCTTTATCCACTGAACTGCCTTCATCTCAACCCACAAACCCACAAGCTTTGTCACTATTACTCTGGGGATTCTCTCCCCCATCCTTGTGGTGGAGTGAGCAAGCAGCTGCCTGGGTTAAATCAAGACATCCAAACCCCACACCTCTGAGCTGAAGAGCTCCTCAATGATGGAATGAAAACATTATTAAAATTCACTTTCTGGATGTGAGCAAACTGAAGCAAGTCTTCATAAACCCAATGGAAAGGGCTCTTGATGTTGGAGGAGCTCCAAAGGAAAATCCTGTGAGCCTCCATCCAGAAACCCAAAAAGCTTTTACAGCAAGTGATCCAGGGAAGCCTCTCAAGGCAAGCAACATTGAGTTGTGTTTTCTGTTTGGTGACTCTGGAGAAGCATTCCCCAAAGTGCCCCAGCACAAGTTTTAAATAAACAACAGACAATGTCCCACAGCAAAAGTCACCATGATTTTCCTCATGGTTACCATTCAGTTGCCCTGACTGAATAAAAATGATCAGTGTATTCATTTTTGCTTCCCCTTCAAAACACAGAGAAGGCTGTAACAGAGAAGGCTGTTATGTCCAAATTACACATTTATTCACACAACTTCTCCATTGCACAAGGAGGTGGACAGAGGAAAAGGTGGAACAGAACAGCAGCATCTGCTTGCAAAACTCCAGCCCTTTGTACAACTACATCCTCTTTATTTTAAACCAGTTCCCACGCTCACTTCTGGAATTTTCTCATCAAGTCAACTCAAAGCTTGTTACATGAGGCATTCTCAAACACAGAAAAAAAACTCCATAATATTTAGAAAAACATCAACCTGAAATCTATTACTATTTTTTCTACACATATGACTCACTTTTCTTCCTAGCTCCTATAGGGAATTTGTAATTTAACTACAAGTTACAAAATTTGGTGACGAACAACAATTTAGAACATATTTCACTTTTGCACCTTTTGAAAATCTGACAAAAATATGATAATCTTTATAAACAATGGAAAATAAAGTGAAAACATGTCCAGAAAAAACTTGCATTTTTCCTAAATAATACCTGTAAATACAGAACAAAACAAACACCAAAAATAATGGCACTCTTTAATACTGTTCTTCTGGTAAATCAAATCCCAACATGTAAAACATGTGCTGGGCAGGAACTGCTGTGTTTAACACAGCTCATGGGAGCAGATGAACTGAACCTGTCAGGCAAACACAGCAGGTTCCTGGGCCAGGCCCTGCAAACCCAGCCCATCTCCCTCCCTCTCAAGAGGCCATCAGGGACTTCCTCTGAGGGCTGTGTCACAGGGAGGTGACACTCAGACATCCTTCATCTCTGCAGCTCTCTACAGCCCCTGGGCCTGACAAATTCCTGCTGGTAACAACAACCTAGCAATTGATTTAAAGCTCTTTTCCCTTCTTGACCCATATGAGGAACATTCTGCAGGGATCTCTACTCCAGGGAGGGATCCCATCCAAGAAACATCCCCTTCCTAGGCAGCAAAACCCTCACTTTGTTTTGGGAAGGGAAACTGTAAAAATGACAAGGTTGCAGGGCACAGCCCAGAGCGCAGGAGCTGACAGCAGAGCTGTGCTTGCAGGCAAGGCTGCCTTTTTCCTTTCCCAAGCCAAGCCTGGCTGCTGGAAGCCCTGCAGAGGTGGTGCCCTACTGAAAAGCACCTCTGACCATGCAGGCTGCAGAGTGCTCTCCTAAAGGACAAGCAAAAAGCAGGGCTGGCTCTCCACGTGCTGCCTGGGAGGATCCACACAATGACATTTTCTTGCTGCCCTTTGGAAACACTCCTGAAATGTCAGTTCCTACAAAACCTTAACTTCATATATCAGTAAAATCTAACAGGCGAGACAAGGAACAAAGAACATTTACAAGCATTTTTCCATGACACCCATCAACTGAAAAACATGTCCAGACTTTGAAGTTAATATGCAACTAACCTATTACAGGAACTGTCTAATCACAGCATCCTTAAGAGGATCAGACCCAACACAGCTTAATAAAAAAATCCACAGTGAGTTTCAGAAGCACAAGCCAAAACCCTGGGCTGTGATCCTGACTGTGACAGTGACTCACATCAACACTGGCCCAAGAGTCACTTCCTATATCCTCATTTGCAGCTTGGGATAATGTTCTTCACAGTGCATTGACCAGGATTAACTAGTTAATATGCTTCCACCGAGCTTTAAAGAACCCTTCTTTGTTTCCTAAGCATTATTTTAATTCCACAGTACTATAAGTGAACCACTAGGAAAATACTTAAGAGTTAATCAGCAGCCAGTTGTGGTTTTTTCCAAATAGGTCATACTTGCTATTGGTTCTCAGCAGCTACACCACTCCTAAGTCTCATAAACAATAAAATCTCCACCCTTTGACAGCAAAAAAACTACACTTAAAATATAATTTTCTCACAGACAAATGCTTAAAAAAAAAAAAAAGAGTCAGTTTGACTTTGTACCTGTAAGGCTTCTTTGTCACATTTATGAATTAAGGCACACTCTCTCACCACAGATTTCCATTTTCTGAACGTGGTGCACTTTTCTTATGTTCACAGGCCATGTCAGGCCTGTTGCACTCTGTGTGATTTGATTACCCACCCCTCCCCAGCCGTGGAAGACGCCACAACAACCACAGTGGCACTAACATGTTAAGGCACAATGAAGAACAGCAGGCAAACAGTACAAGGATGTGTAAGAAATGTCAGTTCCCAGCTATCCTGGGCAGCAGGCACTAAAGTGCTTCACCCCTGGCAGCTTCACCTAGAGCAAACTGAATTGTTCCAAAGAGAGTGAGGAATAACCAGATCCCAAACTCTCAGTTAAGGCTGTGCCCAGAGGCAGAGCCTCCAGCACACAAAATCTATGGCAACAGAACGTAGCTGTGACAATGAAAGCAAATACATTGTAAAGATAAGCAAAGCTGACCTGAAATTGTAGAACTGTTCTTTTTCAGTGAACTATCAAGCTATCATATTAACAACTGAACCTTATTTCTGTGCTCATTTAAAGAGGAATATCCATCACTATTAACTCTATTGCAGTAGTACCTCAGGACCCCAGAAGAGCTCTGGGTCCCACCACAATTGGTTTTATCTTAACAAAAAATTACTGAAGCTTGGTATAAACAGGAATCAATAATAAGGATCGTATCAGCCAAGGAAGAGTTCATCTTCCAAAGTCTCTGTGGATGCCACTGCACACAGCTTGCACTAGAACAATGTGTGTTTTCTCCTTTCTGTGTCTGTAGCTGAATCACCCTTTGTTTCTGCGGCTCATGGAGATCTCCCGTAAAAGTGCAACAGCAGGAGAGTTACCTACAAACATATAAACTGAAAGAAGAAAAATATTATATGTGGCTACTTGCAGATGTCTTAAGAGTTACAAATTGTGATTGAAATATTCTTGGGAAAAAAAAAGACTAAGTCCCAAAGTTTCAAAATGCTTATTCAAGAAATGGGATGAGTTCACCTTCACTTCCCTAAGGTCTGCATCCCTGGCACATCCCAGGGAGGTGAGCATGCTACACACACCTCAACTGCTGGAGACAGCTCACTCCTGGTGGGATTCACCAAATTCCCATAGAGCATCTCCCTACCTTGTATCTGTCCATAGGATCTTCCTGCTGCAGCTGGCTCTCTCGCATTGTTTGGTACTCTCTCTCATATTTCTTCAGCTTTTTCGTTGGCACCTGTGGAGTAGATTTGGGAAACATGCATTTAAAAATGAGAGGAACGCTGGAAAAGCTGACTGAAAGCTCTCCCTACCAACAGGAAACTGAGGAAGTGCTGGAGAGCTGCTGCTGAATAAAGTCTGTCCCCACCGTCCCCCCTCCCCTTGTCATTAAGCCCTGTCAAACACTTACCAATACAGCTCACATCACAGAAATCTTTCTGTGCCCACTGCTGCTAATTATTCAGACATTTAAAGGGAAACAGAAGTGGAGACATTTTAGTAAGACTAACAAGAAGCAAAAAAGCACAGACAAGTGGGAGAACAGGAAAGAGGAAAGCACATTTTGATACATATGATTCACCAAAACAATGCTTTACCAAGACAACCGTTAAAAGTGAGATGAGAACAAAGGAGTGCTCATACAAAAGGACCAGACAATTCCCTGGGGGAGATCCAAGTAATGGTTTTATTGCTGAGAGAGTATTAATGTCTAAATTACAGCCTGTGACCAATGCCCTCATGAAGTCTGGCATCAGAGCCCTCCTAGGCACAGATGGAGATGCTGCAGTGCAAGCCAGCAGAGAGGTGGCTCAGCGAAATCACAAACAAATTTGGTAAAAAGCCATGCAGAAAGGTCAAAACCCAGGCTGCTGGATCCTGGGAACACTTCCACTTCAAACACTGATCAGAAGGAGCCTGTGTTCTTTTCAGCAAAGCATGGGGAGCCTCTGCTTTCCCTTCACCTTTTGGATGGGTATGCAGTGCTCCCATCTGTCCCTGGAGACCTCTGGCAGCGTTACTCAGGTCACCTGCTGGCAGCTGGAGAGATCCCTACTGCCATGTACCACCAGGAGTACAAACACAGGCTCTCCTTGATCCGTCATGCAGATATTCCTATTGCCTGTATTGATCATGTTTAGCTGCTCCTGCTGTGAGGACATGCCACTGTCACCTTGCCTTAGGGCAAAAACTCAGCCAGTGAGCAGAGATGTGAGTTTCTGTGTAGTTCTGGAGCTGTTTTCTCTCTGCTGGTTGTCAGCTCAATGCCTCTTTGCTCTGCAGCACCCAAAGGGACCAAGCAAGCGCTCAGTGTTGCTGCAGAGGGAGGTGCAAGTAGCAAACATGAAACCCATGATCTGCAAAGCGTTAATAAAGCAGCAACAATTCCCACAATTACTGATGGAAACTGAAATCAACCCCCTTAAAGCAAACAAAGAGAAAACAGTAAAGATAAAAGCATGAATGAAGTACATTGGGCAAGCATACAAGAAAATTTCACTTTGACGACACAAAACACCATGAAATGAAAGTGACTGAGAGATGCTTTTATACATTTCAACTGAATAATCCTCCTAACACAAACCCAGCATAAATAGTATCTATTTGTGCTTCGCTGCAGCCTGAAACTGTTGAGGCTATTTAATAATCATAAGAATTAGAAATAATTTCAGTCTAGTGTTTTAAATGAAATAAACCCATCACACGTCCAAAGCCTGCTCCATCCCCTCCTTTCACCAGAATTACTGGATCACCAGATCAAGGCTCCCCAGCTGGGGTGTGATAAGGACACCCTCCAAACACAGTCCTCAGGTTCTGCTGTGGAGTTTTGTGCTCCACTATGCAACCACCAGGACATAAAGATGAATATGAGGGAGATTTTGTGGTGCAGCATGGCAGAAAGGCACAACACAGGCGTAACTTAGATGATGATCTGTTCAGCCAAAGATTCTCCTGATTCTTGATGCTTTCCACTGAAACCTTTAAAATGCATGTAAGAACTAAGTTTCACTACAGACAGACAGACAAGACTCCTGTTCACACAGCGAGTGCTTCAGTAAGAAGCTAGCCATTGGAAGGAACAAGAGATGTAGGAGATTTTGTGTCTGTAAATTTGTGTTGTAAGTTTGTGTGTCTGTAAATTGATTTTGTGTGTGTAAACAGGGAGATAAGGGTGGAAAGGGAAGGTGAAGATTGCACAGTCCCAACCCTGTACCCCCCTACTCTTATGTGAGCAGTGCTGCTCCCTTTAGCCTGGCACTGGGTGTTGGGGGCTTCCTCCTCTCACAACTACCAACCATTGCTTAATGCTCAATTCATTCCATCAACCCTTCTCATCTATTGCTTGTATTTCAGCTCCCAGCTGTGAGCAGGACCACGTGTGGGTGCTCAGGGGCCCTGGAGGGATCAGCTCCTTCATTCAGCACCACAGAGCCATCCCTGGCCATGGGCTGGGCTGAGGGATGGCCCATGTGCCTGGCACCTTCTCCAGCAAGGAATCAGCACAGCAACGCTTTCCCGGGAATACTGACAGTAAATAATACCTGAAACAAGCATCAGATCATGCAAGCATCAGGCATGATATAGGAAACAGCTTACAGCTCTTTGAAAGGTGATAGTGACTGATGTTACAAACCTTAACTGGGAAGTACCTAAATACAATGAAAATCTATCTTAAGGGGAACTCCTACCACAAACCAGCCCATACTAATCCACTTATCTTGTAAAATAGAAACTGGAGCAAGTATGCCCAAGAACTTTGGCAGGGACTACACTGCTACAGTCTATCCAGCCACATTTCTCAAAGGAGTTTGATAATTTATTACAGCACTTTCTTCTTCTGAGTATACACTAATAAATGGAAAAAAGAAATTTAAAAGCCCATTTCCGTATTTCCCAATTTAATTCCCTGAAACAGTTTGTGAATTCAACAAGGGATTTCTCAGTAAGCATTTCCATAAGTAAGTGCACAGTGCTAGCTATGCTTCAGTCTTCATGAACTGATCCTGAACAAAGTGCTCATAAATTCTCTGTAAAAGCTTCTGCAATATTGATTCCTTTTTTCTTTCTTTAGCACCATGGGGTATATTGGCTTGAACTGATGCTTATCAAATTTAGGAGACTCTTACAGTGTATAAACATTCCTCATAATTGTTTATCTCAATATCTTATGTCATGGAGCTGTTTTATTTTATTGCCTTCAAGTATAAAATCATGTTATAAGTAGTTATATGCAGGGCAACACCCATGCAGAGCATCTTAATAAAACATCCACACAGAAGAACTGAACAAGCAAAACCTCTTCCTGAAAAAACCCAATGGCACCAAATGCTTGAAGGACTCACTGCATGGTGGGAGAGAAACAAAACCACTTTGGTTTGAGCTGCCCCTGCTCAGACAGGGCTGGAGAGATTCCCTTCACTTCCTGGCACTCCTGAGCACGCACAGTGTACATCAGCACCTGCTCAGCTTCAGGAGACCCTGCCCTCACTCTGTGATTCCTGCAGCTGTTTACAGCCTGACCTTGCTGGGTTCATAAATCACACCTGTGACTCCTTCCTGCCCCGTGCTTTATTGCTCTAATGCAGCTGCAGCACTCAGAGCAGGCAGTTATGGCTCTGTTCATTTGACAGCCAAGGAAATGCAAGCAGAGATGGGAAGTGATTTCCTGAACATATTGCAGACAGCCAGAGGCTGATGCTGATAGTGAAATCCTATTACTTCATTTCTGATCTCCAGCACTGAGCGGGGAGCTGTTTCCCAGCTCCCCACTTCCTTTCTCTAGCACTGCATTAACACTCCAAAAATACACTGTCCCTCCACATGAAAATGTAGCCAGTATTCTCTATCTCCTCACTCTTAACACTTTGTTCTCTCTAGTTCTTGCCTCAGTGTAAAAGAGAAGAAAAAAAAAAGAAAAAAGCCAATTAAGAAAGTGTGCAGTGCCTTGCTTTCTCATTCTTTGAAGCAGGTGACACAATTTTCCATTTCACTGGTGATGGATTTGCTTGGTAATTCAAGCTGAGGTGGGGTTCTGTACCCCTGCAAAGGGGGGAGCCTCCCCAGCCTGCTTTGGGTGGGCAGTGACCACAGACACTGGAGCAGCCCAACCCAGCCCAGCCTCCCTTTTATCCATCCCCACTGAGAGTGACCAGCCCAGCCCAGCCTCCCTTTTATCCATCCCCACTGACAGTGACCACAGACACTGGAGCAGCCCAGCCCAGCCTCCCATTTATCCATCCCACACACCCACCCTGCTGGGACCCCCACCTCAGCTGGAATTACCAAGCAAATTCCAACTTGAGGAATTTGCCACAAGAGGCTCTCACAAACCACACCACAAGTGCCTCTCTCTTGAGGAGATGGGAGTTACACCTGTGTGTACTTCATTTCCTTCACCTTATGATTTAAAACAGCATCAGAAGAAATTTCACAACAAAGCTTGGTTCTGAGTGTCAGGTGAGGACTCTGAGCTTTACACAGAAGCTCAGCAGTTTAGCAATAAAAAATTTCCAATCACACGCAGCATCTCAGTTCACACTCAAAACTGTGCTATTTTGTTCCAGTTTATAATACTTTATATTTGAAATACAACTACATCAAGTTCCAGGAAGGAAGCAGCCCGATTTGAAGGAATATAGCTCTATTTAAGTACTTTATTAAGCCAAATGAAAGTTGCAGTGTAACAAAATTAGATTAAAAAACTGCCTTGGTGCTACTTATCTAACTTGTCATAACTGTGAGCAACTGTGCCATCCTTTCCCTTAAAATGTGGCTGGCAAAAGCAATGCAGAGTATCCTGTCTAGGAATAAGGCTCAAAAATAGATAAAGCCATTTTTCTCCTGGGAGGAGGGAATAATGAAAAGGAAAGCATCAAACCCCACAGTACTATGCTGACACAACAGACTTGTCTCCTGGATTGGACTTTAAAGGGGGGAATGGGATATTGTACTTGGCTATCATGCAGTAAAATCTGAACAACTCTATCTCCAATGAGATCTTAGCCACAAGCATGAAAACTCAAAGGAAAAATTGTAATTTTTCTCTAAAAACCAATGAGTTCTTAGCCACAAGCATGAAATCTGAAAGGGAAAATTGTAATTTCTCTCTTAAAAAAACTCTATTTGGGGTGGGTATTCTGCACAGAAAACCTGCAACATCCATTTGTAACAATTAATGTAGGATTGACATCAGCTGCCTAAAAAGAAATTCCAGGCTGGAGCACAGCTTGAAGAATTCCTGACACTCCTTTTGACACCATGCAGGGAAGGGCTCACTGGCAACAGGCTGTTTTACCAGTTTGAAAGCCCTGGAAGAGCCCTCCTCCAGAGTTTTAACCATGCTGCAGCATCCCATTCATCCCACACTGCAAAGCTCCTTCAGCACCACCTGATCCCTGGTTTTTGGGGCACAATAAAAGGCCCAACTGTCAGATGCTATTTTACAATCTAAGCCAGAAGGAAAGGAATTGTTCCCTGAAATTCCTTGGAGAGACGTCCTGCTGAATGCAGGCCTGAGCACCTGCTGCACAACAGCCTCTCTCCACCTCGTGTTTGGAAACAGAACTGACAGAAATGCTCTTTTTGTACCGGCAAAACAGCTCCACCCCAGCACACCTGAGCATCCCTTCTATGCAGGAGGGGATGTCTCTTCTTGCTGCAAGTCACCTCCTTGCCAGCTCTGTAGGTTCAAGAATTCCTGAAGAGAGTATTCAGGATTACAGAAAACCAACCTGAAAGCCACCTGAAGGCAAAGGAAACCAGCACTGCTGTGAATTTTGTTTAATTTCTTTGCATTAGTCCATTATCAAACTGTCTCAATTGCAATGGCACATTTGAAGGAATTTATAGAAACAAGAGAAAGGCAGGTTGCAAAATTTACAGAGCACCTGCACAATTTGCTGTGATTCAAGCCAGCAGCAGCAGAGTCAGTGACGCTGGATCATTTCCAACACCAGATCCTTTGTCAGATTTTAATCTCCACAATGTATTTCCATTCAGGAAAATCCACTGAGCCAGGTATAGCCCATTATTCTTCTGCAGCCCTGCTGTTTAAAGATCTGCTTAGTTAGGCTCAGTTAGCAAAACACTGAACTAAGAGCAAGCTGAGAGAGAGAGATGTTCAATAAGCCCCATTGTGCAGCAGTCCTGCAGCAGCACAGGAAAAGAGAATGGAATTTGGATTCCCTGAACTGTAACTCTAAACACCAGTGTGTACTTTTACACTGAGCACAGTGCCTACAAAAAAGGGCCAAGGAAAGGATGTTCTGCCTGTGGCAGATGCTTTTCAGAATCCCAAAATGTCTTTCTGCCATCAAAAATTCACTTGACAAATAAGAAATCCTACATAAGAAATCCTACATATTGACAAATAAGAAATCCTACATAAGAAATCCTACATAAGCAAAACAAATACATAGGCTTTCCTAATATTTGTCCACTGTAGATGTGTAACAACTAGGGCTCTCCTGTGTACAGTCGTTATCATCTCTTAGGCAACAAATGGGAGAAAATTCCTAAGAAAAAAAAGGAAAAATCCTAATCTCCAACACTGTCTGATAAAAGTATCTTTACAGTTTTAAGAGTCTTCTCTAGCACTGGCTTCACTACCACCTGAGGGATTTATTTTCTTAAAAGCCAGACCCTCCAAGAAGTATCCAACAACCATAAAGCATGAATTAAAAAGCTCAGGAAATGGGTCAAAAAGCCATTGTGAAAGGGAATCATTATCCAGTGACATCTTTCATTTTTGGTCAATGACATTCTGGGTCTTTCTGGGCCTCATCAAAGATCCAGCACTATCAAACACTACATCAGTGGCCTGCAAATGAAAGATAGAATCCAACTAACAGAATTTGCAAATGGCACACAGAAAGAAAGAACAGTGCAGAAGAAGAACCAGAAACTGTACACATACATTTGAATTTCTGGAAGTAGCTTCCTCTACTGAAACACACCCCTGTGCTGGAAAAGAATGGGTTCAGATGAGGACTGGACCTGGGAAAGAGCCAACTGCCATAAGAGTGACCACCCAAACTCCCTTCCTCCTCCGGCAGCAGCTCCAGGGAAAGATGGGCTCCAAAAGCTCAAGTGCTGCCAGGGACTCCGTACTGCAGGGCTCCACCCAGGCAGAATTAGAGATTCAAGGAAAAACTGAGCCTGGAAGGGCTCCAGGGGGCACACAAACCAAGCTCCTGCTCAGGCAGGGCAGGTTCAAAGCCAGAGCATGCTGCATGCTGCTCCTGAAGGCCTGCAAGGATGGAGATGCCAGGGCCTCCCTGGATGGAACTGCTTCTCCTTGTGCTGAGCCAGAACTGACTCAGCTGCAAATTACACCCATTTGTCATAATGCAATGTCCTGTCACTGTGTGCCTCAGAGTCTGGCTCTCTGCTTTCTATGAACGTCTTTTAGATGGCTGGAGACTGCAATTAGATCCCTCCTGAGCCTTCTCCTCCTCAGGCTAAATGCCCCAATTCTCCCATCCTTCACCATGCAGTCAGACCCTCCCTTTCCCATCAGCCTTCCACTCCACTTGCTTTAACCAGGGAATATCCCTGGTCTCTGTGGGCTCAGGAGGATTCAGGGACAGACACACATTTCACTGGCACCTGTCTGTGCACAGCCAGCCTTGGGCACTGCAGGTTATCCACCACAACTCCCAGCCTGCACTCATGCTGTCCAGAGATGCGGTCCCCATCCTGCAGAGATGATGGAGTTAAGCTGTCAGAACCCAGGAAATTCCTCTGGCTGCCCTGGAGGTCTCCAGATCCTGCCAGGGGGCTCAGAGACCTTAGCATAGAGCCCAAGACCCCTGTGCCTTTGATTTAGCCCTTGGAAAAAACAATTACCAACCTTGTATGAAGAATTACAAGTCAAGAAAGTTTAAGTAGAATAATAGTTAGTTTGTCACGGGGTGAAAAGTAGATTTTTGAGGTTTTTAGAATGGGGGCTTGGGGTCCTAAGACGGAGGAATTTGGGTGTACCCTCTCCTTTTTCCTTCTTCCCAGCCTCCAACTTCTGGGTGATGGTGGCATTTTTAGATTGGTTTAGAGTAGGTCATTGTCTAACATAGGTGATAGGTATTGGGAAGTTATGGTAAATAATGTACATGTAGTTTTTAGTATAAAAAGATAACACTGCCCCAAGGATGGGCAGTGTGCCTCAACCCAACCTGCTAGACAGACCTTGGTGGGTCAGAGAAAGAATTTTATAGATAAGAAATAATAAGCAACCTTGAGAACAAGAATAGAAGAGCTCTGACTCCGTCTTCAACTGCTGGGCTGGGAAAAGAGACTTTCTGACACATCTTGGGGTCACTCTGACCAGCAGAGATTCTGAGATTTATCCTGCTCAGGATTCTGCATTTGCCTTTGCTCTCGCTGAACCTTGGCAAGCTCCTCTCAGCCCAGCACTCTCCCTCTGGTTTCTGACCCCTGGAAAAGAGGGTGCATCCTCTGCTGGTGTCTTGGCCTGAAGAGGTTAAACACAGTCCCACTGCCAACCCCCAAAAATGTTCAGCTCCCTGCCAGTTGGACTTCAACCCATGGATGACCATGTACTGCGCTTCTCCCAGGCCTCCCAAGTCCTTCACCCGCTTTGCAGCTCACCCACCCACTCCAAACCTCCTCAGCTCAGCTTTGATGAGAAGCTGAGAGCTCAGAAATCCTTACGGCAGGGTCTGCCAGTGTGCAACCACAAATTCCTTCTATGAAATGGCTGATAATTCCCCTGAACAGAGAGCTAAACACAGCGAGGCAGGCAGGAAAATGGAAATACAATGAAGCTTTCCACAAGAACGTCCTTCAGCTCTGGATTAAGAGGATTATACCACTTAGAATAGCATTTCTATAACCCCTTGAGTCCAAGTTTTCTGCAGATAAACTGAAAATTGAAATTCCCCACAGTAAAGCTGCTCAATTCTTGCACAAACTACACAGCAGCCCACTTATATATGCTGCTCTCCCTGCCTGTGCAAAGCAGGTTCAGAACAACTTGAAATTCTGAAAGCAAGACCACACAGCAAACAGCTGCATTTCATGGTGACACTGTAATATGACTGATTGTATTATAATATATGTGGGGGGATTGCTATTACACAGTGAAACATATTTAATAACAAGACCTTAGATCATCCACATCCTGTTTAACTGTTTAAGAGCATTAGAACAACATTATAAAAATACTGCTAAGCTTTCCAGTGAAAAACACAGCTAGAAGGGATGGACACATAATTCAGATGGCTACAGATGACGGTGGCTAACAGCAGGTAATTCTGCCTGTGCCCAAGTTCATGGCACTGGCTGTGTCAGGTGGTCACACAGGGCTGGCCCAAAGCACGAGGAACCTGCACAGCTCTCACCTGGCCTGGTTTGGTTTTGGCATTAACCCTTTGTCACCTCACATGGTGACATGTGCCTCTCTGTGCAGGAGAGACTCCTGTGCACCCCAGCCCACTGCACAAGCCAAAGGAACTGCAATGAGTTTCTTGTAATGCCAGAAAGCTTCCAACAACACAATCCCAGCCACAGAATGAAAATCTTTACAGAACTTTGGTTTTTATTCCCTGCAACCTGACTGGTGTAATAGAAAAGCTTTTCAAAATAACTGAAACTGCATTTTGCAAACCCAGCAGATGAACCCCAGATTGCAACATAGCTGTGCCATTAATATGAACTCTTAGAATACACAAAATGTGCACAAATGCTTCCTGCAGAACGTCCCTTTGTGTACAGACCACACCTTTGTGCAAGCTGGTGAAGTGACTGTGAGAGAGTCAACACAATTTGCTCCAACTTATCCTGACTGTCAGCTTGTCCCACAGTTAAATGCAGCAGCAGAGAACTGAAAAAACCCTTTCTGAGCCATCAGGTCCTGTCCCTTCATAGTGCAGACCCCCATGCATTGTCTAGTCCTATCACAATCCTGAAGACAGCTTCATTTTAAACCTCTGCAGGTTGTTTGCACCATTATTTGCTTAGTTAATATCCTTCAAAAACCACTTAAAAAAGCAGTCTATGTAAACCCAATAAAAAACATATTTCTTAATTTGTTTACTAGTACATAATGCACTCAAATAATGCACTTCGTAATGCACTGAAATATGGAATCCTAGAATAGTTTGGGTCAAAGAACCTTAAAAACCATCTTGTTCCAACCCTCTGCTGTGGGCAGGGACACCTTCCACTAGACCAGGCTGCTCAAAGTCCCATGTTAATACACAAATATGTTAATACACTTTGATTCCAGGGAAAAAAAAAAGTTGAGCAGAACAAACCCTTACAGTAAAGTCAATTAGTCAGATCCTCTAAATAAAAGTAATAATGATACTTTTCCTCCCACATTTGTTCTCTGTTTACTAGGAGATAAGCAGTTACTTCATAGAGAAATGTTTTTCATGTTATTTTCAGAGTGGCAGAAATCATCTGGAGATGTGATGTGGTGCTTTCACACCAGTTCCTCTCTCTCCTGGTCACTCGCAGCTGATTCAGAGATGCAGAACACAGTTCCTGTTCCTTGTGCTCTGCAGCTGCCCAGACCTGCAGAGCCACCCCTGAGCCCATCCTGGCAGCACTTCCCAAAGGGTTAAATCACAAGGTAAGCCACCATGAAACGTCTTCTCACCACAGGGATTTTAATTCAGCAACTACCAGTGCTAGCTCTAGAACACCCAGCAGTTCAGGGCAGGAATCCCCCAGGAAAAACCAACCCTCTGTTGCTGAAACAAACTCACCCTAAGGCTCTCCCAGAGCTGCCAGTACCAGGCTCGGGTTAATCCTATTGCAACACCAGGTCCTGTCTGAAGGAGATCCTACTCTGGCCTCCGGGCAAAAGCACAGGCTGCCACAGGCACCAGCTCAGGCAGGGCAAGAGGAAAGGCTGTGTGGCTGGACAGTGAATTAAGGGACACCACATATTTAAAAATATCCAGCAAGGGAAAAGTGTGTGACTCCTGATATGCTTGTTAACCAAAGCTCAGCCCTGATGATGACCACATCATCTTAGAGCATGGTTTTGTCCATACTGAATTTCTAGATTTATTATCTATTTGTTGTAATGGACCTTGAAAATTCTGGCCTAAAGAAGGCCAGAGACAGGAAAAAGCATCATAATAAAAGGGATTGGGCAGAATTCTGATTTTCATCCATACTACATGAGATGCAGGAAATGAGTTCATACATCTGTGATCTCCTGAGCATGGAGAGGCAGAAAAACCCCAGCAGGAAACAAGCACAGAGATGCTTTACCCAAGATACAATAAAGCAAATTCTCCTTTTCTGAGAACACCTTCCTTTGTCGCAGCAGAGGAGCTGACTGGGTACAAACACACACCCAGCCCCAAATCTGCACACATGAGCACTTCTTTGGGCTGCTGAATTTGTATTTAGCCTGAAATGCTAACTGCACCTGCTTGCACATTAAGCTCAACACCAATACATATATTTTTATTTCAAAACACTCCCTCTGACTGCTTCTAGGCATCCTAGCTCCCACATGGGCTCAGCTGTAGGATCTGAGGCCAAAGATGAACTCTTGCACCGAATTTCAAAGCCTGCAGCTCCCTCCAAGCACTGAGACCTCCATGACAGAGGGAGATGACCACACTCTATGTGTCACTTACAGAAGTGATATGCTATTTACAAAGAAATATCATATTTCATTCAACTAAAAAGGTTTTCACAGATATTTATGCTGATTTCAAAATGTATAAAAGTGGAACATCACCATTCTTAAGGAAGGGACTGATTGTCTCAGATTTCATGATGAGGGTACCTGCACCCCAGAAACAGCATCTACCCCAACCTCTTGACTTAGAGTCTACAGCTAGATTGGATTATTATTCCAATTATGTAAAAAATATTATTTTAACTATGACCCTACTGAGCAAATAATCTTCTTCTAAACTTAGAAGTTAGAACTTTCTCTTAGAACTTCTAAACTTAAGAAAGATATTTTAATAATCTCTTCTGAAATAGATTAATTTCCTTTTGTTGATACATGACAGCAAATTTCTGAAAAAGTAATAAAATAGAAACTAAGTAATAAAAAGAGAAACTGAAGAACAAAGAAGGGCACTGAATAGTAAACTCTGAGCATTACTGGCAAAGGAGGAACACCTACCACAGCTTTGGGTTTGCTGCCTGCCACCAGGCTGGCCAACAAGTCCTCATCGCGCAGCTGCCCAAACACGTGGGCATCGTAAGCCACCACCATGGAGACCTCTTCCATCATCTTGGCTGCCCTCAGCAGGTCCCAGCCCAAGGCTCAGCTCCTGTCAGTTGCTCACACCCAGCTGGAGACGCTCCTGGGGAAGGAGTGTCACCAGAGAGAAAACATGACCCAGCAGATCGGGTTTGCCTCCCAAGGGCGCCTTTGGAATCACGGGAGGCACACAGGGCACACCTGCTCCCACTCCCAGCACCTGGCTTGCAAAAGGCTTCTGCTGAAGTCTGGAGGAAGGCAGGAACCTCTTTTAGTTCCAGAAGTAGGCCAAAGATGAAGCAGCAGGAGACAGAACAGATTAGTATTGAACAAGGCAAGATCTGTCAGACAGCACTGAAATCACGGCTGTGCTTCTCCAGTTTGGTAGCAACTGTTCATTCTTTATGTCCACTTTTCTCCCATGAAAGACGATATTCCTGTCAGCAGAGTATTCCCTTCCAATGAATTGCTGCTTCTTCCCTTCCAAGGAATTGCTGCTTCTGGATTATTTGTAAATTCACAGAGATCGGTATAATGCTGATTTCTTTCAAGCACTCCTTGAAATTTTCTGCCAGTTTCTAAATCTCTCCTTTAAAATCTTTCAAAACACACACTTCTGCTTTCCTGCAGATCTCAACTGATTCTGTACCCTGTAGATACTTTGCTTTTAGCAAGAAGATGATGGCATCAAGTCACAACCCTCCAAAAAAGTGACCTTCAGTTTCCATATGTAATAATGGGTAAAACAGCCCTGAAAAATGCAACAAGGCTGTAAAGCTTTTTCTTGAATAAACTGGTATCACCACAAGTGAAATGCAAACAATTTATGCAATTAAAACTTTCCACAGAAGAAGTTTTTTAACTGAGATCTGGCACTGGTCTTGTTTTAGGTAAGAAGTAATATGTTATCTCTTGTCTGTGAATCCTAAATAGCAGAGCCGCCTCCCAAATTGCTCCTGAATTCCCAATTAATTTATCATAACTTCTTTTATCTATCTGACACAGAGCAAAAACTGCACAAGGAGAACAAAATGTCCCAGAAGAAACTCCTTTCAGGACAATCAGGCAAAGTAAAACTCCATCCACTACATTTTTATCTTCTCTGGAAGCCTTTTCTTCCTGGTGAAAAATCATACCTGCTCAAGAAACAGAAATCATTCCGGCCATCCATTTGTCTCCAAAAAGAGTCCGTGCTGAATGCAAAAAATCTGATAGAAATGTCCAGTGCAGGCTGGTGTGGCATATGGTTACACTCTTGCTTTCCAGAATGAACAGTCAGACCCACCTTGCTTTTTTCTCCTCTCTTCCTGGAGTATCGTTATCAAAGATTGCAGCTATCTAAATAGCACCAGGTGCTATTTGCATTTGAATAGGAAACTTGAGCAACAGCTCTAGCGGGCAGGATTAAAACCTTAACATCTCTTCCACTTATATAGTGGGGAGAAATTACATGTTATTGCTAGGAAACAGAGAGTTCTAATAGGCTTATGGCAAACAAAAAATGCAGCACTTGAGGTTAAACTCTTGAGACTAAAGCAGATTCTGATCATGCTTAACCCTTGCAGGACGAAGAAAGATATTTTTTCCTTGAAATGCACGTATAGTTCAATTTTTCCTCGTTTTACTTCAAAGGCATTTTTTTCCTAAGGAATTAATTAATTCCTGCAGTAGAAAGACTTCAGATTCCAGCCCGGCTGACGACAAGGTGGCTCTCCGTGTCACCTGTAGAAACTTCCTACCTGCTGTTCCAAGCCCAGCTCAGGTTTGCTGAAGCCTTTAAACGCTGCTTCCTCCTCGCCTCCATTGCCTGGGGGGGTTTGGGATCTTCCTGAAGAGCGAGTTCCGAGCGTGGGGCTGCTGGTGCCCCTCCCTGGAGTGCTGCGGAGCTGGGTCCCTTCCCACATCCCTTCCCAATCCCTCCCACCCAGGGGCTGGCACCTGCCCAGGTAGGCAGGGGAGGGAGCAGGTGGTGGAACAGCAAACATTGCCGTGTTAATGAAAGACCAAATTAATGCTGCAATAAGGGCAGGAGGTGGAGGATGCAAATTGTCAAACATACTCCACAGCTGCAGCCAGTCGAACCCCTCCCCTGATTTAGCCAACAGGCATTTCCATTTAGAAGGAATTATTTAGCTTTTTCTTTTCCTCTTTAGACAGAGAGGTTACAGTTATTTAACAGAACTACATCTGCATATTATTGTATAATTAGTTCAGTAATTCTCATACCTATTCATAACAAAGGGCTTACAATTTTGGCATGTTCTAACTAGCAACTGCAAGAACTAACAACTGATTTGTGACGTCGGCTGATGCATCTCTTTAAATAGAATGTTTTTCAGTTGTTTCAAGCTAATGAAGCCGAGCTGCCTGCAAATCCTGTGATCCTCCCTGATAACAGCCTAGCCTGTACCCTGAATCAGCACACAAAATTATAACTATCAAGCCAGGTAAACGAAATATTTTGAATCAAACTGACAGAAGCAAACACATCCAGCCAGGCACAAGTGCAGCCTGCTCACACCTGAGTAGCTGGAAGGGAGAGGCCAAGCACAGGTGCCCTCCACCACCTCCCCAGGCCACACTACACACTCCTCCCAGCCCCTCCACACAGAGCCTTCCCCTCTGCTGGGCTTTTTGGATGCTGAAGTGATGAATAATCTACCAAAAGACCATAAAACCCACGCAGAAGATTCATATTTCCTTACAGCAAAGAGCGAGTCTCTGCCTAACACCACATCTACCTTCCTCAAGGACCAGGAACGCAGCCCCCTCCATGACACAGCTGTGAAATCCTACCTCTAAAGCAGGAATTTTTGGAGAAGCCGTGCAAGGAAGCAGCCAGGAGACAGAGGAGAGCCAGCAGAAGGACAGGTGAGCTGCAGAAAACTGTGAACCTGTTAAGGTAAGGAGCTCTAATTGCAGTTGTTGGGATTTATATGCCGGCGGTTAATAGAGGTGAACGGAAAATTCCTGAATTGAGCAAACCAGCTCTCCTAGCAAAGCAAAATCCTGCTCACTCCCAAGATAAATTCATTCTCACTCCACCCCCAGGAATGTCTTGCTGCTATCTGACAGGGATAGGATCTTCTGACAGACGGGGAAGTGAGGTATGTGCAGCTCCTTGGTGAGCCTCCCTTCCTGCCACAGCTCCGGGAACACAAAGGCCCTTTCTGTGATTTGCCTCTCATGCATTAATGAATCCGGGAAGATCACAGCCGTCTTCAGAGAAGGAGACATAAAACCCCTTTCAGAGCACTTGGAATGGCATTTGGCAGTCTTCAAGATAAGTTTACATGTCTTTTTCCCCCCCAGTGGGAATGAATAATGATAGTATCAGCTCTTCTTGTAATTCTGAACCCACAGGAAGGGCTTTTTCAGACACATCCAGCTAGTGAAAACCACCTGCTTACAAGTCGGACTCTGTGGATCACACACACCGCTTCTCTTCTCTCCCACAAAGGGCTTGCCAACCATCAGAGAGCAGCAGAAACTGGAGCTCTGCTCCAGTTTTAGACATGCTCCTGGATTCCACGTGATGCTGGAATGCAGAGTCACCATGGCTCTCAGGAATGACCTGCACCATTCCAGAAATGCAGTTTCCAGGCTCTGACTGATCGGTGACTGCTTCTCCAAGATTTATTTTTATTATTTCAAATGTCAAATTAGCATGGCCTATTTTTTTTCCCCCAAAAGAAGTGGGTGTATGCACCTGTGTTTCTCCTAAAATAATTCTCCAAACGTGTGGAAAAATCTGGGCTTGATGTGCTTTAGCACATACAGTTACAGGGGCAAATCCTCCCAATTAGCTAGCACAAGTGAAAACTCATTTCTGCAGATTAAAGCCAGCAAAGCCATCCCACTGGAGAGGGGGAATGTGCTCTCCCAGGGGTGGCAGAGGTGGAATTGCTGAGGCACTCCTGACACACCGGTGATGCACTCCCCCTCGATGGAACTGTGTAGCCCAACACAGGGAAGAGCTGAGGACTTGGAAATCTTCATTTTATGGTGCCAAATACCCAAATTCTCCTCTCCCAGCCTCCCCAAATCTGCTGCATGTCACTACTCCTGCTTCCAAGCAACAGCTGCCGCATGAGGATTTTCTTCCACAGTGTTCCTATAGAGGATCTTTAAAGAAAGAAAGCAAAACTCTTTATCAGCCACACGCCAAACCTCCAAAGGGGGAAGAGCAGTGCAGCCAATCACTGCCCAGCCTACTGCACTCCCTGGCTATCTCTAAGCCCATTCTCAGCTAATTCTGCTGTGCTTTAGCTTGTTCCCCACGGAGGTGGTTATTAGCACTTCAAATCTTAAGGGTTTGGGTCAAGTTTCCTCTTCATTTCAGGTTTTACATAACTTAGAGAACTACAGCTAAATAAGGCATGCCCAAAAGAAATCTGCCTCTTCTGATTTCTAGAACCACACAAACATGAACAAGATTAAACAGCAGCATAGCTGGGACACCAGCCTACAGGTACATGCTCATTATTCACCTCAGTCCATTCCAGATTATTTTGAACCTTTTAAAATGAATTCATGAACCTCTTCTGATTTTTAATTTATTAAGTTCACATTTTTACTTCATGTGTTCATCCATCTTTCCTATCCTGCCACTATTAGGTTTTCTAAGGGCAAGAAGTAATTTCCTCTCTCCAGCTAGGTTTCCTTCAGATGTGAATTGTATGCCAGAAATATTTTGCTTCACCAACTTCCTTCTTGCCTGCTGAGAATCTGGGTTAGAGTTGCACTGACTTTTTGCTTGTTCATGTTTTTTCCAGTGTCAAAGGCAGCACAGGACTCCAGCTCAACTATCAGTGGATTTTATTGCTTAGCCCCACAAAGAGCTGTGGTGTGATAGGTGACAGAGGAACAAGGGAAGAACCAGACATCCCTGAGCCAGAATTGATACCAAATAAAGAAATACTGAATCTTAGTGTGAGTTTTTGAAAATTCTAAACAGATTTTACAGGATATTTGGGGCCTACTTTGTATTTACCTAATGTAACCAATTGAGCTGAGCATATTTCCTCTCTCCCCATCCTTTTCTTTTGGCAAAATAGGGTATTTTTTCTCCTTTTTGGAAAAGCTGAGGGTGGTACCAGTGAGCTCCCCAACAGGCAAACTCTCCTCCAGCCTAATGCTCTCTGAGTGGGCCAGAATAGTCTGGAGTAGTGGGAACACTACAGAAACCATGAATGGGCAGAAATTCCTCATCTGTCTTGGAGCATAATTTCCTAAAAACCAGCAGGCTTTTGCCACCTGTCTCCTGTGTCCCCCCTTCACTTTGGGGACCCTTTTTTATCTCCTTCCAGTTCCACGACAGCGGACATTCACAAGCAACTCAACTCTCCAGCTCAGAGAAGTGGTGACAGCTCCAGAGCAGGGCCAGGTACCAGGGACCTTCCCACACCTGCCCCACAGCCATGGCCAGTGTCTCCTAAACCTGTTCCAGCCAAATCACCAGCCCTCAACAGCTGAATGGGCAAACATTAACAACCTGTTTGCCATTACAAGTGTCTCTGATGTTCCCTGGGGCTACTAATCCAAGAACTGAATAATGCTTGCACGGCATTTAGACCACACAAATGCCATTTAGAGCTAAATTCCATAACAAACTCAACACTACCTGGGAAATGTATTTTAAACTTGTTGCATTTATCGCTTCACTTGGTATTGAAAAGAAACCAAAATTTGCAAAGAAACCAAAATGGGTCAAGCATATTATCCAAGAAAATTAGCATAAGAGTTGTATAGGGATGTTCTGCATTTACATGGATTTCTGGCCTGGTTTCAGTACAGGTTGATTCAGGGATTTCACCCAAATAGCCTGCTGTCTTTTCACTTACAGCAAACAAAAGACACTAATTAACATTAATCAGCACATTAAATAGCAACATCTGTCACATAAAGAGACTCACACAGGGCCCAGGATTCCATCTCTCCATGTTTTTCATTCTCTTCCCAAAGAGGGGTTAACAGTCCTTACCTATGTCCCTAAGGAAGACTAATAAAGGTAAAAATAATGGAAAATGGAGAACTCTAAGCTGTACTATTACTGATGTCTGTCAAGTTTGCTCCAGTGCTGAAGCAGCCATGCTGCACAGGGAGAAAGCAGTGATATATTTACCTAGATGACCTGAAGTGCCCTGCTTCAGGTCAGGTTTTACTATCTTTACTGACTATCGCTTTGCACCTGACCTTCAGTCTGGGACACGGGAAAAAAAAAAGGGAAAGAAGGAAAGGCTGGAGAGCCAGATGCCATAAGAAATTCTTGTAGTTAAGTAACAGGAAGAAAAAGGCAGGACCCCAGCACATCCTGTGCTCATCAATCCCACAGGAGCTGGCCATGCACGAATTCACCTTTGCTGAGCTGGTACCTCACTGACACCCTGACAGGAGCCCTAAGGGAAAGCTGAGACATTTCTATATGGAAACAGCACGATGGTAAGGGCATATTCCCAAAACAAAAAATAAATCTGCCCTATGATTGCTTGAAAGATGAGATAAGGAGCAATTAAGAGTGAAGTGATGTGGGTGAGCAGGAAATGGCACATGGTGTCAGCCAGGCTGGGCTAAACCAGGCAGACCAGTCCAGGCACCTTCCCTGAGGTTTAGCAGTCAGTGGGACTGTGAGACACAGTCTAGACTGAGGCATGCCTGATGACTCTGAAATGAGATCATTCCATGCATTTTGCATTAAAAGTACAAACTACTGCCACCTTCCAGGAGAGTGGCATGGCCCTCAATGCTGGAGTTAAAAATCAAGGCATTAACTTGGGGGTCACAGGACTGAGTGCAGCCTCAAAACATCCAGCAAACAGCACTTGCTGGTAATTGTAAATACTAAAGGTAACAAACAGCCAGCTGATACAGAGAAGGCATTTGACCTGAGACCCATTTGCTAGGAAAGGCAGAAAGCAGCTCTAAGTCTCTGTACTCCTCTGCACAAATTCCCTGGCAATTGGCACAGGTCAGCTCCAGGGGAGAAAGGAAGATCAGGACCATGCAAGCAGATCAGCTGTATGAGACTACCAGTAGTGTCCACTAATCTAAACCCTACATAATCCTCTGCCCCTAAATCCCTATTCATCATCATCCAGTACAGTGAAAGGGAAATTCTGTTCTCACAAGATGATTTGGGAGACAGACTATTCCAGTACTTAACTGTGCTGATCTAGTCTCCCACTGGGAAAATCTGCATCTCCATTTAATGCTTCAGTATAACACAACGAGAAAATCTTCTGTATTTACGTGTGATTTAAAGATTACCCTGTCTTGATTTGACTGTTAATAAGCTTATTTTAAGAGCTCAAATGGTATGTATGGAGGGGGCAGAGAAGGCAAATGCTGCCACCAGTTATCAGAGAGCTCTGTGTGATAATCAGGTATTTCTTCAGAAACCAGACATTTCCATATATTTTTCTACCCTCCCCAAGTTTGCCTTTTATTTAAAATCTTGACTCTAGGTCTTGTATTACTTACTACTACAATACTCAACTAAAAGAAATGAGACACTCCCTAAAAAAATACCAAGATAAGGGATTGCTCCAGCTCAGCACAGATGTCCACAGGGCAGGAGGACAATTTCTCCTTGCATCCACATGCTCAGGCTGGGCACAAAGTGCTGCTTAAGCTGAGGTCAAGTGCAAGGGCTGAGCTCCCTTAGAAGTTCCCTCACTCCTGTGACTCCTCTCAACATCCAGCTAGAGGCCTATATTTAGATACAGAATTGAGCGCTAATTTCTAATCTGTATGTTATTTTTCACTATGTCTTTCATGTAGAGAAAGTGTTTGTGCAAAATCCGTTTTGCAAGAGAAGCGCTGGTAATGAGTTAGAGCTAGTTTCTGCTTGATCTAAAGGAAGAAAACCCCATCAAACAAAGAAAAACAAAGGATGCAATAAAATTTAGAATGATTTGCAAAAAATGTTTTTAAAAAGAGGCTTCTATCACCATAAAATTCCTTAATGTATTTCCATATTTTATATGATCACCATCATTAGTTTCACTATTTGGAAAGTGAATGAAACAAAATAAACCAGCTCACAAGAAAGTAATAACTAAGATGAAAAAGAAAAGCTATGCTGCTGTCTACAGTGAATTTCATATGTCATGTAAACCCAGGCACCTACATAATGGTTTCCAAGGTTATAGATGTCCTTCTCTCATTGGTGACAGAGTAACTCTGTTTCCAGTTACTCTGTCACAGAATCACAGAATGCTTTGGAAAGGACATTTAGAGATCATCTTGTCCAACCCTGCAATGAGCATGGACATCTTTAAAAATAATTCCTCTAGGAAAGCAGTGATGAATTTGATCCCCTTTCTCAGACATAGAATCACAGATGAAAAAGGTGTTAGGGTTGTTTCTTGAAATACCACACAGTACCTTTCTTCTGGAGATATTTCTCACTGCAGAACCTTCCCAGAAAAATACACATAGACTCAGTAACACTCCTGGCACTGAAGAGTTGCCTGGGGACTGGCAACTGATTTATCAGGACATTAACTGGACACCCCAGCTTTAAGGAGAGTGAAAAAAAATGAGTCCTACTGGTGACACTTGTGACAGAGCCTGACACTGCTGGCTCTGACATGAGGGTGAAGGTATCTCATGGGGAAAACGCAAACCCAAAGGGTAATTTCCTTCATGCTAGTTACAACTGTGAAACTGAGAAAGACCAGAAACAGGTCTGAGTCATTTTTCTTATCTCTCCTAATTAAATGCAACAGCAGCAAGAGAAAAAGCCCACTGTGAGCTGCAGATGGAACACCCTAACTTTGTCTCTAAGTGCCTTTGGCCATCCCTTATCAGCAGTGCATGGCAAAAAACATCCAGGATATTTTGTTGGGCAATACTATGGTTTTCTTCTCATTTTGAATTTTTTTTCATTTTTCCAGTAAGAATGCACAACTGGTGCTCTGTTTATCAGTACTGTTTGCATTCCTGTGCTCTTCTTGAATCTTTCAGAGTTACAGGACCTCAGGGTATAGAAGCTGGCTGGGCCCACTCCCACCAAAGAGAGAACCAGAGTCTGCAGCACACATCAGTGATCAGCCACAGGGCAGCTGTGTCTCTGCAATGCCCCTGGCAGCTCAGGGTTATTTTGCCCTTTTTCAGCACTGCAAACCACCCCACATTTTGCCAGAGCTCTGAAAGTTCAAGAGTGACAGCTGAGTGTGCCAGGTGGGAAGAGCCAGAATGAGAAATGCAGAGATCCTCACCCATCCCAGCCACTTGTCTGCTTCTGGGTGTAATTCAAGAAGTGAAACATCATCTCATGCTCCCTGATTTTCTGACATCTCCCAGTAGGAAAGATCCTATTCTTCCTATCTTCAGCAAAGGAAATGAAGAAAGTGTTGACTTATCTTTTCAAGTGTACCTGAAAAGCCCTCTCAGGGCAGCAGAAGTTATTCCTGGGCATTCAGGCTGGTACCAAGTCTCCAGAGCTTCGTTCACAGCTCAGCTGAGAGAATACATGAGGTAACTTCCCCACCTGCCAGAGCACCTGAGCTCTGGGTGAACAATGGCACCAAAACCCACACCTGACACAAACAGCACAGCTTGGCTTGTGAAATCTCAGCCAAATTAAAAATCTACATGGAGCTGCTGGTCAGCAAAGGTTTTACCATCAGCATTCCTCTGGGTGTAAGGAAGTGGACACCCCAGTGACAGATGTGTCAAAAATGACAAGACCAAGAGTCTATTTAGAAAAAATGAGAATACATCATGAGCATGCCAAGCCATTCAGATATAATTTAGCTTTCCAAATGGGTAATTGAATGCTTAAATTAAATAAGAAGAAAATTCAATCTGGACTTAAAACATCACCTTCCTCATCTCTCTTCAACGTAAAGAAAATTACATCTGGCCTTGGGCACAACCCCTGTTTTGCAGACGTGTATGTACAAACCCAAGTGTTCATGTCCTTCTCTCTGTTCTTCTCCAGAGAATCAGGTAACAGCTGGATCATCAAAGCAGAAAAATTATTATTTTAGCAAAAAGAATTCCACAATGAAAACTGCAGCAGTTAGACAAAGAAGCTGTCAGTTAGTGCAGCCAAAGGCTCTAAGCAGAGGCCCAAAAGGCAACATCTGTTGAAGAAGTACAGTCCAGAGACTGAGCTTCATGAATGCTGGCTCTGCTTCATGAAACAAAAAGGAAATAGGGGGAGAAACCAGTTTGGTCCCTGTTTGTTCGAATAAATCTCTACAAGATTCACTCACTTTTTCTCAAGCTACAGTATTGTGCAGGACGTGCAAAATACTGGAGCTTCTGAGAGGCTCTGAATTGTCTCTGAAGTTTTTACTGAGGAGTGTGGCAGTGCTTTCACCAAAGAAAGATGTGAAAGATACATATTGTATGATTGGCTTTTGGCAAATATTAAAATGAATATTACATGTGTTATGTTAGAAAATGATGCTGTATTAATTTTTTTAAGTAGTGTGTTAAATATAGTTTTAGGTTATAAAAAATGTTAAAATAGGAACTATGCTATGTAAGATACTTTTTTTAAGAGGACTTGCAGCCACGGGACACTTAAATATTTCAGTAAAAGATAATTTATTGCCCTCTTATCAGAAGAAATGAGCTTCTTCCCGCCTTGCTCAGCTCTGAAGATGCTGTTAGGATTCAGAGGAAGAAGCTGACACTGCCCAGACAGAATCCTGTGTTTGAATGGAATTTATGCATCATGGATGAGGTGTATGAATATGCAACAGGCTGTTGCTTTTAAGGGTTAATCCTCTGTTAACGTGGGTCCTTTTTCGGGCTTATTTTGCCCAGAAAGAGGTACCTGGACTGTCTGTAATTCTTTGTTTTTATTGTCTCATATTGTCCTAATTCAAATTGTCCAAATTTTTATTACTCTAATTATATTGCTATTTTTATAACCATTTTATTACTATTAAACTTTTCAAATTTTAAAAACAAGTGATGGGCGTTTTTCACAAAAGACAAACAGGACAAACCAGAGCCAGACTATGGTGCAGTACTCCTGCCTGATGCTTTCCTGGTTGTGAGAAGCCACTCACATCAGTGCTACTGATTCTCTGCTTGCCAAGGAGGTTTTCTGGGCAGTGCAGGATGGAACAGAGCACACCAACCACTTCCAGCTTCTCTGGTGTGGGGAGCACATCTGGAACAAATGGCACAGCAACATTTTCATTACAGCTCGGCTATCCACCTGTAGCCACTACAAATGCTCTGCCAGTGTCTCTGTGCATGCACACTCCATCAGCAGCCTGCTCCTGCCCTGGGTACAATTTCAGACAGAGCTGTGCCCTGGCTGGGATCCCAGCCCCACCCTACAAAAATGCAGCTGGTCCTGCAGAACTGCCTGTACAGCAGGGCTCTTCCCTGGCTAGGGAAGGATATCTCCTCACTCTGGCAGAGCTGGTTAGGCTACAAGAAGCCTGGAATGTGGACACTGCTGAAATTAGTAAGCAGAGAAATTGGCTTAAAGCCATCTTTGTTCTGACCCTTTTTATTTCCATCAAGGACTGTTGTGACCAAACACTGGGTAGGTAATCCATGGCCAGCTATGCCTTTAAAACATACTTCCAGCACACTCCTGGATGCCACTCCAGCTCAACAAATCTCCTGAGAAGTTTGCTCAGTTGATGAACAGGAAGAACAGGGCAGAGGATGGTGCTGGACAAGCAGCTATGCAAGTCAAGGCACCCTGGTGCAACCTGGAGCCTCGTGGCTCTGCTTCTGCAGTAGGGAAGAGATCTGTTTAGCTATGTAAATGAGATGCATAAATAAATACATAAGAATTGCAGTGGGCTGAAAAAAAGCACCCAGACCCTGGCCTTTTCAGTATCTTAGCAACAGGCTGGCTGCTGCAGGGTAAGAGAGCATGAAATCAGCATCTTTTCAGCTAAAGACAAATTGAATGGAAATGTGGGGAGGTGGCCTTTTCCTGGCAGCAGTGAGGAAAGAAGAAGTAACTGGTGAATCTGATCCTGTAGGCATCCTTTAGGAGGGGTTCCTGAATGCAGGGATTGTTAATGAACGTGGCTGAGAGGCTTTGTCCTGCCAGCAAACCGATACATTCCTGAGCATGCCTGGGAAACCAATAACTCAATCTTGATTCAAATGATGTCTGTTACAGTCACCTCCTGGGTTAATTACTTATTAACCATCTTTAATAGCTCAAACCCAGTTCTATTGGACTCTCCTGGCTATGTTAGTGCCAGCTGACCACAGAGCATGTTTTCAGAGGCAGTTACCTAAAATACTCCCCCAGCATTACATGCTCAGGTTTTATCACCATGCTATCTCTGCATTCACTAAAGGAATGTGCACCCTGTGAATCTTTAAGTACCTGAATCTCAGCAATACAAACCCATTTATTCTGGCCAGGTAATTCCTCTCCAGCCTTCTGGAACAGCCTCGTGTGGACACAGAGGAGGATCATTACATACACAGCAGTTACTAGAGAGAAATGAGCTATGATAGCACCAAGAACACCACCTGGACATTTCATGGAGGACTTAAATGAGAGTTCTGAATAAAATATTTCTCTGGGTCACCTAATCTGGGGCTGGAGTGTACCAGCTGATTGTTTTCACTGCTAAACGCAGCTGGATCCTGGCAGCAAGGCACAAGCAGGACCTGTGTGGCACATGATCCACTGGGGGAGGTGTGGGATGGGTCAGCAGAGGGGCTGAGCAGTGTCATGGACATATTTTATGAAAAATCCTTTCGTTAGGCTCTTTTCTCCTGAGAAGCTTCAGCTTTCCCATGTTTTGCTGCTTTGGAATGTGATTTGGAGAATTGTTTACCCCGCATGTGAAATTGTTTTTACTTGATGACCAATGACAGCCACCTGTGTCGAGGCTGTGAACAGTCACAAGATTTTATTAACATTCCTTTCTATTCCTTGCTAGCCTTCTGATGAAATCCTTTTCTCTATTCTTTTAGTATATCATTTTCTTTTAATATAATATATATATAATAAAATATTAAATCAGCCTTCTGAAACATGGAGTCAAGATTCTCATCTCTTCCCTCGACCTGGGACCCCTGTGAACATCACCACATGAGCAGCTTGTCCAGGAATCCAACAGGAGGAGGAAAGGGAAAATACAATGGCCTTGCTCCCTGTTTTATACACACCCTGCACAGTGATAACTCATTTAATTCCTTATTTACACATAACTTGTATTTGTGTGGCACTTCAGCTACAGTGAAAACCATCTGGGGGCTACCAGTGAACCAAATTTACTTGGAGCAGGGAAACTTCTCACCTCCATTTTATCCTCCTGAGTGCCCCATCCCAGCACCTAATCTTTCCTGTGATGGGATGGAGGGTTTAGAAGCCATGCCCAGTTCCATAGATAGGAAATTACATAGTATAGGGCAGGATGGCTGCTTTCAATCCTTACAACTTTAAAAACGAATTCTGTGTCCTTGGGAGCTGCACACAGAGATGCATTTGGCAATGTTTTGTTTCCCTCTTTGTCTGGGGTTGAAAGGAAGGCGACTGTGGCTCAGTGAGTGAACACTTAGATGAGATAACCTCCATTTCCTTAATGAGCCTATTAAGCGACTCATCAAAGGTGTAACGACCAGTCTCAGAAGGGAGAGACACAGAGATACCTGACTGCACTGAAATATTCCTAGTGCACACAAACCAGCCCATATGCTACAAGAGTTAATTGGGAATAACGTGATTCCAGTGCTAGAGAAGTACACAGATGGAAAATCCCTTGTCACTTTTCCTTTTTCCTGGCTGGAGTTGTCTGTGCCTGAGCTCACAGCACCAGCCTTTCCTCCTCTGATCGAGGGATGACAAAATCCTGCTGTGACACTTCCCTCTCTGGAGTATTTGCAGAGTCAAGCACCTGGTGGAACTGTCTGTGCTCCCTGAGCCTGAGCAAAATCCATGATTGAAGGAGGAGAGTCTTGGTTTAGGTCACAAGAACCAAAGACCATGTCAAAACTCAAATGGATATTTATTCTCTGCTTTCCTAAATGAGTCCCTGAAGCTGTGCATGCCAGGATTTAATCTCTCCAAGGAGATTCAAAAGTACTGCTGTATTAACACAAATGCAGCAGGCATACAGCAACCAGCTCACATCACTCTCCAGCACACTGGATTTTATTTACAAGGTTAACTATGATCCACTGTCGCACATTTTCCAGAGTCTTGTGTTCTGATTGTGTATTAAGAGTAGAACAAGGGAAGCAGGAAGAGCAAATAGCATCAATAATGCTTAGGAGACTGCAAGAGATGTACTAGAACACATGCCTATTTCTCCTGAAATGTCACTTTATGTCAACTGCCATGGTTTCCAGACTGTCAGAATTGAATTATATTGTAATTACATCCTATTTGGACAAGGTCACAAGAATAAAAGCTTAGTACTTTCCTCCATTACAGGTGCTGTATGTTCTTACACTCCTGGAGCAGACAAACCTCCTTTTCTAATGGCAACAAATTTGCCTTCAGCATAAAATGCTGGATTAAGTCCATTAATACAAGGTGAGGCACATTAAAAAATTAAGAGCCATCATTAGTGATGTTTCTGAGAAGTCTCCCACAGCACAGATGTCTAAATTCTCTTCCTAATCCTTACAGTTCACTTTATATCATAACAGCAACAAAAAGGGAACAAACACAAACCCCAGACCTGTGTAACCTTACAAGAGGTGCTTGTTTTACTCCAGCCCTCATCAGTGAGTACAGGTGTGTGAAACCCCTTACATCAAGAATTTGAACATTTCTCAGGTTTTTTCACCTTTCCAGCAGTTTCCCCCCAATTCCTAAGACAGTATATAACCTTGTATAATATTCCTGCCTGGTGTATCAAGGGTTGAAAATCCACAAGTCATACAAGTAAACAGCTGTGTTGTTTAAACAGGGACCCTGTGTGGCAAAGCCCTTCTGCCAGACGGGATCATTACTGACATTTTGTGGATGTCACGATAAAGAAAGACTAAAGGAAAATAGAGAGGGACTCTTGGCTGTTCCCTGGGCTCCCAACAAGCCCCTGTGTGAGCTCCCAGCCCAGTGCTGGATCTATAAATGTGCTGCTCCTTCCCATTAGAGACTCAGCCACCAGAGGAGATGCTGCTTGATGGATGAGAGCAGTGAAACAGGAGATGGGCTCTGGCCCAGCCCACAGCCAGCCCCGCTCCCAATTCCCCTCAGCAATTACTGCTGCCCCTGGGATGAGCATCTGCACTCCAGGCTGGGAGTTCCTCTGCTGGCCAGAGCACGGCTGGAGGTTTTCCAGGCTCACCTTCTTCCCCTTTACACCCCCAGCCCTGACCAAAAGTGGTTTTTATCAAGTCTTGGAGCACTTGGATTTGTTGTGTTGGCTGGAGAAGATGGCTCTAGTGCATATTGGGACAAAAGAAGAAAACACATGGCTAAACCAGATCCCCCTCAGCTAGAGAGTCATTGCTTTGCAAACCCCTCATTAGGATTCTGGGAAACACAAACTGTGCCAAGGAAAATGCTCTTTCCCCTCTTGCTAAAGGAACATGCCCTGCTTCACATTGTGCTTAGAAAAGGGAAAAACTAAGCAAGTTCTCTTGAAGGAAGCTCATTACAACACAAACCTACATTTCACTTTGCATTGCAAGCAAAACAAGGGCCAAATTTGCCTCAGAGCTTCCTGCTGCTACTTAAAGCAATGGGATTTGTGTCCCTACAATCTTACCTGAGTATGATGGTCTGGAATGAAGAAAACTGTGCTGGGATCTGTATTCTGTGGCACCAAAATACAGCTCCTTTCAGTGAGAGAAATCTCCTTCACCACTGCCTCATGAGGAAAGACATCACACTTACTGTTTAACATTTGAAAGTAAGGCAGTGGTGACAAGGTGATTGAATTTTTTCCCCATTTCTGACAGGTCTGGTAGACTGCACAATCATCAAAAGGAACAGCCTGACAATAAAGTTTTGTGTGTCATCGACAGTGGGAGAAGAAATGAGCCTGAGGTAAGGAAAGCAGGTGCTCAGATGCTAAAGGATTATTCAATTGCTAAAGCATTATTCAATCCAGCTGCTTACAACAGGTGCCCTGGGGCACACAGGAGCAAGTGGAACATGGCACCCTCACCAGTTGGGAAGCATGTCACCACCATATTTTCTGAAAAATCCTCTTTGCCCAGGATTCTTCTCCTGGGACGCTGAGAAGCCTCATAGAAAAAGGAAACCAGTATTATCTCATTTGCTTCTCCTGTGTTTTGCTGCTTTGCAATGTGGTTTGGAGATGGTTTCTCCAACAGATGGTTGTTTGATTGGTTTCATGTGAATTGTTTTGACTTAATGACCAATCACAGCCAGCTGTGTGGTGACTCTGGAAGAGAGAGTCACCAGTGTTTCATTAGTATCTTTTAGCCTTCTGTAAGTATCCTTTCTCTATTCTTTGGTATAGTTTTTAGTATAGCAGAATAGAATAGAATAGAATAGAATAGAATAGAATAGAATAGAATAGAATAGAATAGAATAGAATAGAATAGAATAGAATAGAATAGAATAGAATAGAATAGAATAGAATAGAATAGAATAGAATAGAATAGAATAGAATAGAATAGAATAGAATAGAATAGAATAGAATAATAAATTAGACTTCTAAGATCATGGAGTCAGATTCATCAATTCCTCCTCTGACAGGGGACACAGAAAATACCACAGAAGCAAAGCCCTGATCCCTTCTCCAGCTCTTCCCACTGCTCCTGACTGGAAACAGAATCAACATTCCCTGCTGTGCAAAGAGGAGCATCCTGGGTGGCACAGTCAGGTGTCTCACTCAGAGTGCCATCAGATTGTTCCTCACAAGGATGCACTGTAAGGGCATGGATCTTGTGCTCTGAGCTATGGGTTAACCAAAGGATTTCTGAGAAAGGAGCTGTTTCAATCCTGTGCCATGGGCAGGGACATCTTCCACTGTCCCAGGTTGCTCCAAGCCCCATGCAGCCCAGTCTTGGACACTGCCAGGGATCCAGGGGCAGCCACAGCTTCTCTGGGCACCCTGCTCTGAGAGCCTCACCACCCTCACATGGAAAACTTCCTTCCCAATAGCCCATCTAAATCTACTCTCAGTTTGAAGCCACTGCCTCTTGTCCTGTCACTCCATGCCCTTGTAAACAGTTCCTCTCTGGATTTCTGCATCTATACTAATTATTATGCTGATTAATAACTTGGAGTTGAGATTTTCAGTTTTTTCATGGCTTTTGATTAACTTGCGGAATCAAATTTTGGTTAAAAATTATTGTCCAGGAAATTGCATTAATTAATTAAGCAAAGGAAGTTGAAAGAATAAGAGACAGCTAGGGCAACACAATGAGGAGGTCTGATCTTCATCTGCTGCTTGACAATGAGGTACCAGCCAGATGTAATCTACTTATGCCCAAACATAAACAAACTTATCAATATAAACAATGTAACACCATGTTTACTACATACTGAATCTCCACAAGAGAAACAAGGCTACAAAATGCTAAAACTAAACCAATTAACTGTAGGAAACCAGAGAATCCTGAAGCAAAGCAATCAGGAGATCCTAAAAATGTGAATATTGCTCTTATAAAGCACCCAGCTACAGTGCTGCTCCACCAGCTATACACTGCTCAGAGAACAGCCAAGTAACTACTTGCTGAATTTAATTTCCAACAGTGTCAACAATGCCAAAAACAATGCCTGGGGCTTGTAATGGCAAGTTATTAATAAGACTTTCAGCTCTAAAAGCTGCTGTCCCTGCAGAGCTGGGTTTATGAAATGCAGTCACTGTCTCCTATACTTAGTTTGGTTTGTCCCCTCATTTTCAAAGCAGAGGAATAAATCCAAGTGCAGGTGCCTGAGAAATCAAACACCAGCAAAAATACAAGAAGACAGTACCCCCAGTGCCTCTTCTGTTTATTTGCAAAAGCCCTGGGGGAAATAAGGGAAAATTGTTAGGCTTTGCCTTTTCCTTCTCCTCCCAATTATTTTTACAAGTTTAGCTCTAGGTCTCAGCATAGCACAGCGCTTCAGAATTTGTCAAAAAACCAAAATGAACCCAATGTCCCATCCCAACTGTTGTCTGTGCCACACTGAGAGTGAATCTCTGCTTTCCCCCTGAGTCACTGTGGGCATTGGCCATTGGCTCTGGATTAATGGAGCTTTCTGCAACACAGAATCACAGAGTGGGATCACTGAGTGGGGATCACAGTGGGGATCATGGAGTGGGGATCACAGAGTGGGGATCACAGAGTGGTTTGGGTTGGGGGAGATCTTAAATCTCCTCTTGTTCCACCCCTCTGCCCTGGCAGGGACACCTCCCCCTGGCCCAGGTGGCTCCAATCCCTGCCCAGCCTGGCCTTGGACACTTCCAGGGATGGGACAGCCACACCAAAACCCATCCATGGCTGTTTCCAAAAACTTCAATTTTTTTATTCTGTTACATCTGCAGGAATCAAATAACCACAGCATTTCTGAGAAGGACACATACCATAATGGCTGATCAAAAAAGACAAAAGGCAGCTTGAATTTTTTTCCCTAAACACAATCACTTCCCAATGCATGTATTCTAAGACTTCTAGACTTAAGAAATAAAAAATAATTCTCTGTGTGTGCCCTGAACTCCCAGCAGACAACAGAGCTTCCTCTGCTGTTCAGAGGAGAGAATTCAGAGTTTTCTCAGGTCAGAGGAGTTGAGTTCTAAAAAAATAATGATACAATATTTTTCAGGGTCATAGACAACATCAAAACTTTGGCTGGCAAGGGTCACCTTGGCCCCAGTGTCTTTTGCATATAAAAAAACCACATTTCCTCAGAATTACTAGGCTGATTACTGCCAAGCTGCTACCTGCTCCCTCAGACCTGGCTGCTTGAAAGATATCCAAGAGAAGCACAGAGGAATTCCCACCTCCAGGCAGATTTTTCCACCTTAAGTCTCAACAGTTTTGTTGATGTTTAAGTCAGTATCAAGGAACACTTCTTTGCCATTATAAACATGGGGTGCAGAGCTTGTTTCCAGGCATTTCTGCATCTGTAATTTTACCTACACCTCTTTATCCACAAAATGTGGAATCCTGTGGGCTTCTTCCTTGTAATTATGGTTCTAAGTGCTAATGCTGGGATATATTTCTTCCTCTACAGCCTCTTTTGCATCACAGAAGTGTCTTTAAAAAGGACACCATTTTACTGGGAGAATAAGAGGTACCGCAAACCTGACAGGCACCATCACCACAGGCTTTCTTCACAGTCAAACTCAAGGCGTTCTTTGGGAAAATCAGTTACTGGGTTGATTTCCTCCAAAGGAAGAGAGAGTTGAGACTTTCTCCTCTAAAAAACCAACATGAGCACTGTGCTGTCAGTAGGAACTGCAGACACTGCTAATCCTCAACATACAAACCACTGCAAGGAGAGAACTCTGTATGAGATATTTTAATGTGTCACCTCACAAGGGGTGAGCCAATGCTCCAGCCAACCTGCAGCTGGGACTGGAGTTCAGCTGGGGAAAAAGGTTCACTCCTCTTCTAGAGCTGAGTTATTTCAGACACATTGAGGCAAAGATGCCAGAGCACAGAGCTGTCAAACAGTGTGACTCCTGCCATCTCCATCTCCTGCTCTCTGTACTATTTCCAGACCCAAGGATGGAAAGCTGCTGCTACTCATCCAGGGAAGGAGCCAAATTCAAAAGCTCAGGCCAGGAGGCCCTGCTGAGGATGCTCTGCTGCTCCCACTTGGAACAGAAACATCTGGTGTCACACTGAAAGCCCTGACTCCTGATGGCACCAAGGGGAACAAAATGGATTTAGGTGCTCTGCTGAACCAGCTTTCAGGTGCCCTCCTTGCCTTGCTGAATGAAACCACTAGGAATTTGGGCAACGTGATACAACTGGGGATAGAGACAATAAATGTTTGTATCAACTTTTCTACCTCAGACTTTTACAGTTCTTTGAAAACCTTTACCTGCAACACTGCTCTGGTTGATGCCACTGCTCACAAGTGCAAATGTCAACCAGTGATTAATACAAAGACACCAAAATACTTGTATTCAGTCAGGCTGCAGAACTACTTTAAATTGTTAAAATGTGATTATACTTAACTAGTAATTGTAATAACATTCTATTCCTTTCCTATTGATAAAGAATTAATGACATACCTGGTGTCCCTTACAATACCAACTCAGTGCAAATGAATAAAACCCAAACCAACCAAACAAAATCAAATAACTGAACAGTTTTACTCATGCTTAAACACCATGAAAATAGAGCCTCATTACTGGGCAACATGCCTGCTCACTGGAATATTAAATAAGTATTATAAGTTAAAATAAATAAACATTTCAAGCCCAAACTGCTCTTTTAAATTAACAACATTCCTTTCTATGGTGTTAACACTTATTACCAAGATTACAATCACATTTAACATCCAACTCCACTGCAGGCACTTTAATGTGATTTCCAGATGCTGGCTCATTCCAGTGCCCTACACCACAAAGCTGAGCAGAAAGAAGGAAGCTGGAGCTGCAAACAGGACAGGAATTAAAAACCATGACCCTTGTCACCAGGATAAGTGGATCTACACTTCAGAGATAACAGCACAGACAAAATAAGGGCAATTGATCATTGGCTTTTAGTAAGAAACTGCATACAAGCATGACAAGGTTTTCTATAGGTCTAAACCAAATCCTTTTCAATTTGGTTTGGCCTTTTATGAAGAAGTTGATAAATGTGCCATTTTTAACCTGTCCTTTATACTGGAAGGTTAAATAGATACAACACTGGTAGAACCAATGCTTGTGCACTTTCAGGGCCTTTCTGCAGTGACCTCCTTTGTTCTTCTGTTGCATTTTGTGTTGTTTTACCATGACAGCAAGATCCCCAAGTATCTGGATAAGTACACACATACAGAGATAAACACAGAGAGGGGGAATGCTCTAGAGAGAAGACAGAGAGCAAACCAGCTATTTTTAATCCTAACCATTGAAACTCACGTAAATCAATAGGTTAGTTAAACCATGCCTGTAAAAAATCACATCCAGATAGAAGATAACAGAGGTGTGAAGGCAGTCAGTCGTCCCCACCAGTAAGGTGTGAGCTTCAAATCACCACTCTCAACTGAAAACATTTAAATGGCAACATTATAAAGTGAAGCTGCTTTAAATGTCACCAAGGAACAATTCTGGAATGAGAACAAGCTTAGCACAGTTCCTGCTACTGTAGCCTGTTCTTGACTCTGCTATTATCCACAGCCCTGGTGCCAGCTCCAGCTGTGGGTGACAGCCTTGGCAGTACAGTGAGAATGACAAAAATGTGTGTGGCTGCTTTGCACTGGGAAAGGCACCATTTTTATTCAGGGCCAATTGCTGGTCTCACTGAAGGTGCTGAGAGCAGCAACCTCCTAATGCTGCTGGGGGGCCCAGTATTGTCCAGAAGGGAGATTTACATGGTTGGGAAGAAACTTCCCCTAGAAGAAGTTCAGTATTTGAGTATTTCCTGCTGCTGAGGATGGTGAAAGATGAGACCAGAGTCACTGCAGGGCCTGAGGCAGGAACAGAAGGTGTCTCTAGAGATGCTACAGAACAACCTTCCCTGCAGACCTCTGTGTATCTCATCCCACGTGTTCACCTCACCTTCCTCGGGCACAGGGGGGACATCCACAGGTAATTCTGAGGATATCCCCACCTGTCCATCTGGTACACTCAACCTCTGATACTTCCAGAGCCGCAATGCAACACATTCTGCATTTCCAGAGCTACCACATGCTGAATGCCAACTCTGCTCATTTCCAAATGCCATGGGACAGTCATGGAGAAACAGGCACAACTCCCTGAATTCACTGGAAAATGACAATGCAGGGAATGTTCATATGGAGTAGATCTCCCAGTGAGACTTTCTCCTGTTCCACACCTCACCTGCCTGAAGCCAGGTGGAAGAACAGAGGGATGGGACTCCTCTATTAAAATCCAAGCTCATTACAACTTCTTTAGGACACACACAGATCTGTGCAAGAGAAACTGCAAGAAGATGCAAAAGGCAACTGAAGCAGATGTTGTGAGTATGAAGAATTTGTCAGATGTTTTCATAAAATAGCATCATTAGGATTAACCTTCATGAAATCTATAAGAGGGTCTTACTTCATTCATCCATTCATTTATCAAATTGGACCTCCAGACACACAGAAAAACTTCTGAAAAATCTTAAGACAGAAAAATGAGGAAAGCAAAAAAACCCCTCCCCAAAGCATAAGCATAAAAACCTTCTACGATTACAAATCCAGGGTATATTATTTCTTAGGCCCTATTATTTCATAGTCTGAATCAGTTCAAAATGCTCTTCAACAATGGAATATGACCCAACAAGCTCTGTAGGAAAACACTACTGTTCATTCTAATTCCACTGATGTTCCCAGTGATTTACTAGTAAATGACTGAAATCCAGACCTAGTGAATAACCACCAAAAATAATTCTTAATTGAAAAAGACATTCTCTAGCACATTCTACACAGAAATTTCATTTAATAGCACCTTTTTTCTTCATATTTGCAGGTCTACTCTTGAAAGAAAGACAGATATCAATCTTTTTTTAAAAAAGCAGTATGATAGAACTATTTCCAATACAGCACTTTCAAAATCCAAGGGTTACATCCTGAACTCAATTGAAAAGTTGTGAAATTAAGGAGAAAAAACACCAAGCAGTTTTTAAATTTGCCTTCTGCAGGACTAGAAGTAGCTCAGCTAAAGCTCAAGAAAAAAGTAAACAAGGAGAGGTGGATTTTTATTACGTGCTAAACTCCTGTTTTGTTCTGCAGTAATGTGGGAAAAAAATTAAAAGAAACACTGGAAAAGATATGAAGTCTGGCCACAACACAGTTCTGTTTTTAGGTTTTTATGCCTCTGTAATTAGCTGAGAAACCTGAAGAAAATCTTCCATTCACTTTCTGTGTGATACTTGCTCTAAAACCCTCTATTGTTTAGTCTACAAGTACTAATACAGCCCACAAGCAGTGGAAAGACACACAGTGCCTCTTTCATACAGCACAAAAAAGCAGTTTAAGGGTCTGGTGTGGCCTTTTTTTTAACAGAACAAGTTTTGCTGCATTCAACAAGACAGACTACTGCTCTTCACACAACCTCTGTGCTCCCTGGGTACTCCACCACTGGTGATGATCAAGACTAAAATCTCCTGTTTGAGCATGTCAGCTCCTGCAATTATTAGCAGCTGGTGGTAAATAAATTCAATGATTCTAATTATAGAATCATGGACTAGTTTAGGTTGGAAATGATGTCTGGAGAAGATCTTGTCTAAACCATCCTTTGAAGGAGGGTGACCTACAGCAGTCATTTAGGGCAATCTGTGTTTGGGGTGTCTCCACAGATAGAGACTCCAGAACCAGCAAGGGCAATGTGAAAAATGTGTATTTTATGATTGACTTTTCACAAATATTCAAATGAATATTATATGTGTTGTGTTAGAAAGTGATGCTGTATTAATTCTCTTAAGTAGTGTGTTAAATATAGTTTTAGGTTATAACAAAATGCTAAAATAGAAACTACGCTATGTAGGACACTTTTTTTAAAGAAAGGGCTCCGCAGTGAGATAGCAGCCACAGGACACCTGAATCTTTCAGAGAAAGAGAATTTATTTCCCCCTTATCAGAAGAAATGAACTTCTTCCCTACCTCGAAGGCACTGTCAGGATTCAGAGGAAGAAGCTGACACTGCTCAGACAGAATCCTGTGTTTGAATGGAATTTATGCATCATGGATGAGGTGTATGAATATGCAACAGGCTGTTGCTTTTAAGGGTTAACGTGGGTCCTTTTTCGGGCTTATTTTGCCCAGAAAGAGGTACCTGGACTGTCTGTAACTCTTTGTTTTTATTGTCTCATATTGTCCTAATCCAAATTGTCTAAATTATTATTACTCTAATTGTATTACTATTTTTATAACCATTTTATTACTATTAAACTTTTAAAATTTTAAAAACAAGTGAAAGGCGTTTTTCACAGGCAACATGTTCCTGGCCCACTTAGACAGTACAAAAAACATGTCCAAAAGCCAATTTATTGTCACCAGTTAAGAGGATCCTGGGACACACTGAGGACTCCACAGCCACTGCTCCTCATCCTCACCCCACACCAGAGACCATGGCCAGAGAGATGCTCCAGTGACCATGGGGATGAGTGGCACCTGTGACAAGGATGCAAGTCTGGGGACATACACTCATTTAATTTACATTTCAGCCTCCCTCCTAATGGGGTCTTGTGCTGAGTTTCCTCACACTGAGTTCCTGAAGTCTCTTACAGGATGAGTTGTATGGTCAGAGAGCCAGCAGAGCCCAACTGTAATCACACCAGAGCAGCAGTTACTGACACAGCAGAAGGTGACTTCAGCCTCCCACTTTTTCCCACCCCTGATAGCCCAAAATCTTGGCTCTGAATTCTCCCTTCTTTTCAGTAATTCCTACTAATCCTCACACACTTCTCTAACACACAGGGGTGACTTGACTCCATGTTTGCTACACTCACCTGAGCTTTTCTCTTAACCAGAATCCACAGTGTGTGAAATGCTGTGTATGCAGTGAATTAATTCACCGTCAAACTCTACCCTTTCCTGTCAACTTAACAGTTCAGAATGTCACACCCTTCCCACAACTGGCCCCAGGTTCTGAACCTGAGCAACTGCCTCAGGTGCATTTCAAAATATTTCCTCAATAAGGCACATCACATACACACACAGCCAGTACTAAATGAAAAACTAATGACAAATAACATCATGTGACATACAATATATTGCACAAGAAAATGAGAAAGGCATGAGAAAATTGACAAATTGCTCTTCCAACAGGTACCACGAAGACTTCCACATCAACCTCCCATCAGAAAATATACACTGAGTAAGTAGCATAAAGATAATTCTCCTGTGCTTGCTAAGTCCTTCAATTACTCATTTTCAACAACCAAGCAGAGGAAATACTAAACATCAAACTGCAGCCTTGTACTCACAATAGTCTCTTTCAGCAGCAGAGTTGAAATTCAAGTACAATTTTACTAAAACATTTGCACAGATCTTCTTTTCCTTGGCTGGAATAAACATTCAGATGGCAAGACCTATTTTTTTCATAAGATCAGTGTTTTAAACAGAAGGGAAAAAGCCCTTGCTTAATAAATGATGATATTAAGCAGCACAAGGGAAATTAACAAATATATTGAGAGAGGCAATAAAAATGTAAGAAGAGGCAGAGTGTTGCAGGAACATTCTTCCTAGTGGGAAGTTCTCTGCCCATCACTGGGCCACACCAAACATGCACTTCCCATCAGAGCTCACATTTCAAGAAATGACTAAAACACTTTTTCTCCAAGATCAAACATTAAGCCCCTCCATAGCAATATGTATTTCAACAACAAAAAAAAAATCCAGGACCTTCCAAATGACCACTTTATGAACCTCTGCAGCCATTTTAAACAGGTTTCCACCCTCAACAGCTTACAGTCATGCTTCTCTAGTTTGGTTCAAGTCCAGTACTTGTAGTCAGTAAGTTCAGAGTAGCCTGACTTCTGACAGCAGAATCTTGGGTAGGGTAGAATATAAAAACTTATTCTGTCTTGGTAAGCTTGATATACAAACAAAACTCATTTCTACCTCAATTCAAATGTATTATACGCAGCACTCAGCAGATAAACAGCTTCTGAGCAAAACAAATAATATCTGAGCTTTGTTTGCATGATTATCATACAGTGATTAATTGGTTTACTGCAGTCACTGTTTATAAAACAAATAAAGAATTAGTGAGTTCTGATAATTGTTGATGATGCACCGTTTTTCTGTTTTAATTATTAGCTTGTACCCAAGCAGACAAAGAAAGAAAAGGTTACAGATTCACTTTCTTTGAAGACAGAAGGTGTGTGTGTAATTATACAAACATATATAAAAAGCAATAAACCAGTGATTTAATTTCTTTACTTTCCCCATGCTGCTGCCATTCCTAACGTTCCAGTTTACTCTTCCAGTACAAACTCCTGGCTGAGTGAAAAGCAATGAAGACCATCCTTACCTTAATATTGCAAGCTTGTTCCATGAGTCTCCGGGCGTTCTCCTCAGCTCTGTACCTCTTGGGCAACTGAACCCTGAAGAATTTTAAAGCTCCTTCAAAATCAGCCTGGAGAAGGTCCTCTTTGGAGGTCTGCAATTAAGCACAGGGAACTACAGTAAACCCTGGGAACATGCAGTCACGCTCTTCTACGTGATTTGTCATTCACTGGATGCATTCCAAACCACCAATATTCACGTTAGTTCTAAGTCATCCTCCTTGAAATCAGCTCTTTTAACTCTGCTTCATAAAACAGAGGCTAAAGCCCATCCAAGGAATCCTATGCAGGGCAGCACAGAGGACTGCAATATGGGAATGGATTTTATCCTTCTATACCCGCCAGGTAAGAAAGGGATTGTGGCTCAGCCTGTCGAGATGTCAGTTAAAAAAAAACCCAAAAAACCAAACAAGCAAAGAACAAAAACCTAGGAGAAATTACTATATTTCCTGGAAAGCTTGCGCATTAGACCATTACTGATTCTCATGGTGCTGCCTTAAAAAGACAAAGTATATATATTTAATGTATGTATAGTCACAGACATGAAGAGCAGAAGCACATGATTCATACAAGGCATCAGCAAGTCAATGTGCTGAAGTCTGTGACACAATTTCTCAAAGAACACTGTGCCAGAAAACATTCTACATCTGCCATACTCCTGGACCTCTCAGTGGTATCAAGTCTAAAAGATCTGAAGATGTGACACATTCACCATGAATCCACTCCTGTCCCTGACAGAGCCATGTGATTCACAGGGACAAGTGTATCCATCCTCCAGGTTACTGAGACCTGCACCAAGAGATCAGAAGGTACCAAATCCCAAGCCTTGGGATAGTTCCTTTAAATGGTCACAGAAACTGAAGGTCTTGACAAGACATTCAGGACATCATCTCGAAAATGTGAATTTCAAGGCTTTTAGCCCAGAAAAGAGTAAACAAAACACTGTCAACATAGGTACTCATATGGTGGAGATCTACACTGCGTAATGTGTGTAACTGCAAATACCTCAGCAGCAGCACAGGCACTTTTGGTTAAGGTTAATTGCTGAATTAATTGCTCATGTACCACCACCACCACCACCACCACTATTTCCACGTGTACCAACATTTCCATGTGGGCATCCTCTGCTTTTTCATGAGGAACAAACACCCAGTGTCATTTTTTGCCTCATTACACACAATGGGTACATTACACACACACACACACACACACACACACACACATCGGTTCCAAGTTTGATTCTTAACTGTGTTGTTATCCACTTGAATCCAGAGAATCTCACAGTGGCTTGGGCTGGAAGGGACCTTAAAGGCCACCTCATTCCAACCCCCTGCCATGACAGGGACACCTTCCACCATCCCAAGCTGCTCCAAGCCCCATCCCACCTGGCCTTGGACATTTCCACAGGTGGGGCAGCCGCAAATTCTCTGGGCAACCTCTGCCAGGGCCTCTTCATCCTCACAGGGAAGAATTTCTTCCCAATATCTAATCTAACCCGGTCCTCTGGCAGTTTGAAGCCATTCCCTCTTGTCCTGTCACTCCAGGCCCTTTTCCAAAGTCCATGTCCAGCTCTGTTATTTTCTTTCCTTATTGAGTTCACCCAAGATCTGTTTGATCCTCCTGTCGTTCACTGCTGAAGAAGCTGCTGGGTCATCACTGCAGGGACCCAGGAAGAGCTGCCTTGGGAGTGCTGATGAGAAACATCAGCTTTACAAACCATCCCATCTGATCCTGGCCCCAACCATGAAAGGTTCAGCTTTACAAACCATCCCATCTGATCCTGGCCCCAACCATTAAATGTTCAGCTTTACAAACCATCCCATCTGATCCCATGCACAACCAGAAACGTTCAGCTTTACAAACCATCCCATCTGATCCTGTCCACAATCACTGGCAGCTGCACAACTTGGCTGAGGCCCAATCTGATGAGGCTGAAGTGCTGACAGAAAGCTGGGGCACTTGCTATGGGATGAATTACATCCACCATGGCCAACACCACACTTCTCCTGGATGAGTCCTCCTGAGGCTGTGAATGCTCTTGCCACACTTAAAGCCAGATCACTGGGCTGGTTTTGTTGGAAGCTGTTGAGTGTGGTGGGAGCAGCTGGTTGTGCCCAGCACCTCTGCCAAATCCAAAACCCAAGGGCTTCCAGGGAAGTTCAGTGGTTAACAGTGGTGGAAAAGCAGTAAAGGTTTCATGGGATCATAAAATTGTTAAGGTTGGAAAAGCCCTCTAAGATCATTGAGCCCAAGCACGCACCCAGAACTGCCAAGTCCACTGCTAAACCATGTTCCTAAGGGCCACATTTGCACATCTTTGGAATTCTTTCATTCTCTCAGGGATGGTGACCCCATCACTTCCCCAGGCAACCTGAGCACCTCTTCAGTGAAGAAATTTTTACTAATCTAATGGATATTAGGAAAAAATTCTATTTTGACACCCAGCTCATCTTTCTTCCTTTGTTCTCAGCCATGTTGGTATCTGTCATTACTATCCAATTCTAACAGATTTCCCAATTACATTGCCAATTTGCCTTCTTGGGATGCTCCTGCACATCCAGTCCCCTCCCCCCTTCCTTTACAGCAATTATATGTAAAACATTTCAAATCAGATTTAATTTTCCCAGGCCTCTGCTTGAATCATTGTTATAGTACTATTTTTAACAGTCCCCAAAAAATTACATTTATTAAACTGTAACTATTGACAACTTCAACTTCTCCATGCTGAAAAATCTGTAGTCAAAGAAAATCCCATAAGATCATGGAAATAAGAACTTCTCTAACAGAGTTTGTTGAACTAAGATTATAGTTATGAAAACTGCAAACCATCAAATTGTACAGGTTGGTTAAATGAGTGATAGAGCCCAGGCATGTCAGTTCCTTCTATTTCACTGAAAATATTTTCATTTCCTTAAAATCATCAGTTCATCAAAATACTAGTTTCACTATTAAAATCACAAGAAAAAAAGTGAAAAATAAAAATTTTGGCACCCCAGGATTCAAATTTCTTGACATTTTGTGACTTTAATCAATAAATTATAAATATATCTCTGGAAACTTCTGGCAGCTGTTTGAGAGGCAGAGATTTGTAAATCCTTGGTTGAAGTCACTCAACTCCTGAAACTCACCAACAGCTGATTTCTGAACAGCTGATTTCTCTTACTAAATCATCTCTAAGTTTAATGAGTTAATCATTAAATTTTGGCAGGAGCATTGCATTTTTGTGCATTTGGGAACTTGAGGAAAAATTTTTATTACTATAGGTGTTATTTTTAAATAAACATATTTTTGATTAAAATCTATTTTCAAATCCAGGCAAACAAGGAGACTCAGGCAGAACTATGACCCAAAAGCTCAGTTTGCATTCTAGGGTTTGACTAAATAATGGATTCTCAAATGTTCTTCCCACATCACTTAAGTATTTCAATATAGTCATAAAATTATCTTAAATGAATGAGTTGAAAATTAGGAAAAGCCCTTTCCCAAAAGTATTAGCAAAGCTTTCAAATCTAAAGGTAAAGTTTGGAAAAATAGCAAATGTTCAAAAAGCAAAAACAGAACCTCAGAGCCTTAAACGATGTTAATTATTTTTTTTAGTAAATAATGTTACTACTACCTTCCCCAAAATATTTAGGAAACTGTGATTAAAACAAAGGGAAAAGCCTTGCATTTTTTTTTTCTTTAATTTAATTTCTCTGTGTTCAATTATTAATCCTGCAGCTTCATTTATTACTGACTCTATCAAAACTCCTATTCCCACCTGGGAACCAACACAGCAGAAGAAATTTTGGATGAACCACACCGCACATCTTTAATTTAGTTCTTCCTCCTTCATAAAAACAGATAAAATTTACTTATTTCCATGGAATTTTTGGTATACATTTAGATTCCTGTAGAATGTCAGTGAGCATAAACCACCTGTTTTACACTTTATTGAACATGTGTCAGAAATGAGGCCAAGAAGTTGAAGACTCAAAAGAACCTGGCCATGCTTTACTATTAAATTTGCTTCTGGCACACTCAAAATATTTGTAAGTATTCTCCAATTTTCCAGTATTTATATACATAAACATGAAATTTATGAATATATATGTTCATAAATGTACATATTTATATACATACACATAAATATGATATTTGTATGTTTATATAAAATGTATATACATATATTTATGTACATAACATGTACAAATGTATATACATATGTATGCACAAATATACATATACATATGTATACACAAATGTATAATGCATATACATACATTTATATACATAAATATATGTATTTTATACATAAATATATGTATATACATTTGTTTACATACAATATTTATTTACATAGATATATAGAGCATAGAGATTATATTATATTATATTATATTATATTATATTATATTATATTATATTATATTATATTATATTATATTATATTATATTATATTAATAAAAGTAATAATATATATATATATATATATAATATGAAAGTATCTTTTGTTATTTAATGCCTATAACACACAAATTTTAACTTCTTAAAAAAAACTTTCTGGTTTTAACTTCTTAAAGAAGACACACAGTGTAAAACCAAGATACACAAGCTATTTATTGCTGACCCAGAGTGCAGTGCTGCATGCTGCAGGACTTTGCTCTGTGCTGCCCTTTGACAGGAGCCACAGAGCTGAGAGCTGCCCAGTGAAATTTACATTTCACAGAGGAAATGTAAATCCCCTGACCTTCTGTGCTGGAGAAACTCAGGCTCCAGGCCTGGGCAAGTTTGGTGGGCAAAACTGTGCTGCAGTAACATCAGAACACACTTCTAGGGCAATACACCAAACTCCTGTGCTGGCATCTTTTATGCTATATTATCAAACATCTCCTAAATAAAATCCATGCTCTCTGTAACACACTGGTACAAAAATGCTGTGGGAAAAAAAACACCTCAAGGTTTGTGAGTGGAGAGTTGGGAACCACAACCACAGATCTTGTGCACACTCAGTGATATCCCTCCTCACCCCTGCCTTTCTATGCAGCTCCAAACTTACATGGCACAGTTCATTCTGCCACACACAGAACTGATGCAGGTGGGTAAGAAAATCTCCTGGCTTCACCCACTCTGGGTCATTCCAAAGGGAGCAAACCCCCAGAAGTGGTGCTGCTCTACTGCCCAGAAGTGTGCTCAGGTAGGAGGTGATCAGAATTCTTCTAAGACTGGCATAGAGGTTATAGATTGTATTTATCACATAACACTGCAATGGCACATGCTCTACCCATCATAGCCACTTATCCCCAAAACCACAGCAGAGAGAGAAACTATGCACATTCGAAACAAAAAAGAAAGTGTTTAATTTTATGAAATACTGATGTTTTGAAGGATGTTCAGTTCTGATTAAAGTACAAATTCCTGGTCCTCAGAGATGTCTCATTTTTAACATATTATCAGAATACAGTTTCTCCTTTCTGAGAAGGGTGTGTGTCAAAAGGCCTGTGTGTCAGGAGAGGCACATTTGACTAATAAAACCTGACAGAGAATCACATTGACTCTGCAAGTCAAGTCTCTCTCATTACACAAAGCACTATTTGTATTACTTTACCTTTTTCTCGCTCTTTATTTCCTTTTAATAAACAACACTATGGCACTCAGCAAAGCCAAACTGCCTGGAAGATAAGGGATGTGAAATTGCCTGGTGTTCTCCATGGGCCAGATACAAAGCCTGGTTAAGTCAAGTGAAAAAGAGCTGGGTGGTTTTGCCTCTGCTTTCCTTAGAGCTCATCACAGCACAATTCAGGGTGATTTGGCAGCCCTTGCCCAAGAAAAGCCATCAGCAGGATGAGTGTTTTGGTACACTGGGAGATAACTGGAATAATGATAACACACCCAGCAGCTCAAACCATGCATCATCAGGGATGAGACTCAATTCTACAAGTGACTGTAAATCCCCAGAGCCAGCTGCATTGTAGCAATGTGAATTTTTGATTTTTATTTGCAGGGACACAGTGTTCCAAGCACCCACGCTGTCTGTACCACTGAACAGGTTGTAACACACAGAGCACATGGATTCCTGTGGATCCTGAGCAGCACCAAGATGGGTTCAGCAGGATGAAAAAAATGGACAGGTCACTGTATATAACCACATTAGGGGTGTGGGAATAAAGGAAAGGCACCATAGGAAATGAGGGGGATCAGGAAAGGGCTGTGTTCCCATGGATCACACAGAAATGCCATTCTGGCGTGCCAGGCCAGGGGCAGAGCTGCAGCCAGGCGTGGTTACAGCACCCTGAGCAGACACAGCCAGCTCTAGGCACTGACTCCCGGATTTGCCACTCTTTTATGGGTTTGAGGCTGCTTTGTACAGCAGCAGAAATGATAAAAGCATGTTCTCTGTGCCATAGCATGGCACACCAACTGCAGGCACCCCCCACACAGACAGCATTTGCCATGATGGATGAAAACACCCTTAACAATTTGTTTCCCAGATCATTTTCACAAGCATTTTCAACTTTTTTACATACTGTCAACTGCCCTTCCAAAGCCAAACACAGAAACAGACGAAAGCCAAAATGCTCACCACAGCCTGATTTTTAAATGATGAGTCTGTAAAGCCAGCCTATGATGTGAAAAGTATAAAATCTGAAATGCTGACCATTAATGCACTTGGCGTCAGTACCTAGAAGGTGACTGGGCACAGTGCTTATCTGGAATCATTACTGAGAACAAAAGCACTCAGGGATTTAGGAAAGATGGTGTTTTATGATTCAGCCCTGGCTGATGATCCTTCAAGCTAGTTAAGGAGTGGCACTGGTCCCCATTAGCAGGACTGGTGTCCAGCCTTGCTGAGCTAACATCAGAAAGAAGGACTCAGCGCTTAGGAGATGGATTATGAAGAGCTGAGAGGAAAAAACAAGAGCCCTCTCATCCCTCCTGGGGGCAGAGGCAGGGTTGGGAGGGAGAATGGCCAATTCCCAAGGAATTCATTTCATGAAAAGGTGATCTCACCGCAAGCAGCCGAGGCACAAAGAGGCGATGCCCCATGCCCAGAAGTTCCAGCACCCGGCACGCGTATTCATTCACCAGCTTGCTCCTCTCGTCGTGCATGTCCTGGGACTTCTTGGCAGGTGGGGTGAGCTTGGGAGCCGGGCTTTTGCAAGGTACCCCTTCTTCCATGAGCAGCAAGTAGTAAGAATCCAGAGTGAGAAGAACAGGCTTTATGAACGGCAATTTCCAAAAGTGCAAGATGAGGAGAGCCAGCCTCCAGTCTCTGGAATGGGTTTGGATGGCTGCTCCAGCAACGCCCCTTTAGCCTCTCAGGAGGAGAAAAGCATCTTTGCTAAGAATCAAGGAAAAATATGATCCACCGTGCTGGCTCAGCCAGAGTCCGAAGGAGATTTGAAAAACAAACCAGAGAAACCATGGATCTAAAAATGCACATAAAAAGCAGGAAAATGGCAGGGAACGAGCACGGGGCAGCTGGGCTGGGAGCAGAGCAAGGGCGAGCTGCGGGGGCTCAGTGCGGGTGTGCGGGAGCCGGGAAGGGCAGCACAGCCCGGGCAGTTGTGAGGCTGCACAGAGAAAAGGATGAGCTCATTGCAATCCTGCTCCGACAGCTCAGCATCAGCCACGAACGGGTGGGAAAGGGGGGCTGGGAGCAGCAGGAGGAGGGGAAACAGGAGGAGGAGGAGGAGGAGGAGGGGGTGCCTGGGCACCGGGAGCCTCTCAGGGGGAGAATGCCGTAATAAGAAACCAATGGTGAGCACGGACGGACGGACGGCTCCCACCCTCCGTCAGCTCTCTGCTGGGCTCTGGCCGTTCCATCAGCAGCACATCAGCCGCATCCTTTCAGGCTCCCTAGCGGGGAGGGATCGGCCTCCCAGCCGATGGAATCGCTGGTACGCGCAGCCTGCTTGGGAATGATGAAACAGCCACGGTGTGGGTGGGGCAGGGCACCCCAACCCTGCCGACGGCCACCGGAGCGGGGCCAGGCCGGGGGGACGCGCCCGGGGAGCCGCACACAGCCCAGCCCGTCGTGTAAAACACCAGCGCTGCGCTCTCGGGAGGTGTTTCTAAATGCGGAGGCGATGGGCACACAGGGAGTGATGTCAGCACATGCGTTTGGATGGATTCTAGAAAAGCGCCGCACGTTTGGGAGCGGAATGTAATGATGTCACACCTGGAGCGGGCCGGGCACCTCCCTGTGCCGAGCGCAGCCCACCTGCCTCGGCCATCTGCCACAGGCAGCCCGGCAGGTGCTGCCCCAGCTCACACGGCTGCCCTGGAAAACATGGCTTTGTGAAAAATGCCTGTTTTATCACTGGCAAATACTAAAATGAATTATTATATGTGTTGTGTTAGAGAGTAATGCTGTATTAATTCTCTTAAGTAGTGTGTTAAAGATCAGTTAACACACTACTAGAATCAGTTTAGGGTTATAAGAAATGTTAAAATAGAAACTATGCTATGTAGGATACTTTTTATAAAGAAAGGGCTCGCAGTGAGATAGCAGCCACAGGACACCTGAACCTTTCAGAGAAAGAGAATTTATTGTTCTCTTATCAGAAGAAACTGAACTTCTTCCACCTCGAAGGCACTGTTAGTATTCAGAGGAAGAAGCTGAGGATGACCGGACAGAATGCTGTGTTTCAATGGAATTTGTGCATCATGTATGAGGTGTATGAATATGTAATAGGCTATTGTTTTTAAGGGTTAATCCTTTAAGGGTTAATCCTTTGGTTTTGGGCTTGTGCTGCTCAGAAGAAGGTACCCGGACATCCTTAACTCTTTGTTTCTATTGTCTCATATTGTCCTAATTCAAATTGTCCAAATTATTATTACTGTAATGGTACTACTATTTTTATAACCATTTTATTACTGTTAAACTTTTAAAATTTTAAAAACAAGCGATTGGCATTTTCCACATCTTTATGCTCCTTTGTTTTAGCCTCACCGTAAAATGGGGTGTGTAACAGAACAACACCCATTTCCAGTTGCTTTCCAATTGCAACAGACAGAAATACTCCATATTTCTATCATAAAGGTCATAATTTAAAATATTGTGAGAAGCTCTAAACCACATCAATGGCAAACACTTCTGTAACTGTATATTTAAACTCTAAAAATCATTTTCCTAACATATCAGAAAAAACCACATTTACTTCAAATACTAATAGAATGTAAATATCCATAGGATGGGGTCACTGATTTAAAGCAATAAACATGTTAAGGAGTAGCTAAAATATGGAAATCATCGAGTAAAAAGTGAACTGAGGTATAATTATACTAAGAATCTGTATTTTTATATAAAGGGTGATAGAGAGTGATGCTTGAAGTTGTTGGCTTGAGGTGACACATGAAGGAGTTGGGAAAAGCATTAAAGCAGAAGTCAGTCCAAGGCACCAGAAGATGCATATGGGGCCTCAAGGCTGATGATACAGGATTGACTCAGCTGAAGGCCCTGCAGATGTGCAGCACTGAACAGGCTGGCAGCACAGATGGTGCTCTGCCAGTTGATTCAAATCCCCCCAGATTACAAACCAGTGCTCTGCAGGTGAAAATCTGCAAAGGCTGCTGCAGCTCTGCCAGGCTGAGATGCAGGTGTTCACTGAGGGCCTTGTGCACAGAAGCCACAACCAACACACATTTCATTCCAGTTTAAGGCTCTGGGCAGAATGGGAACTCTCCCATTTTTTCCAGGCTCCATCCACACACAGTTCCAGAGACTGTGACTGCACACAGGTGCCAAACCCAGCACAGGTTACACACCAGAAACAGGGAAAGGGTATAGAGGAAAGGAGGCAGCTTTGCCTATTTCTGATTCTATGTTAAACACACGCTGGTCAGTGTGATATTCTAGAAACACCAGGTTCTGCTGCTCTATATGAATGAAAACCTTGCTTAAAATATTAAAAAGGAAGAAGTAAGAGCACTGGAAGTGCTGGGAAGAATTATAGAACTGACCAGGCACAGAGCCACCAGTGACCCCAATAGGATGGGGAATTCAGAGCACCAGCAGTGTCAAAAGCCTTTAATTCTTAATTGTGTAAGTCAGACTTTAATCAGCTAATAGCTTTGATAGAAATTCAGGTTTGGCTCATTTTGGTTAAGGTCTGGGCCTACGAAAAATGGAATTAACTGATGATTAAATAAAGTCTGGAAGTCAAAAAAATTGTAATGGGATCCCATAGTTAGAGCGGAAAACGAGATGAATTCAGGTTATAAATGAGGTATAAATCTTCAGGAATGAAGAAAACTACCTGCAGGATTACTTTCTCAAGAGATGTAGTCTACTACCATCATTATATTTTCTACATCAGGCCTGGATTTTTCTTAAGAAGAGGTTTGAAATACAAAAACTTCCAAGGCTTGACCAAAAAATCTCCTTAATTAATTTTATCAGCTGAAATCCATTGTTCCATGTTTTTCAGCAACTCCTTTCACAGAGTGTAACAGTGAACCATCATTCAGATTTTTACATTTCCTAACATTCTTATTTATTTCCAGATCCTCACTGAAAGCTATATCTTATTTTTATCCACATCTAACCAGGAACTGTGATTTTTCCATCATGTATGCCATTGGATTACTGTCCCAAATTCTTCAGAAGGGCCTGACTGAAGTGAATTGAAAACCTAAAAATGGCCCAAAAGGTAATAACTAAGGCAGTAAGTAAGATGTCTGAGGATAAACACACATTACTTGTGCTTTGACTTCCATCTCATGGACTGTCTGGTCTGTAAGTGCAGGTAAATTCTGTTTCTGGCTTCCCTATCCATGAAATGCCTGCTCACTCACACAGCTCTGATGCAGTTCAGAGCTGCTCAGACTCACACAGCTGAGGCCACTGAACTCAGAAGAAATTAATGCCAAAATAGTCTCATGGTAAACAAAACCATACAGAATATTACTTGAAATTATTTATATTCTGTGCCAACCTACCAAGGATCTTGATGGGCAGTCCTTTATAAATCTCTGTATTTTAAAATATTAAATCTTTGTATTTTAGTGGCAAAAATGACTGATTTTGAAAAGCTAAATAGACTAAGATGGGAAGAAAAAAGAAAAGGTTATATTTGAAGTCTGTGGTATTTTCAGGGTCCCCAGGATGAAGGAGGAATTGATGAATCTGACTCCATGTTCTTGGAAGGCTATTCTATTCTATTCTATTCTATTCTATTCTATTCTATTCTATTCTATTCTATTCTATTCTATTCTATTCTATTCTATTCTATTCTATTCTATTCTACTATACTAAAGAATAGAGAAAGGATACAGACAGAAAGCTTAACAAGTTACTAATGAAAAACTTGTGCGACTCCTTCCAGAGTCCTGACACAGCTGGCTGTGATTGATCATTAAATTAAAACAATTCACACGTTGGAGAAACAATCTCCAACCACATTCTAAAGCAGCAAAACACAGGAGAAGCAAACAAGATCATTTTTTTCTGAGACTTCTCAGCTTCCCAGGAGAAGAAATCCTGGCAAAGGGATTTTTCAGAAAACATGACAGTGACATTAGTCAACTCCTGTCGAAGGATAAGACATTCAGCACCAGAACAGCTCTGAAAATCCACATGAATGACATCATGGCCACAGTAAGAATTTACCTCTTATCAGAAATCACTTTGTGTTTTGTGTTCTTCAGGGCTAATTACAGCTGTGTAATCTGGATTTAGCAAAGGCTACATCTTGATTATTATATACAGAGAGAACACATGAAACCAACAGGTTTCCACAGCAGGTTCCAGCAGGGATCCATGCTGCTTGGTTCTTGAACAGCTTGGGAAGAGGGTGAAGGATTGGATGACTGCAGATCTCCTGAATTATTCAGGGTTTAAAGACAGGGGTTACAATAAAGAACTGCAGAAGGGCCATAAAAGACTGAGTGACTGGGCAGTAGAACAGCCAAGGAACATCAATGCAGATAAATCTAAATTGATGCATATGGAGAACAGCATCAATTTTCCACATAAATGATAGACAATTGCTACTCAGAAATGGATCTTGGGACTCACTGAGGAGAGTCCTATGAAAATATCAGATCAGTGCACAGTGGAGGTCAACAAAATGCATCAAATGCTGGGAGCTAACAGGGAAAGAGCAGAGATCTAACCAGAGAACACCATTACTCTTCAGTAACTTCATGTGGGATCCTTCTCTGGTATCATTCACTGTGCTGATCCTCCCATTTCAAAAAAGGGATAACAGAGATGGAGAAATATTTAGAGAGAATCAGAAAGCTCCAAAGGAGGACATAAGAACAGACTGTGATTATTAAGCCTGGAAAACAGAAATTGCTGACTTAGAAAGTCCTGAGTTTAGTGGGGAAAGTGAAGAGATACCAAGTGTCCAAAGTGCCTGCTGACACAGGAACCTCACATGAGAGTCACAGGGTCCAAAGCAAACAAAATAATCATTAAACTGAGAAAATCTCTGGGCTACTCACTTACATGTGTTCAAAAAGCCAACAAAAAAAAGCCACAAAATAACAATCCATGCAGAATTATTAAACATGAGACACCACTTTTTTCTCAGAGTTTTCAAGACATAAAGTGCCAGAGGCAAAAGAAAATTCTTAGAAGTCTTTCCCACATATCTGCTGCTGGCAATGAGACACTGGGGTAGACAAGCCAGTACAAGGCTGGTGCGGAATGATGATTTGTATGTTTTCATTCACTTCGATTACATACTTGGACAAAACATTTTCCCAAAGAATGATTAAGATTTTCTAGGTACATGAGATAGACACACTATATTTAAATTATATTAAACATAATAAAATAATTATAATATCTATATATAGAATATATTTAATCATTATTTATAATAATTATAATAAAAATAATGGTTTCAGTCAGAACTGTATGTAACCTTCTGAAAACACCATCTTCACTTTCCAACATCCAGAAATTACCAACAACATGATATAATAGGAGTCATTATTACCTAAATCAGGGTTCAGTGCTGCTAAAGAAATTCAAATTTTATGTTCTTTTCTCTGCTGTCAATCCTCCTTTTGAAAAGGGAGTATGTCTCCACCTCAAAATTCAAAACTTAGGGTGAACATTCACCTAAGAGGAATAGAACTGATTTTAGGTGTGAGGAGGAGATCAAATGGGCAGAGAGAGTAACTAATCAGCACAGGATGGATTTTCAACACAGAAATAAATGTGGACTTCTAAAAATAGAAAACTTGTTATATTAAGGCTGGAAAATCAGTGGTCTGGAAGTTGAATGATTCTGGACACTTTCAGGCACAGATTAACCCTTTCTAAAAAGATCATCTCCAACAAGTCACCCAGGACAGGTTTTTGGGGTAGAGGGAGTAGGTCTGTGGGAAGAATTATTTAGCCCAGCAAAGCTTAAAATCTAAGGAAACCTTTGATTTAGAAACTAGAAATACAAAACCAGTAATTTGAGAGCCTCTTAAAGCCTGAATTTCTTGTGCTCTGCTCAATGCAGAAGGCCTTAAAGGAGAACAGATGGTTCTGATCTCTAGCTCCAAAGAGTCAGGATCCTCTTCACTTCCTCAGGTGTCAGCTCTTCCCTGGCATCAGTTACATGAAGAAGATATAAAAAAGGGGCTATAAAAATAAAGGACATCTATTTTGCCTTAGATTCTAATGTGGACATTTCTGATTTTTTCCTTGAGAAGAGCCTTTTGAAAATGTAATGCAATTAAACAGCGGACTAAACCAGCTCACCTAGAATCAAACCCAGTTCTGGCTGGAAAGGGAGTCCTGCTTGTCACTTTGTCAACTCCTGGCCTAAAGCTGACTTAAAAATCAGTTCAGGCTCCTTGAGCCATTGCAAATGCAAAGAAAGAACAGACCAAGAATCAAAACTCTTCAACACAAGGCCTAAGTCACATTACCTATAGTCTTAGTGCACTTTTCATCTGGTACCTCTCCAAAAATTACAGTAATGACCATAATTTCATTCCTGACTCAAAGGCAATTGACATTTCTGAATTATCTGCATTGGCAATATGCAAGTTTTACTTAAAACAAGCACCTGTGCATCTTCACTGCCTTCAGAGGTTTACCCAATAAGATTACACAGAATTTCTGTAAGATATGGAAGAAGTTGGTCACTCAAACTTTTTCTTATATTGCTTGCTTTCATATAAGGGATAAAACTGATTTCCTTACTGTCTGTGATGACTGGAACCTCTTCTGTTTTTCCTTTTTCATTTCCTTAAAAGACAACGCTACTTTTGAAACATTAATGCCCCAGGCTAGATTGTGGCAAGTGATAATTTCAGGAGCAGATGATAAAGGGAGGCACAATCCCAAGGGATGTCACACTGGTCATTTCAGTTTCCACTGAAAGGCAGCCACACATCCCTGGGGGAATGGGTGGAACTTTCCCATGATCAGCAGGACCTGACTACCTCCACTTCTCACAAGGAGAAATTTTTAAAGTGTGCCTTTAATACAGAAAAAAAAGTTCAGATCTGATTTGAAGGTTCTGGTGCAAGTGGTAATTCAGGAGAGAACCGATCTGGGTAAAATCTGAGAGGGGTTAGGTCAGATGTCTGGCCAAGGAAGACAAAGTGAAAAAAGAAAACCTACCATTGATAAATGTACCTTAAGAATTGAAATGTAAATGTATACAGATGTACAACACAATTTTATTCAGAATTTTTGGTCTTATACAAATTCCTTTCTAAGGCAGGGACAAAGTATTTGTGGAACCCTCTGGTTAGTCAGGAATAACATTTCACACAAACATAAGAGCACAACACAGTCCTCAGAGTTATCAGAGCAAAATTCTTTAGAAATAAGAAAATACAACATGATGTGATCTCTGTTAAAGATCCAGTCACCTCTGGAGGTGATGCAGGAGTTCAACCACACTGAGAGCACTGGGTTATTTAATAAACAATGTGAATGGGATCTATCAACACTTCAAGGTGACAAAAGCAAGTGGGAGTGGTGCTGGAAGGGAACTGTTTAGTTTGAAGGACAATGCTGATGTAAGAGTAGCTGAGGGTAAAACCATCAGTAATAAATCTCATCAGGACTAAGAGAAACGGCCTTCCAGCAGCATTCTGAAAGCTGCTGGTGCAGGTTCTGAAACAGATGCTGTGCCACATAATGGCACAACAGAGCACAGAAGCAGTTCTTCAGCCCAGGAGGTCTTTTCAGTCCAGATACAGAATGAAATAAAGGTAATAAATAACCCTCCTTATCCAAGGTAATTTTGACACATTTTCTTTTAGAATCTATCTCTGCCATCCCTGCCATTGTAACTGGGATAGTGCTCCCTGATGTCTGGGACACTGACTGACACAAAGGGCTTTGAGACTGAAAGGTGCCAGCAGAAATAACCAAGAAACACAACTCTCCTGTTTGTGTAACACTCAGATAGCTCCCATCACATGCAGAGAGGAGGAGTGAGTGTCAGAACTCACAAGGCCCATTAGAAATGCTGCTCACCTTGACCTGAATTCAAGGAATGATTTAGAAAAGTACTGGGTTTAAGATATAGGGACCAGAGTAAATCTCTGTAAGATAACAAAGCACTGGCTGGAAAACACAAGGAGTAACAAAAACATTTCTCACTCTTTTCCACCCATTTTCTTTTCAGTATTATAAACCTCCCTGATCAGAACTACGGCTTTCCTCTAGCATTAAGCAACACATTTTTTAACAGTCACACAGATTAAAACTCAATAAGCAAAACTGAGCTTAAGTGTTGTGGATCACACACTTAAGGAGGATGAGGAGATGAACTCTAAAAATGAAAGGTTTGGACATGCACCTGTTTTTAAGCCTCTGGTTCATTCTTATGTTTCCAGTGACCACGTGCCCTTCCCTGCCTTTTCAGGAATTAACAGCCACAACAGTAGTGAATCTAGAGCCTGAATTCTGCACAATCATGAATTTTTTTCCTGAATTATATTTTCCAAATCTTCTTGCCTTGTTCAATTCTTGCCTCAGTTTGCTAATCCCAAAACAAAGTTTGCCTTTAGCTAGTTTTGCCAAGTTCTAAGATGATAAACAAGATTTAAGAATTAATCAGTGAAATCCCTCTGGTGACCAGTGATAGAATGCAAGGGAATGCTTGCAGCTGGGTCAGGGGAAGTTTAGGTTGGAGCTCAGGGAAAGGTTCTTCCCCAGAGGGTGCTGGGCACTGCCCAGGCTCCCCAGGGAATGGGCACAGCCCCAAGGCTGCCAGAGCTCCAGGAGGGTTTGGACAACGCTCCCAGGGATGCACAGGGTGGGATTGTTGGGGTGTCTGGGCAGGGACAGGAGCGGGGCTGGACTTTGATGGTTCTTGGGGGTCCCCTCCAGCTCAGGACATTCTATGAAATACTAAAATAAGAAAGGAAGTTTACAATTTATTTCTTTTTCTTAGCACATGTGAGGATTTTAATGCTTTTTAAATTTCCAGCAAGGAAACAAACTAGCTGATGACATATGGGATTAGGAAGTGTGCTGGCACTGGAAGGGTATATTTTCCTCTGTCATTCTCATTAATCATCTCAATTGGGATTTAAAAAATGAAAATATCAATGCTGTTTGTTGTTTTAAACCACAGATTTTTATGCTGTCTTTTTCCACACTGGGTTCTCTCCACATGCCAGTGCTTCACTGCATTTTCCACTGCTCAGAAAATGAGAGGTGAGGAGTCAGGATTTCCAGCAGCTGAGGATCCTGAAGGGTAATTCAGATGCAGTCCCTACATGCTGCAAGTCAGTGACTCCCAGTGTGAGACAGTGCCACCAGCTGGGGACCCGAGCAGGCTGCGCAGCACAACATTTGGGTGCTACAGAACAGAACTCCGTGTTTGCCTTTCATAAGAAATCAGATTAATGCCCAAACTTGGCTTTCACAGCTAAAGAGCTTTAATCCCCTAGCTGTTCATTGCTGCAAGCATACTCAGGGTGTGGGAGAAGGGAAGAGGAATGATTCCTGTGTGTCTCAAATGTTTCTTTTCTGAGGATGACTGCACCAAAATGTCTCAGGCAATTGGTCACAGAAGTAGCACTGTTATTTCCAAACTAACAGCACTCCCTGTGAGAGACAGCCCTGGGTGCTCAGGAGAGTTCCAGATAAAAGCTTCTCTTCCACTGCTGTTTAGTGAGGGATTTGGATGCACACACCTCACTAGAGGCAAGGAAAAGTGGCATTTACACAGTAACAGCTCCAGTATTCCACTGATGAAGGATTCCCTTATCCAAATTTAAAATAATCCAAGAGATTGTGGACGAGAGAATAATTGCTCTGTTTTAATAAAGAACAAATCCTTAGGGGCTGTTTTTATTCACTCCAGAATCAGAGCAGACAAGAGCTGTGAAACACAGTTTTTAAAGCAGTTTTTCTGTAGCATATTCAGGTTCTATAACTTGAAAAGAACAGCACTGTAAACCTCTTTGCTCCTAATGATTAGGAGAGATTATGAACACATTTGAATAGGACAAAAATTACTTCATTGTCAACTATCTTCTTCCCTAACAGAAGAGCAATTCTTGCTGAAAGCAAATTAGAATGCTAATTCAATTTTATGCAAGCACCAGCTCCATCTCCATGCCACTGTGGAACTGTGCTCTTAGGTGAGTGTTTCTGACTTAGAATCTTATCTTTCTTACCTCAATTTTCTTTGTTTGGCTGCACTATAGAAATACTTTCTCACATAAAACCTTCTTTAATATTTATTTAGTGTCTGTTACTGCTAGAGCAGACAGCAACAGCATACACATGCAAGAAGAACTACTATCACTGCCACAAGCAGAATTAAACCCAACTCTTTAACTCAGAAAATAGTTATAAATAAGAGTGACAAATTAAATTATTGAATTTTCTATTGTATTTGTGGGGTGCCCCAATGAAGGAAGGAATGATGAATTTGACTTTATGTTCTTAGAAGGTTAATTTATTATTATACTATAGAATGTTATACTAAACTATACTGAAGAATGAATATAGAAAGGGTATTTACACAGTGCTAAAAAGATAATAATGAAAACTCGTGACTCTTTCCAGAGTCCTGACACAGCTTGGCCCTGATTGGCCAAAGAGTGAAAACAACTCACACCAGAATCCAATGAAACAATCACCTGTGGGTAAACAACCTCCAAACACATTCCACATGTGAGCACAACACAGGAGAAGCAAATGAGATAAGAATTCTTTCCCTTTTCTATGAGGCTTCTCAGCTTCCCAGGAAAAAAACCCTGGGTGAAGGGATTTTTCAGAGAATGTGAATGCTACAATTTTCCTCTGGAATATCCAAATAGAAACATTCAACTGGAAAAGCAGCATGTCATGAGGTATATATAAAATGAAGACAGAACACTTGTGGTTAAATTGGGCTAATTGCTCAGCAGGAAAAAAACACCTTATTTGCTGTATGACACCCATGAATTATTTCCAAAGTTGTATTTTCTAAACACTTGTTCTGTTGCTAACCTTGGTTCAACCCTTCCCTCTCACAGCAGCAGGAAATGTAACACAGGTGGTCCCAAAGCCATCCTTCATAATTAAATTGAACTCAGCTCTCCTTCCCTGAAAAGCCTGTCAGCCATCAGCAGCTCTGTGCAAGTTTTCTTCCTTTTCTTCTTTAGCTTTGAGATCCCTAAGTTGGCACCTCTGCCTCTTCCCAGAACCTGTTCCTGCAGTAAACCTGCTGGCTGTGCGCTGGGTTCTTCCTTTCCCTTCCTCACTAGTGTTAGGAAAATTAATGCACAAACACCAGAGGTTTATGTCCAAAAAGGAGACAGAGGAGTCCTGTAACTTTATTGGAATAAAGGGAGAGGCCATGGGGCATTCCCCTGGGATCTCTCAAATTTTTGGAGGACACAGCCTCCTTCTTATCCCAATTTCCTGGCCACATTTCCCTTCTCTCCTTCCCCATTGGCTGAGGGACTTGAGAGGTACAGACTCCCCGATAAGCCTGATATGAAAGATTCCCCTCTAATCTACAACCCTCCCTTTTAATTTTTAATTCTTATGGAATTTAGTTTTCTCTATTGTTTCTTTCATCTTTCAATGTCTAATTTCATTTGTCAGCAAACGTAAAGTTTATTTGTAAAAACAAATATCTTTTTCCATTCATCAATCAGTGGAATCCTTCCCATTGTTTCTTTTATCTCTCAGTTTTATCTACCAGCAGCCCCACAGCTTGTTTGTAAAGACAAATCCACTATTCCTCTCACTAGCATGCCATAACCTACCAGATTTCCCAATATTCATACTGGCCTGGAAAAGTGGAATATTAACAAGCCCCCACAGCTGCAAATAAAACATGAAACAGGAAGAAAAGAGTATGCATTTCCCTTCCTCCTTTTTACAAATTTCAATTTGTGTAGGAGCACTTCCCTGGAAGGTGAAGCTGCAAAAACCAATTTCCCGTTTATAGTCTTCATTAAATATATGCACTCAGGTAGAGAGTCACAACCCCATTTTCCACATTAGCTGTGTAAAACACAGGTTATTTTGGACATTTCCTCCCCATAAGGATATGCACTATCTCCTGCCCACACCGCAGCACCTCCCTGAATTCACCTGCCCTCAAGTTGGACAGTGATCCTTTGGTCCCTCCCACCTCAGGAGATGCCATGTGTCTGTGCAAAATATACACGTTCGAAAATTTCAAATTGCTCTATTCACAGCAGCACATGGATGCATAATCCTGGTGTGGAGCACTTCTGCCACAGGATTTTGTGCCATAGAAGCTGAATCTCAGAGAATTACTCATTGCTGAGTAACTCAATCAGCAGCTGTTTGCTCTTTCTAGGAAAATGACAAGGAAATCCCACTGGAGGAGCAGCAAGAGTGCAGTGGTTCCAGTCTGTATCCCCATTATGGGGTGGGTGTGTAAGGACTGACAGGTTGTTCTACCCTGTCAAATTTCAAATTCCATCCTGTGTGCTTGCATGTGGGCTGGATTTGAACCAGAGCCAACTCATGGAGGTCAGTGTAAGATAACTCTGAGCTCATCTCACTGCACCCAGTGCTTTACCTATGGGTTTATTTGTTTAGGCAGATTTTGTGTCCATGCCAAAGACTGAAGTGTGGTATTTTCTGGGGTCCCTCGTGGCAGGAAGGAATCAATCTGACTCCATGTTCTTAGAAGGCTAATGTATTATTTTGTGATATTATATCATATCAAAGAATACTGTACTAAAACTATACTAAAGAATAGAGAAAGGATACTTACAGAAGGCTACAAAGAATGATAATGAATCTCGTGACTCTCTCCAGAGTCCAACACAGCCTGACCATGATTGGTCATTAAATTAAAACAATTCACACGGAACCAATCAAACAACCACCTGTTGGATAAACCATCTCCAAACCACATTCCAAAGCAGCAAAACACAGGAGAAGCAAATGAGATAATATTGTTTTCCTTTTTCTCCGAGGCCTCTCAGCTTCCCAGGAGAAGAATCCTGGGCAAAGAGGACTTTTCAGAAAATATGACGGTAACACAGAAGTTCCCCATATTACAGATTTCTGTTCCTCTCTCAGTATCACAAATACATTTGATACCAGCCAATTATGTTTTATACAAAAGAACCCAGACACAAAACAGGTATGCTGTGAAATGAATCTGAATTGTTTTCTTCACAGTAATTACATGAGATATTTAAATCTTTAGACTGCATCCCTTGTTCCACAAGCTTTATGATATTATTAAATTTAATAAAAACATATCTATCACAAATACACCTCTACCCAAATGAATATTTCTCCTTCATTCCCTTCTCCAGAGGTCCCACTATTATTGTTCCTTTAGACATGATATTAAGATAATCAGTATTTTAGTCTAGTAAAACAAAATAATTTTTTAAAAATTACTTACCTTTAAAAGAGCCAAAGCCACATGGAAGATTATGTTCATACCCTGAAAAGAAGAAGAAAGAGAGTTCAATCAGTCCCAGCATACAAACCTCTCTTCATACTTATCATTTTGTGGCATCAAAACTCAATTTAAGTCCCTAGGGAACACTTCCCTTTTCCTGCTATATGTGGAAGTTCCTCACTGAAGCCCCAAGGCAGTTTCCAAACTCCCACTCTGGGGGAAGATCTCAGCTCTTTGGGGCTTTGGGAAACTTCAGTGAGTGACTCAGGTACTGTGGATGTGACAGGCTGTCCCTCCCTCTGTTGCAGTGCAGGATATTGGCATCAGCAGGGCATCAGCAAAATGCATAATATTAGTAATAATAATAATAATCATATTCCAGGTGGTAGATTTTTGTGAAGTAACCAAGCTTAGCAATGATTTATCAGGTACAATCTTGCATAATCAAACTGAAAAAAACCCCGAAAATATAACAAAGACAACCCCACAAGTACACAGGAGACCTTTTTTACTGTGTTTAGCCAAAAGTCAAAACTATTTCAAAGCTAAACAAGCTGTTGTCTGTATCCAGTAGTTGCTTGCTGGTTTGCAAAAGCTGGAAATACAAATGTAGAGAAATGCATTCAGTGAGAAATACAGGGACAATAGGCATTTATTTGAAGATTAAAGAAACTCTGCAGCCTACACATGTTGATAATTTAAGATTATAAACAACTTTCTCTTCATCCAAACATGAAAAATACCATATGCAGTCCTTGTTTGCTGTGCCATGTACTTCATGTTCAGACTGTTTTCCTGAATTGTATTTTCCAAATCTTCTTGCCTTGTTTAATGGCACGATAAATCTTTTCTAACAATAGCTCCCAGAGATGGTGTCTAGAAACATCTCAACAGATTTGCACACAAGTAATACTGCAATTATATTTTATTGTTGTGGGATAACAACCAAGACTTGTGACAAGGAAATGTTCTCCAAGCAATTTCTGCTTCTGCAATTGAATGTGTTTCCAATCCTCTTTCTGAAAGCCTGAGACCATGTTTCTATAAAAATTAGCTTTTATAAAAACATGCTGGGACTTTACAGGAGCTTTCTTGAGAATAAATTGTATTTTTAATGTAGATAGTATGGTGCCTTGCAGGGACTGTACCATTAATGAGTCCTGGAAATGCTGCAACATCAGACATAATGAATATTGCAACACTGAATTTGCAATTCACTGCATTACCATTGATAACAAACTGTTTTTTCCCACTAGAGGTCACAATTGCAGCAGGACTGAATCTTGCTTCATCACTAGGAAACCCTTCTTCCAATTGGGATAACAATTATTTCAAGTTGTTTGGCTGTAAGTGCTTCTTTTTAATTGAGAAATGTAGAAAAACAGAAGTCCAGTTGTGACTTTCAGTCATGACATTGATAACAGCAGAGCTCCAGCAGTAGTAAAGGAAGTTCACAGTACTTTGAGGTTTATTTCAAATATTAATGTGAAGTCAAGAGTTAATTCCACACACTCATGACATTCACAACTTTTACTTCCTAGCAGAGAGGACTGACAAACACACTCTCTGTAGGTGAAAGGAATATCAACAAGCTATCACAAGCACTGCATTTTATTCTTAGCAAACTGATCAGATTTTGTTATGATATGAGTACTGCATCTAATAGTTGGACTGATGCCTCAGGTTTGAGCTTTTATATTTTTCAGATTCTGTGCTGCTTTAGTGTGTGGGCCTGGGCTTCACATGAGGGGATGGTGAGCTCTGTGCACAGAGCAGGGAGACAAAACAATTCCTGCTCCAGCTGGGGACCAAGGACAAATGATCCAAATCTCAGGCCCAAGAGCACAAACACCGTGGGCTGGAGAGAGAAAAACAAGACAAGGTGAGACTGCATGGGCTAAAGCTGTAATTGGACAATTAATTAAAAAGTTCTGCAAATGAAGCATTACTTATCAAACTGAGAGACCCTGTGACCAGTTGTCCATTTTTGTGACCATTTTGGTTCACCTTGGGTGCAGCCCTGGCTGGGCTCTTGTGCTCAAGGTGGATCCATTGAGGCCTTTTAATAAATCTCTGCTTAATTCTTTAACTCTGTCCAGTCTCTGTTCTAGGTCAGACGTCTCAAGGCATCAGGACTACTGAGGAATCAGTGCTCTGTGTACTTTCTGGCACAACCATAAAGACATGCACACTAATTCTCATTTATTTTCTAAACATTTTTTTCTGATCTGCCTGAAACTAATGCTGATTCTGAATTCAAATGAATAAACTCTCTCCTGGTACTCCTCTTACACCATCACTCCTCACATGGACAGCAGTTGCAGCAGAATAGACCTTGAGAATCTCCAACTCTTTTGCAAGCCCCACCAGGCAAGGGGCAGCTCACAGACCTGCTCCTGTTATTTGAGGTAACTTGATCAAGGCTCAAGCACCCTAAAATCAGAACATGAAAGGACTTCAAATATCCCCAATCCAACTATCCTGAGCAGCATTCTGCCACTCTCAGCACCAGAAAAACACCTGCAGCCTCCTCTTCCCTCCTAGACAGAGGGAAGTCCTGAATCAATGGAGCATTTTCAGCTGAGGCAGCAATTGCTGCAGTTTCCTGCTGCCCACTGGGGACTTGCAGGGCCAGTTCAGCCAACAGCTGGGTGGACTGGAGCTGGATGTTCCAGATTTCAAACCAGTAAAAACCTCACCCCACGTTTGAACAGCACACTGGATAACCACTGATCTGCCTGCTGCAGTTATTAGTCCTAACTCATGCAAGACTCTTCTCCCACAGCCAAGTTTAATGAAGATGATTATGAAAAAGAAGGCTCAGCTCATTTTGTCACAATCTCTTATTTAAAACCTTACTTAATTTGCCCCACAGTGATTTATAAGCTTCAGCTTAAGCTTCTTCAGCTATTTTAGAAGAAAGACCAAAAATACCAAAGTGCACCAGACATATAAATCATTGGTAGCAATATCCCTCCAGCAGCTTGATAATGGAAACATGGAAGTCCATACAAATCATCCATGAGGGGGAAAGAGAAGGGAGCCCATATGAAATGAGCTTTTGATAATTACTTTTTAAAACCAAAGGTCATATGCTCAACTAGGCATTTTGAAATAAATGCTGTATGTCTTGGGAATGGTTTATATCTCATATCTGGGGTGGTTATTTTTTGTTTTGTTTTTGATTGTTTTGGGGGTTTTTTTGGGCGTGGGTTTGTTTGTTGTGTTTTTGTTTGGTTGGTTTGGGGTTTTTTTGTTTTGTTTTTTTTGGGTTTTTTTTGTTCTGTGTCCAGAACATTCACTGCCTCTTTCAAACCACAACACTATAATACCATGCAGATTTTATCTTGAGATTTCCAAGATTTGCATATATGACAGTTGTTCATAATTACCTTAACACTATTTTTAACAAAGAACTGCCAAGACTAAAATTATACACTTATAAACAAGAACTTGTAAGAGCACAGGAATGGTGAGGGGCTTGTCATCCAGTCCTGTCACAGAACCAGGTGTTATTTAAGGACCCTCTGAAGCTTGTGGAGAGGCCTTGAGAACTTTAAGAGAGCTCATGAAACTCAGGAATTTTGGAGAAGGACCAAACCCAAGTCAGAGAAATGAAAGAGGGAAGGGAAGGGAAGGGAAGTTGGAGTTTGTACCATATTTCAGTCCCCTTACAGCTCCTGCTGACTGCCACACTGACCATCCTCTGCTTTACAGACACACTTACTCCAGCAGAAAGAGCATCATTTAGCAGAAGAGCCCTTCATACCAACTGGTACTGGGATGAGCACCCACCATCAAGGAAGTCCCCATTTAATTCATAAAGATTGTGCTTCATAGAAATATCTGCTTCTTTGAACTATATGTCAAAACCCCTATAATTTCCAACCACCACTGGAGGAAATGTTCTCGTGGGCAAACCAGTGAAACTCTCTCATGAGGCTTGAGAGAGCCTCATGAAAAATGAAATTACTCATGTGCACTAAAATTCAGACTGGCTGAAAGTAAATGGAAATGTAAAGATGCTAACTCTAGTCTAGTGAGAGGTTTTCCCAGTTCTTAACTCCCTCCAAAGCCAAGATTCCTCCTGCAGATAGAAGCCTCTTTAAAGAGTCCTCCCTTTGAGTCCCTCTGTGCTCTGAAACAAGATGACTTTTGAAAAGGCCTGAAAATTAGGCTGGGAACAAAGAACAAACTGAGACTGGTAAAGATGCTATTCTGTGGGTCCCAGTTTGCGTTCAGTGAGACCTCTGTGACAGAAAGGCTGCCTGTGGCTTCCTGCTGAAGGGAGGAGGGACAGATTTATTCATCTGACCCAGCAAATCTGCCCAGAGGCCACAAAAAAGGAAGTCAAGGGGTAGCAAACCAATATCTGCTATGAGTAAAATTCAACAGCCAAGCACAGAGCTGAGTGAGGATAACCAATTTAGTTGTGTCTATCTGGACAACATTTGCACTGGGGATTACTTTAGAATTTCTCTCCTGTTTTAAAGTTTCTGTTTAGTGATAGAAGCTTCAAGAGAAGACAGGCTCTATTCAATATTAGCAGACCCTTGGGAAACTGTTTTTCCTTTGCTCATCTCTCCAACCCAGACCCCCTGACAGACGTTCCTCTGGTTACCAGTAATACCCTTGACACCATCTTCACCAACAAAAGGAAGTGAATATCTTTAAAAAAAAAGGGAAATTTAATTCATCAATGTGCTTATCTGTGTTTTTTTCCCCATGACATGTAAAAGGAAACAGTGAAGGTATTGATAAAATTAAAGCTCAGCACCAGGTAAAAAAACCAGATATAAGAGTAAATAAGCACCTCCTTAAGGGCTGAGAAGTCTCAAGCCCCACATGACATGAACCTCTTCCAGCTTTCTAATAACTGAATTTTCCTTTCTTTAAAGGGACACTAGCTATTCAACTGAAGTTAACTTGACATTGCTTCATAATTCCAAAGTGTTTCATAATTATGTGTTCACTTGCACAGTCTTTCAAGGGAGCTGCAGAGGGTAATTGGGGTTACAGACTCTAAAGGAGAATTAAAATTCTATTTATGTTTTGGATGGGTTCCAGCAAAACAATTACTTGGCAACTCTAATATGTTGAGAACACACAGTAAACTTTAGGAATGTCACAAACATCTTTGTTTTGTTGACAAGATGAATATATGGTCTGAAGCTCAAAGTTCCCTTTGTAAGCAGGGCAGCCTTGGAACATGCTCTGCAGGGGCATGCACGTTAATTAACATCTTTTAGGCTGTTTGTGTAGCTTGTACATTTATTCTAGCTCAATGACAAGATGACTCAAGGAAAAAAAAGGTTAAAACTCTTGTTCAAATAAGGCACAACACGAATTAGCAGGTTTTGTGTAAACAACAGATACAGCTTTCTTAGTACAGGAGAAGATCAAACAAAAAGCAAATTACAAAGAGATCTCACTGCTGATGTGTGAGTACAGTGGAGTTCTCAGACTGGGCTTCCCCAAGTGACTCCATATACATACACAGCCTGAGATTCTGCCACACAGGGAAGGAGAAAACCCAGAAATCTCCCTCTGATCTGTGATTCCATGAAAAACACACACAGCCAATTAAAACCAGATAATTGAACTATTAGAGAAGTAGGTACCAGGGAGATGGCAAAAACAGGGCCAGGGGATTCTGTATTGATTTGTGTCACTTTTCTCTATTCTGCAGCATGAAACAGCGCACAATAAATATCAGGCAACCATGAACCTGTATTAGTATGATTTCACATGAAAATTTGTTTGGTTGTTTGCTTTCAATATAAATAAATGGGATTTAGGAGTGAACATTTGCATGTTTTGGGTGGTTTTCATGTCATTTGCTGCTGAGATGTTGCTATGGCTGAGTGAAGGTAGAAGCTGCTGTGAGATTAACATTTTTTTCGTCTCCACCTTCTGTGACTGTTTGCAAAGAATAAAAATTTACAGCCACAGACTTTGAAGTCTTTTCCACATATCAAACTGCTCCCTTGTATGAGGTATTTTGCAGTGATACATTCCCAATTCACCAGTGACTGCTTATGGGCTAGCAGAGTTTGTCAATCAAGTCAGACACTAACTCTGCTTTCCTGGTTTGTAAAGCTTCAAATTGCAGGGGTTTTAGACATTTCTGTCCCTTTTTCCAAAACTGATTAATACAGGGACAGAGAAGGGGGCCTCAATCCCCTCTGGGTACCAAGGGTGTTATCACACACAAGGAGAGAAGAAGAGGTCTCATCTCTTTATCTAACACAGGTCCTCCAGCTCTGGGATGGAAACAGGGAAGATGTGCTCAAGGAAGAGGAATCTTCCAGATCCCAGTTTTCATGAGAGCAGACAAGGACATCTCTTGACAGAGAGCTGTGCCTTGTTCCCCCCTACCTGTGCTCACACATCACAAATAAAAATCCATGCCCACAGTAAATGAATATCTGGTCCCCTGCACTCCCTCTGATCTTCCTCCCAGTGTTATTCCTCATCCTCTCCCTTTCCCTGCCATGACACAGCCCTGGCTCTTTGAACCCAGACACTGATCTTTCCTTTCCAATGATGAGTCAAATGCAAAGTTCACATTTTGATTTTACATATTCAGAAAATCCACAACAGCCTCAGATTCCAAGCACAAAGCAACAGAAAGTGCTCCAGCACAGGCAGACTGCACTAGCCTCTTCTTTAAAAACACTTCCCAAATTAGCTCAGCTTCCTGGATTTGCTCATGGAATATCACTTTCTCATTTATGATACTTTCCTTCAGTTATTTCTAAAGTGTTTTTGAAGCTTGCCAAGACTGTTTAGGATATGCTGCTATTCCAATACAGCAGATGGCACTAGTGTTAAGTAAGCATTATGGAAATTTACTGTATTCCTAGAAAAAACAACCAAGTGAACATCAACTAGCAGGTGGCTAAAATATTTCATGAGCAATGGGGAGAGTAATCCAGAGCCACAGTGTGAACATGGCATTAGATGTGTCACCCCTCTAAGACCCAAACAAAGTCATTCAAACCAGCCACTCATCATTTTCACCCAGATCTTAGAATATTTCTAAGAAGCAGCCTTAACATTTAGGACCACAAAATTTATCAACATCACCCAAAAGGTACCTTCTGTTCTCATACGTTATATCTTGGAGTGCAGACTCTTGGGAGACTGTTTTTCCTTTGCTCATGCTGAGTGTTCATCATCAGCCTTGTTATTTTGGGAATGAACAAGCAGCACCATGACTGGAAGATACATAAATTATGGATGCTCAAAGGAACAGCTGGACATCTTGAGTCAAGGGTTATGCCAAACCCTCTCCTAGAACCTCTCAGATTCCACTCTCTATTAAAACACTCTTCCTCCTTGGTCTAAGGCGGAATTATTATAAATTCTCTTAGAACAATTTGTGTCCCCAGTCCCCATGGCAATACAGAACATGGTATTACACACCTCCAGCATTTCAGCTTTTGACTGAATTTTACATGCAAACACCTTAACTACCTGTAGCTTTCACTTTGAAAAGAACTTAAAATTGTTTATCATTATCATCAGAATGTTTTTAACACACACACACACACATCCAAAAGCTTTAAGAAGTTCCTCATGCAGCACACACACAATCAAATCCTACACCTTTCTTTCTTTCTTTTTATGTTAATGTCTGTTCTAGTGCTGAAAAGCCCCCACAGTGGATTACAGCTGTAGATCATCACATGAATTAGGCTAAAATTACTTTTCCTTTGGATTTAATAACTCATCTAACAATATAAAAGCCAAACATCTGGGTCTAGTAAACCTGAGCTTATCTCCATTGAAGACCTCCCACTTCTACAACAAAAATTATCATGATGGTTGACGTGTCAACAGATCCTTGAGTGCAGCAAGCCAGCATTACCACGGGACATCCACATTCAAATTCCAGCCATCCATCTGGAGTCTGAGAAAACCTATTCTCCTTCTTCTAAATTAATTAAAAGCTAATTATAGCAGTCTGGGAAAGAAATCCTTTCCAGTCTCTTTACATGGACCAGCAGTGGCTGATAAGGACTTCAGCAAGACTCAGCTCTCCAGCAGGCCTGATGCAAAGGGATTGGGCAGGAGGAAGGACACAGCCTAAATGCCAACATTTATTTGTCTGTATTCCTAAAAGGAACACAAACAGACGGCTCCTGGCCTTTTCCAACTAAAATGTATGGCATTTACCTCACTCTGGGAAATGGTACTGAAATAACACAGACAACTCCAGCACAGATCTGTGCCTACTTAGAATTTAAGCCCAGCTTTTAATATGCTATTACCATAAGAGATTTTATTTCTAGCAAGTCCTTTCTTGTGTTTTGTATGATTTCTTATAATATTCATAACTGGAAGGGTTAACAAATGTAGACAGCATGGCAATACCAGTAAGTTTAAAAAGTTCAATTTTTCTTCTCCTATAGATCCACAAAAGCTAAACAACTGTGCAGTGTCTTCTCTTTAATTCCCATTTCATCTCAGTGCAGATTTACAGAGGAAGTGGGTTTGTTCTTAACTCAATTCCTGAGGAAGTTTAATAAATTGCAATGTTCATCTGTTCTTTCTCAGCTCTGTTGAAGGCATCACAGAAGACTGTGACAGTGACAGATAAAAAATAGCAGGCTGTGATGGTCCCTCCTCCTCGGCCACTGAGCACTACCAGACGGCGTCTCCTGGCACATCCATCCCCAGCAAGACACACACAAGACAGAAATCAACTCCTCAGCATCAATACTTGTGATTCTGCTCTGATTTTCAATGTTTCATTAGGAAGGAGTGCTCCCAAATAAGCAAATCTCCACAATGTGGTGCCAGGTTTAACTATCAGTGAGTGCTCATTTAGCAGCACCGCGGTGTTCACATTTTACATGATTTTTAAAGACACCTATCAGCCTTCATTGTAACAGAAAATTTCTCAAAATCAATTATAAAAGGTATTTTACCCAATATTCTGAAAGTTGATAAATAAAGGCCAAGGAGTGATGGCATCCTAGCTTTCAATTCCCCCTTCTTGCACTGTGCTCTGTGGTCCTGTGAAAGGCACTTTCCCTTTTTGCCATTAGCTAGATTAGTAAACATTAAATAATTTCATACCCAAAACTGATAATCAGCTGCATCCCTTTGTATCCAGTCAAATTACATAGTCAAATTATGCAATTATAACACTAAAATAAACAACTGTCTCTGCCAGCCCAGGAAGGGCAGCACGCAGGAGAGGTTTTTGCATTTTGCCTAAAAGGAGAGAAGTACTGTCCTTAAGTATTTTATATTCCCCAAAAATGCACACAAAAATAGCCAGATCAACCTAAAATGGAGGTTACCTATAGTGTTTCAAAATTCTCAGCTAATAATGGAATGACAGCTTGAGCTCTGCACCTCCTTTAGTTTTGGCAGAACTGTATACATCACAAAAGGTTAAAGAAATTTCTTTTTTAGGCAGAAAAAAAAAATCATGACAATTTTGAAAATGCTTACAGATTATCTGCCAACTGCTTTGGGTTGTTTTTCTTGTCTAAATGCCTACTGAAGTTCATTTACTTAGTGTTTTTAAAGTAAACATTTTAATTTTAAATTGAATAGTTTAAAACACAAAATGAAGTGAAATGTCAACTGTTTGATATTCTGTAGCACAGTCGAGGTGCAGCTGTTGCACTGAGGACAGCTCTGAGTGACAAGAGCTTTACCTAGATGAATTGCTATTTCTGAGCATGACTTTAAATAAATAATTTAAAATAGAACAAAAAGAGACAGCACAACAGAGCAGGCTCGAGAAGTGTTCAATAACATCATGTCATATTGACAGATAAGACTGACAAATCCAAATACAACTCTGCTTTTCATCAACAAAAATGTTCTTCAATGCAAACAGAAATAGCAAAGGGGAAAAGACAAATGAAACAGCTGCAACAGGCAGCTAAAAGGAGCCTGGTAGAAAGATCTCCAGGCTCCAAACCCACACAGTTTGCTGTAATCACATTAAAACTTTCCCCTGGATCAATAGGTTTGTGTTTTTATTACAAGCAGCTGAGCCTTATAAGATGTACCAGGGACTGTAGTGGTGTACCTGCCTGAAGCCCAAAATTCTCCCCAAGCTTCTGTCACAGGGAAGAAAAAAATTCTAAAATATTTCATTTCTACATTGGGATGGGTGACAGATTCTGCCCCAGAACTACTCAGGTAATATTCTAAGATCACTGGAAACTGAAGTAATTTGAAGAGTTTATTCACATTTTCAACAGCCTGGTTACAACTTAAAAAAAAAATAATAAAAAAATGGGCTAGAAGACAACAGAATAAAATAACTCAGTCACACAGAAGCTATGGCCAATCCCAAATCTGTGCTAATCAAACTGCTCTGAAGCAATATTTCATGTGAGAGTGATAAGAAGACTTTGACTGCAATGACACTCATTTTGAAGAGATTTTAAAAATTCCTCCATAAAACTTAATTCCCATCATAACTTCAGCTCCTTTTTCATAGTTCTGCTTCTGCCCAGGAGTTCATCCTCAGCTTGTGCCTCTGTGCAGGCAGGGGAAGGAAATGTGCCTCCCTGGTTAGCTGGGAAATTACAGCACTTCCCAGGTATTTCTCCTCTCTGGATTGAAAGCTGAGTATCTGTAAGGATCAATTTCACTCTTCCAGCCACAATCAAAAATCAAAAACCCAAGCCAATACTAAAATCCTTGCTTGACATGGAATTACTGGATGGTTGGGGTTGGAAGGGACCTCTAGACATCAGCCATTCCAAGACACAAATTGTTCATCCATAATTCAAATATTTTCAAGGCAACCAGAGTGGCTCCCTTAAAATTATTAGTTAGCAGCAATGGTTTTAAATGGTTTTCTTCCCCTAATTTTTTCTTTCCTATAAAAGTTGCATAGAATGTGAACATTTTGTAACCACAGACAGGACAAGGATGTGGAGAAAGCACAAGTCATGATCTTGAAGAGTATTTAAAATTCATCTGTATCTATGACAAATTAAGGAAAAGGCTGGAAGCTTGTTTTTAAAAACTTGAGACAATTCACTTCAAAGGCTTCTTGCTTTTCTGGGGATTTTTTTTCTGCAGAATATGTTTCAGTGTTAGCAGCTGCCACTGTTTTTTCTCCTTCCAGTTGCCAGAATTACCAGCATGCTGGTTGTTCAGAGATAAAGTAAGGAACAATTTAATGCAGAAAAAAATATGTTTTGATTTCCCCCAAGACTCCTTTCAGAGGCTGACTGGACAAACAACTTCAGTTTTCTGTCAAGGAATGGCTTCTTCCTGGCTCCTACACCTACAGAACTGACTTGCTGTCTACAATGAGGGCCAGCTTTTTATAGATTTTTATTTTAATATGACTTTAATCAATGCCACTCCCACAAATTCTCAGACCTGCCTGTCACTTGACAGTGGTTGACTCCTGACTCTGAGGAGAATTTTTCTGATAACCCACACTGGTGCCTCAGGACACGGTCTCCTCACTGCCCCACATGTTCTCAAGATGCCTGCATGTATCTTCTCACCTGAAATAAATTTTCTTGCTCTTTCTGATTTATTTTTGGCTGTAGTATAAGAGGCTCCTTTAGCTGTGTGTGATGACTCTCCACAAACACTGAAAATTTTCCCTTCCCCTAGCATGTTCTAATGTTGCACTCTCTTACTTTCCCCTTGGATTCTCTTGGATTTTCACCTTCTTTCCCACCATGACTGCTTCAGACACACTGAGATAAACGTTGCCAATACCACCCTACCTTGCTATGATAACTGAGCACCCATATGCAGAATAAGAAAAGTCTCAAGGACTGAATCCTACCAAGGCACCTGCAGCAAGCCTGAAGATTCTCAGAGAAAATACTTCACAATAAAAATTAACAAAATGAACTACAGTCAACAGTGTTTCCTACTAGTGAAGCCTTCACCATTTAAAATTATCAAATATTTTATTTTCATGTTTGTGACTCCTTGAAATAAATAATGATTTAACAAACTAAATGAAAAACAGATGCGTGCATCAGATATTCCTGATTAGACCCCTCAGCAAAAAAATGAGGCAATCCACAGTTCTAATTTTAAAACCAAACCAGTGTTTCACTGAACATCCTCTGCTCAATATAACCATGGTTTCAACATAACTACACACATTTTATAATCAAGCAGTAAAGGACTTCAACAAAACAAAATAAAACAAGAAGAAACATTGATGGAGTGGAGGAAGGAATTTCTGATTCAATATTTTTTTACCTCACAAAGTAGTAAGTCAATGATGTGGAAGACCATGCAGAGTGGAAACTTGGCAGTAAAAAGGGTGAGAAACCACTGGGATGCATACATGTGAGCTTCCAAATTGAGGTCTGAGAAATGGCTGTGCAAGTCTGGTAGCTGCTCCTGCAATAAAGGTAAAAAATAAATGTTTCAGTGTTAGTCATTGATTTGAGTTCTTCATCCATACTTTCAGTAAGGACCAGGGTTGCTAAATATCCAAAAACACAACAAAGCGAAAGCCTGGCTTCTTTTGAGCAGTGAAGATGTTTCTTGATAAATTTCAGTGCCCATGGTTACAGTTTTTAGTAAGAGATCCACAGTGGATTCTATCACAGTATCAAAGAATATACTGAGACTATACTGAGAAATTGCAGAATCTTCAACAGTTGAAAGGCAGAGCAGTTGTAAAATCTTTGTCATGCTGTATATTTTAAAGTTATTCCTTTGCTGTGTCTTGCTATAAATGCTTCTGCCACAAAAACAGTGGCTGCAGGAACCAGATCACTTTGCAGAGCATGAAAGCAACAGAGCACACAACTGCAGCAGACCATTTCTCTAACTAGGAGCACATAAAACAACACAAAATAAGCACTGAAAATCCTACTGAACAGTGATGACATGGTCACTTAATAAAGTATCTTTGTTAAGAGTATAATTGTTAATACAATCTGTTTTGTTTGTTAACAAAAATCTTTGTGGACATAAGTAAATATTGAGAAGCCCATATGCTCAAGTGTCACATTAATTAGTATGCAATTCCACTCCATCAAGTATGAAATATGCACAATTTGACAATTGAAAAAATACCATTAAATTAGCAATAGTGTGTTTTGTTTGGTTTCAGTATATCCCACAGAGGTACTGTGGTTATCTGTGAGAGTTGACTTCAGCAAGCAGCTTTTCCCATTGCCAACAGGAGGGCAGGCCTTAATGAACTCTCAGTAATTCCTTATTAGTCACAACAACGTGTAACATTTTGCAGCCCTTCAGTTGTGCTAAACTGCTTGATGAAATAATTCCAGCTGAAAAAAGAGCAGAGTCTTGGAAGAGACAATAAAAGTTGCCCACACTTGACTGGTATTTCATAAACATCAGGATGTCCTGATTTGCCTGACCTCTTAACACCCACATAATTCATGGGAAGTAGGACAATGATGGAGGCAGTCCAAAGGACACACAGGCCTCAATAGCACAGAGATATTCTCTCTAAGCAACATCAGAGAGGGGGAAAAGGCAAATACCTGCTTGGATACAAACATTAGCTGCAGAAGTGGTGCATCAGAGACAAAAGAAACTAGAAACAAATCTGACTCAAGATGCTAGAATTCAGCTATTAAACTTAGCTTTCCCCCACCTCTAAAAGGAGAGGGGTTTTATTGTGCAATAGCTTTTGGAAGCAAAGCATTCATCTCTTCTTCATGCCAGTATTTCCATTTATAAAACAAATCAAAGGAGAATTTGTTACTCTGGCCCCACCTGCATTAACTTCTCCAGCTGGAAAAATTTGCAATGGAGATCTTCAAAGTTATTTCTGTAGAGGTCCCTCAAGCCATAGTCATACATTATTTTCACAAATACACAGAATGCCTGCTCCTCTGGCATCTGTTTGGAAAAAGACACAAAAATAAGGTTAATAACAGAGCTAAGGCTGGACATGCCTTACACAGACACACACATTAAAACACCTTGTGCACAATGAATTCAGAACCTGGGATATATTAGAATTTTCAGCCAAGTACTGTGAATGCTGAATTAACCAATTAAAATCTCAGTTATTCTCCTTGATGAACATCTGGATTTGGCTCTGTAAGGCTTTCTTTGAAGAAAATGTGGGATCATATCACAGGTTCATGTGTGCCTACATCCCTGCAGCAGCACAAGTGTCAGCAGCATTCTTTCTGTCAAACAGGTATGAGAACAACCAGTACACAATTCTCAGGCACAGAAAAACAATTTAAAAATAAATAAAAAACGAAGCAAATAAAAAGGCAACAGGTCTTGACAGTGATGTCTAATGAGAGATATTTTGTTAAATGGGAAAAATTCTGGAGAACTAATATACAACCAACCTCTAGTGAGAACAATGCTCATCCACCTTCATCCAAACCCCAGGACATCAAACTCTGAAGTCAGGTTTCCCACAATCCCATCTATTACCATGCTGACTTTTTCAGAAGGCCTACATCCATAATCTCTGTTTCATTCTGACCAAAATTTCTCACCCAGCAGGGCTTTGGAAGGTGGCACTAACACAACTGTCTAAGCCACATGTCTATTTGCTGGCTTGAGCCCACTGAATGCTGACCTGGGGGAAGCTCTGTCACAAAACCCCCACATCACCTCCCCTGTGCCTTCAGGTAACACAATAATGACAGGCACAAACAGAACCCAAATCAACCTTTCCATCACATTCAAAATGTGCTTTCTTTTGGAAGCACCAGGTTGTAACAAATGAAAACAATTGCTGAAAATCAAGAACAACTCTTGACCTTTTAGTGTATTCACTCATTTGGCCTACTGCCAGCTTCTTATCAAATATCAGCTACAGATAAAAGCTCAGCATTTTCTTCAAAGAGAATTTTAGGCTCTTGATATTTCCCTTCAGGGTTTCATCTTATGCTCAGCCCTGTCTCCAGGGCCTTGGGCAGAGAGTTTCATTTTCATTTTCAGACATCAGAAAGGAAAGTAACTGGTTAGCACAAAGTTTTTCCAGATTAGCTGATGCCTATCAGTCTGGGCTTGATTTACCCAAGACAAATTAGGAATTTCAAAGTTCTTAATCACAATTTTATCTGGATGGAATGATCCCCACTGACAGCATATAAAAGCTGCAGACAAAGTAAAGGAAAGAAATAATTTGATGCTGACCAAAAGGCTTGAATCTGTTCTGTAAGACAATGAGTGCAAATTTCATGGGTTTTGGTAAAATACAATTATTTCTAATGAAATGCCAGGTGCTCATGCACAGGCACATCTGCCCTACATGCTCCTGTGCTTTGCCAACCATTTCTTCCCCAAAACAGGGAGATGCAACAGAGATCAGAACTGAGCTAAAGAGCTCCCCAAGTCCTTGCTCTCAGTGAACAGAGGTTCTCCAGTATTACCAACCCTAAGAATTCAAAATCATAAACCAATTTTTTTATTTAAGCAGAACATACATTTTGGGCATTGCCATTCTGATTTTTAGCATTTAGATATTTGCCCCTTGCTATAGTTTCTCTGAAATCACAAAAGACAGGAATTTGTAATTTTTTAAAGTGAAATTTTAGGTGGGTTTTTTTTCCCCACAGACAATGACTCTAAAAAATAGACAAGAAAAAAAAGTCAAGTACTGAGAGCTTCACAGTACAATTATTAGAGTTGGCAACACTGTTTCCCTGTGATTAGAAGTTACCTGCATTCCCTTGATGAAAATTTCATCAAAGAAGCAAAATTGCAAAAACAGAGGATGGAGGTTCAGGCTACCCAACCATGCCAGAAACAAATAAACACTGAAGAGAAAGGATAACCTGTCCCAGGGAAAAAGGGAAAGGAAGGGCTCTGGAAATCCACGAGAAAGCAGGACACTTAGGAGGGTCTTACAAGTGTTCACAGTATACAGATTGTTTGGAGAATTTGAGAAAAAGAGGAGTTTGAGGGCATCTGAGGAAGCTCCTCAATCACATGGGCTCATTGAGACTCCTTGCTTCCCCCCTTCTCTAAGCATTTTATTTCAATATCCTCTGATGAAACCAAAAGTGATAAAGGGTTTATTAAAATGAGTGTAATTTCCATTTAACAGTCCCTGTGTAGAGGCAACTTCCTCCAGCTCCAGAAACACTAAGAACAGAGTTGGTTCTTCATAGCAATGACAGCACAGCACTAAGGGAGAGGAGAGGAGCTGAGGTATTAGTCAAATGATAAGAATGTGACACCCACACATTTCTAAATAACTCTGGTATTGAAAATGGCTCATTTATCCAGTGCAGCTTCAAAATCCTGCTTTGGGTAAAAAATTAATTGCAAAATACCTGTTAGATAAGCTACTTTACAGTATATGCTAGACTGCAATAATGGGACTATTTTGGGTTTATTCTTTAAAAATGTAGAGCTTCTCTCCAATGCTGTTGCTGTGTATCATGGTTCTCAAGACTTCAAGGAATCACAGCTCTCCCTAGGAATTACAACTTAAATTAATCTGAATTTGAGTTCCAAATGCCCTGGGAAGTGTGTGTGTAACATACATAACACCAGCAGCTGTCTCAAAGCTACACTTCAAAAGGTATTTCAATCCTGACCGAGTTTACTAATTTAAACCTGAGAGAAAAAGCAGGCAAGAGCTTGCATAAGAATTGTGGTGGCTTATTTACCTCAATAAATACATTATTTGAGCCTGCTGCTTTGCCACTGAGACATCAGATGTAAAGCACCTTGCACCTATAAAAATTGTGTATTTATTTATTTATCTCTGGATATATACCCATGTGTTTATAAAGCAAGCAACAGATCAAAGTTTGTGCAGTTTTTGATTACAGGCCAAAATATCAAGGTTAAAAAAAATCAGCTTTCCCTCAGAAGATATTACAAAATGTCTCTAGGAGAAAAAAAAAATCTTCTAAAAAATTAGTGAGACTACTTGCTTTCATGATCCGCTCTGAGAATGTCTCCTGGAGTTAAATGCCCTATAAACACAAAGGGAGCTTACTTAAGTGACAACTAAATTAAAAGAAAAAATTAATATGTAACAAATTGGTTTCAGGTTTTGACACAGAAGTACTTGAGCATTTAATTGATTTCTCCCAGATAAAGGAAATCTACATTCACGAAGACAGAAACCATTAAACTCTACAGCCAAAAACCAACAAAAGGAAAATTAATACAGGTAAATAAATAACAATAAATATCTGTCAAACAGCATGGCTGCACTACAACTGATTTTACAGCTGCCTTGGTTTCAAATATCAAAGCTTTCATTCTGCAATTAACTCACATGAAGCAGAAGCACAGCTGCGAGGAAGGACTGTCCCTGGCAATAGCCAATATCTTCATCATAGACAGAATAGGCCTAGAACAAAAGAAAATCAGATTTAAAATGCATACAGGCATCACCAAATTGTGACATCAAGGAGATGTGCCAGGGTCTCAAAGGGCCTGCAAAGAAATTGAGATGGATTCCATCAGGAGCTGGAGTGACAGGACATGGGGAATGTTCCCCATGGACACAGGGCAGGGTTAGATGGGATATTGGGTAAAATTCCTCCCTGGGAGGGTGGGCAGGCCCTGGCACAGGGTGCCCAGAGAAGTTGTGGCTGCTCCTGGATCCCTGGCAGTGTCCAAGGCCAGGTTGGACAAGGCTTGGAGCAACCTGGGACAGTGGGAGTGGGATGAACTTTAGGGTCCCTTCCAGATAAAGCCATTCCATGATCCTCCACGTAATACTACTCAGGCAAAAACCACATGGGGGTAAAACTGTAACTGCTCTTCTAAAAACACCCACAGGTCACTCTCAGCCCTCCACAGATGCTGGAGTTGTAAATTATTATTTTTATTTTTCAATCAGCCTAAAAAGAGATGAATTTCCCTTCACTTAAATCAAGGATAATTCAGCTCAGATGTTAGTGATAGAACTTTACCAATGCAACAAATATAACATGAAAACCAGGGTAGTTTGTGCTGGGGGGAAAGTGAATGTTTGTTTTTGGAAAAACAAGTTCTGACATTATGCAAGTACAGGACCTAAGGTTAGAAAACTGCTGAGAACTACTCTAACCTGAAGATTTAATCAGAAACAGTTTTTCCATGCCCTTGTTATGCTGAAGAATGAACAAAACTCATTTTCCTACGCTATGACAGACATGCTTTTTCTTACTCTTCAAAAAATCTCCAAACTAAAATAACTAACCTTTCCTTCCCCCTTTACTTTTCCAAGATGAGAAGACAGATACTGTTTCTAAAGAGCTGTCAGAGGATGTTAAGAATTTGTGGAAACTTGTGCAAGTCTAAGCAGAAGCAGCAGGACTGACACCAGAGGGAAGGACCATCCTGAGAGAAAAAGCAAAATACTGAGGGTACAACCAGGGAAAAGCAAAGCAAAGGGCAGAGCCAGGAGCCACAAGGATCAGACAATCCCCTTTTCAGTCTGATGGACTTGTGAGGAATTCTGCAATGACTCTGGAAGACAGGATTTATCTAAGTGCAGAATATTCTGAGTATTCCTTTAAAGGTCACTGTTTCTGAACAATCCAGCCTTACATTTCCTTTGGGAAAAGCGCTGACCTGGGACTTGCAGCCCTCTGCCCTTTGTCTGTACTGCTCACCACTCTTTTGAAAGCTGTTAGGTGGGATTAGTCAGGAGCTGAGTGAAAATAATCCCAGCCCATTGCTCAGTTTCAGTGGACAAGAAAATTCAAGAAGTCACAGAAATCACTGAAAAATGTTTAATGAACCACCACAATCCAGCTTACCAGTTTAAAACAAAAGTCAAACGCAAAATCTAACCTGAGAAGTGTGCAATGGCAGATACAAAATTCAATTGGAAAAAAAAAGAAAAGGATGCTCTCCATAAAGAAGTTAATTAGGTACTAAGTGCTAAATTCACAGAAATGCCTTTAGATGCTTAAATTAATATTTTACATCATTAACTAGAATCATTCACTGGTTAATCACCATCATGAGTCATTATCTGTTTGTTGCCTAGATCTATCAGTTTGTAGATGCCTGATGTCTTGTCTCTGTAGCTTTCCTAAATGATGTATTACTCCTGGTTTTGATAGGCCAGCTCCACTCAGAAACAGATGTGCAGAATTACAAATGAGAAATTTGATTTATGATTTCTTCATACTATTAAAAACCACTTCTAATTTACTTTCAAAAAAAAAATCTAGGCTGAAAATTGAACATCAAATTATCAATGCCTGGGGGTTCTCTGTTGTGAGAAGTATTATAGCGAATCATTTGCTGAAAATAACAATACATTAATCCAAACAAGTTATTTTAAAATAAGTATTGAGAAACCAACACACTGGAGAAAACAAACTACTTCCAAAACTGACATAGATTGAAAAGTACAGGAAGTTGCAAGAAGTAAAAACATACTTCTGATGAGATTCTGAAAGAATCTGAAGTTACAGCAAAAGGGGAAAAACAAGAAGGGTACAAAAAAAAAATCCTCACTCCGCAGTTAAATACAAAAATATGAAGGACGAACAGCAAAGTTTCTCATCATCAACTTCCTAAACACATTTAAGCTGCTAATAAATCCATTTCAAACACATCCAGAGCAGGAAGGCAAAGTCTCTGCTTGGAAAATAGATGGTCCATGTAAGGAAGTTGTATTTAAGCTCCAGCAGAAAATCCCTGTGAACTTACCTTGTATTTGTTTTATTACAGAAGAATCCCAGGGTTTGTTATCCTGCTGGAACCATTCCTAACAGGGCATGTGTCCAACAGAATATCAGAAGAAATCATAAATTAAAAGGAATAAAATTACTGAAAAATTACTAAGAATGAATGTTATTCACCCAAAAAGCTTGAGGGGAAAGTAAACTGGTAAACCACTAATTGCCTGATTAAAACAGAAGAGATGAAAAAATGGAAACTTTTCTAAAAAGGTCGATCCATAGAACTACAAATCAGTAAGTATTGGATAATTTGGTTTAAATAAAAATATGAAACTTATTAGCGGACACAGCCTATATAGGAGAAAAATCTCAAAGGGCCCCAGTAAAAAGAGAGAATTATTAAAATGCCTTTGAAGCAACCAAAAACCATGAAAAAAAATAACTGCTTGATTCACTTTTTGAAAATTTTTTTTGAAAAAGAATTTTTCTGAAATTCATTTCCACAAGGTCCTTCCCCAAAATCTGCTCTTGACAAGCAGCTGTCTGCAGACACTTGGACACAAACTTCAGTTCTGCATCAGAATTAGATCAAACAAAGAAGGATTCTGCTCTTAAGTCAAAACATCATAACCCTGACAACTAAAGGTTTAGTTTTTAATGAAGTCTCTAAAATATGCAGGATTTCATTGCATCTACCCAATGCAAAGAGACTTTGGAATCTTAATGCACATCACATTTCCAATTATACTGTTTTATTTTTAAGCAACCTATGGGATTTGATAGTGCTGAAATATGATGTAATTAACCAGAATAACCTCAAAAATAAGGATGCTGCCTACAGATACCACCATAATATCATATCATTAACTAACAGGCTAAGATTAACTATTTAAGATTTATGCAGCTAAGGAACTTTCATTTTCCATATTAAATATAAAAACAATGCAAAATTCCAAATCCCCTATTTCCACTGCAGTCATTCTAACTTTGTAATTTCAAGAGGATGGGATTTTTCCCATGACAACCTGTGACATCTCACAATTTTTAACTTATTATTCTCCTAAGCTCTTGAGGAACTTCCAATTACAATTCCCCAGTTAACTGAGATTTTAAATACTCTCTGTCTCATAAATGGGATGTAATGAAGGTTCTGACTTGAAGCCTGTTTTCATTCATTTTTAACTAAATGAAGATCTCACAGAATTGAGACATCTTTTTAATAGTTATCTGTATTCTGAAAAGAGATATGCAGTTATTAGTACATCATCATTAGAAAGTGAATTCTTTGGAGGCAGAGTCTTCTCAAAGTCCATGACTGAGAACCATCTGCACATTGGGAAGGTGAACCAAGAACCCAGGGCTGGGCAGAAACTCTTCTCCAAAATAATTAACAGAGGAAAATCTCCCAAGAATCTTCTATAGAGAAAAATTCCAACTACTAACACTTTAAAGATGACAGGAAAGATAGCTGAATTTAAAACTTCAGTTTGGATTTCTGTAACTTCTGTCTGTGAGTGCCAGCAGATTTAAATGAGGAAGAAGAGAGGTTATGCCTATGATCTCTATGAACTGACCAAGGGAAGCTACTCAGTGTTTAACACAGATGTAGCTCTGTTCTGAATTCTGCTTTAGGTGACTTAAAAGACTTCCATGGTGTCTGCAACTCAGAGTGTCTCAGGAAAACATCCATGCTCTGATGCAGACCTTTCACCCAGCAAGGTATTTTATTATTTTCTCATTATTTAAATTATTATTAATAGTTAAAATTATTGATATTTTATTAAATTTTTATTACTTTAAATTTTATTTTTATGTTTTCACAACAAGGTATTTTATTACATGCTCAGTCACTAAATAAATTTAGTAACAGCAGAATTTAAAACTCCATATCTGAATTTATAATAAGACTAACAGTCTGAAAGTAATAATATCCCTATGGGTGCAGAATTGAGTATGTATCACATTACACAAGGAATTTCTGCATTAAAACTGTATTTTTAGACATTAGTTACTCACTTATGGAATATCAGGAAGAGGCTGTCACACAATGTGCCTCTGCCAGAGCTGGGAGAGCTGAGAGGATGAAGAAATCTTCACCTTCAGCAGGCAGGTCCCAAACAGAGCACTCCCAGCATTTCTCAGGATTCCAGAGCTGACCTTCCCACTGGTACAGGCTCAGCAGAAAATTCTACAGAATTTCATTGCATCTTTCACTGTGTGCAAGAATGGGGCTGCTGAACACAGATGCACAGAGAAGGATCCTTATTACAATGTAAATAGAAAAGGTAATACTAAAAATCCTTTGAACGAAACAAGGCAACAATATTTACTAGCACTGCTCCTTCAACCCAGGAGCAAAGAAAATAAACAACTCAAAATAGGTGAAAAATAATTCTTCACTGATTGTGTTTATCCTCTAATTGGCAAATAGATTTCTGCAGGAACAAAAGAGATTTGCTCTCTGACAAATAATTACACCGGGACAAACACTGAAACTTCCCATTTGTACATCTAAGGAGTTACTAAGGATTGAAAAATGTGAAAACATGCACAGTGAGGTGACTACCTGAAAAGACATGCTGAAATAAAATGGAAATGAAAATATAAAAAACCAAAACCCTATGAAAATTAGACTTTCAGCACTAAGCAGCAGCTCTGCTGAAGCATAACCCATCACTCACAGCTTATCATGGGCATAGAAGCTGCTGGTTACAGAAGAGCAGCTTAAAGGGATTTCCATATTTCAATATACAGTAACAAAAAGTAAAATACTCCCATAACAGAGCCCACTCAGTGTTAGCATTGCTGGAATGCAGTTTGTTATTCTCTCTGCTAATGTGGGTACCAAAAAACGCACACTGTAACTAAAACAAAGTGTTTGGTGTCCCAGCAAACCAGCTATCACAATGATCCTGCACCTAAAACCTTCAGGCAAGACCAGGATTGGGGAAAAAACTACAAATCTCATTCACAAAGGGATAAGTATTTAATAACACAATAGATCCTGATACAAGTGATTCACATCCTTCTGCAAGGCCTCATCTTACTGAGAAACACTAACAGCAACTATGAACCTCTGAGAAGTAATTCTACCATTTTCTGAAAAACATTTGTGTGTTTTCCCAGTCTGCCCAGTCCCAGCTCACCTGATTGATTTTCCTGCACCACGCTCCCTGTTCCCCATTAGAGTCACAGTGAGTGGTTGTTTGTTAAATAGGCATTACTTTAATCAGAAAATCAAGGAAAACACATCTCATGTTAAATTCTGCACTGCACACACTGCAGAGAGCTGAGAGGATTAATTCTGCCAGGTGCTCTGATTCCCTGGAGCCTCAGGCTGTGAGCATGGACAGAGCCTGGAAGCAGGCACTGAGCACTACTCAGTTATGCATTGTAACACTGAGGTGAGCTCTTCAAACACAGCTGGAATTTGCAGAGTATTTAAACAGAAAGCAGGCAAGAAGCAGCAGTTTTCCCAAAGACTGCCCAAAATTTGCTCTGTGAAAATCCAGCTTAAGTGGTGTCCTCAAGTGAAATCTCCAGTCTTAGAATCTGAAACTCTTTTCATTCCTTATCACCACAGTCAGTCTTGAAGTTTATTTTTAGGTACTTTGTCACATAAATGTTCTGCAACAGAAAAAGTTCCCATCTTTCCTGGTTTCCTACTGTTCTGAAGAGGAGATAAAGAGTTGGAACAAAAACTGGCAGACCTGTTAAAACAAGGCAGTGAGCTTTTAATGATTTTCCTTTTTATCTGACAGCTCAGATCATCTCTCATTTCAGTGGAAAATGAAGAAAATGCTCTTCAGCTTTCTGCCCTCTCACTTGAGGACAGACCCTTCCCAGCCATATTCAAAAATCCCATTCTTCAAACTTCTTGCTTTCACTTTAGAATAAAGGCACAAGTACCCAGCACCTCTGGTAAAAGTTATTCTAGCAATACAAAGCTGCCACATTATTAATTCTAACACAGATTATTACTTTTTATTCCCGATGGAATGACAATTTCATAAGCAAATTAATTAGGCTTTAACAATATTTCTTGAAAACCCACATACTGGAGAAAACAGTTTATTAATCATAAATTCAAGGTTCAGTCAGACCCAAACAGATATCTGTCACATCCACAGTCATTTAAGAAAACTATGAGAGGAGAACTGGAAATGCTGGAAATCTCTGCCTGGAAATCTCCCCAGCAGTTGTGTCTGATCTCAATACTGGCACAAGTAGGTATAAACCCTTCAGTGTAATCAGTAAATTTATGAATAATTCCATGTTGAAGACTGGATGTGGCTGTTCTAGCAGAAAGCAAAGCTTCCCAAATCCTTCTTTGAACCAACGAGCACATGAAGGAATGAGGGAGTCAGTAAGACCACCAGGATTTTTATAAACCCTTCACCAAGATCCCAAAGGCTTTTTGGGGAACTGAGCTGCTACAGAACATCCCCTCAATCACTCAAATAATTGATTAAAGGAGAGAAAGCCAAAGGTAGGAATAAAGTCAGTTCTAACCCAGAGAGTGAAGGTGAGGTCACTCACAGAACCCTGCAGAAAGATGTGCTGCAAATATTCACAAACCTTAAAGAACACATAAAAATAGTACAACAAAAATAAAAATACATAAAAATAGTAAAAATAAAAACACATAAAAATAGCACAAAGGCTACTGATGAGACAAAGCTGTTTGGAGCAGGGAATTAGAAAGTGACTGCAAAGCTGCTATGTAGAACATGTTCTATCAAGAACAAGTGGCTGGGTGACAGAGGTCATTAAACTCCAGGTAAACACAAAATGCTTCACGGGAAGAGCAGCCCTCAACGTGATGGACACACAGAGAGGTCTCTAATCAAAGATCAGAGAATCCCAGAATGGTTTGGGTTGCAAAGGACCCTAAAGCCCATCCAATTCCACCCCCTGACACGGGCAGGGACCTTCCACTGTCCCAGCTTGCTCCAAGCCCTGCCAGCCTGGCCTTGGACACTGCCAGAGCTGCAAGGATGGGGCAGCCACAGCTTCTCTGGGCAACTTCTGCCAGGAAAAGAATTTCTTCTCAACATCCCATCCAACCCTGCCCTCAGGCAGTTTGAAGCCATTCCTTTAGCCTCTCACTCCAGGTCCTTTTCCAAAGTTCCTCTTCAGCTCTTTTGGAGCCCGTTTAGGCACTGGGAAGGGCTCTAAGGCCTCTTCTGGATCCTTCTCGTCTTGCATTTTAAAAATGGGGGTTAAGTTTCCCCATCTTCACTCAGTGGAAACTTACAGGATGCCCATAACTAAAATACAATGGACAGCAGCTTAGCAACTTCACCTGCCCATTCTCTCAGAGTCACAGATGCATCTCATCAGGTTCTGTGGTCTTTCAGGCTCCTTAGATCATCTCAAGCCTGATCTTCTCCTGCACTGGGCAGTTTTTCATTCTCTCTGTCCCTGCTTTTGCCTTCTGTGGCCTCAGCAGTGATGTTGGAGCACTTGCCAGTGCAAACAGAGGCAAAAAAGTCATCAAGTACCTCAGCCTTGTCACGTTCCAAGTTGAGAAGGTTTGCCCTTTCCTTCTGGACAGGAAGGAACATTTTCTCCCACATTGTCTCTAATCTTAGTTTTACCACAGATGTACCCGTGGAACATTTTCTTGTCATCCTTCACATCCATGGCCAGGTTTAATTCTATCAGGGCTTTAGTTTCCTAAACCTGATCCCTGTCTGCTTGAACAATTTCTCTGCAGTCCTACCAGACTAGGTGCCCTTGTTTGCACCCTCTGTAGGTTTCCTTTTGCTTTGAGTTTGTCCAAGAGCACCTTGTTCATCCACACAGGCCTCCTGGAGTTTTTGCATGACTTTCTCTTTACCAAGGGTGCAGCACTTCCGAGTTTCAAGATCCTTCAAGAAAAGAGAACTAACTGTGGCATTCCCATTCTCTGAACAGAGAGACATAATTCTCTCTCCCAGGATTTTTCCTGGAGAAGCTCAGAGAGAAAAGAAAACAATCCTTATCTCTATTCACTGCTCCTGTTGTTTGGCACATGTGGAATGTGTTATGGAGATTGTTTACCCAAAGTGATTCATCAGTTGGAATCTTCTGAGGGTTTTTTTGTTTCCTTGGCCAATTGGGTCAAAGCTGTGTCCTGACTCTCCCAGTAATGGTTTTCTATCTAGCATCTTTTATATAGTATAATATAATATGTCTTTACTATAGTTATAATATTGTATTAATGTAATATAGTATAGTTTTAATAAAGCATTGTTCAGCCTTCTGAATCATGGAGTCAGAGCATATTACTCCTGACATTGAGGGCACCTTGATACAATAACTAACAGCTACAGCAACTTCCTCTGCAGGAGCAGGAGAGGCTTTCAGAGCAAGGAAAGCCCCCAGATTCAGAAAACACGCAGAGTTATTCACATTTCCTACAGAAAGGAAACAACCCAGGAAGGTCTGTGCCCCGCTGAAGCTGCCTGCTGGACAGATAATTCCTCTAAGTTGCTTCCAGTTTGAACAGATTCACTTCCCTATTTGTCCCTTTATTAAACAAAATAGACTGAGATACCTTAATGAAAAAGAATTTTTCTTTTCAAAGAATGTTCCCAAATTCTTTCATCATCCTCACAGAACTTTACAGATTCTTTCCAATATAGAATAGATGTCTTTAATTCTGGGCACTGTAACTAAAAGCAGCTGCAAAACACTGAGTTGCTCAAGTCAAACTGATCCTACAGGAGGTTCATCCATCTCCACATCCTTTACACCTCATTATTTACCATCCCCCTTTCTCTGTGTCACCAAAATATCTTCATGAGAAAGGACTTTCTGATTTCTTCCAGGTGACTTACCAGAGTACATGGAATGGATAGGGATGGAAGAAGGGATATTCCTAATGCTTTGACTGAAATCCATTTATTCAGTGCTTGTTGAGGAACCTGCTGGCCAGTCTTTAACTCCCTAATGTGCATCTTGTTCATGCTCTAACTTGTCCAGCATTTATACATTCTGAGCTTGGCAGGCTACAGGAGCTACAGAATTCCAGTCAAAACACCTTCGCCCATGGAACCTGTACTTCTGGCTTTTTGTGTTAGCTTGTCATGATCCATTTTCAGTAAACTCCCAGGCCTTCATTATAACATACTTCTCACATTTAATTCTTGAAACCTGAATTCTCCCATCATTGTTCACTTAACTGGTATCAAAATGACAAGCCCACAATTACCTGCATTGTTATTCTTTTCACAGACTGGCACAGGAACTGTTTCCTGTAGCCCTCTAGAGCCCTTCCAGATTAGGAAGAAATCACTACCATTGCTTGAGAGTTCTCTTTTGTAATTTTGTATTTCTTTTAAACAGTGAATTGCTCACAACACTGAATCCCAGTAGGTAAGCAGTATATTTAATAGTCATCCAAATTATTATTTGAATAGGAGTTTGTATCACCAGAGAATTTATCTGGGGAACAGGAAAATGTGTCATTATACCCCAAAGGCTGAACACTTTTTTCTGCTTGCTATGACAACTCCATCATTTCTAGTAATCAGCAGGAGGTGGAAACAGCAACAAGGAAGAGGAAGGGAAAAGGAAATGGCTCTGCTTAAGGCAATCATTCATTCTATATGAACAGAATGAATTCTACATTATATAATATTCTACATGAATTTCATGGATTCTAGAAAAAAAAAAGTGAAACAAAAACTGACTGCCAAAACCGCAGCAACATCTTCAACTGACAGGCAGAATAGTCCCTGCTTGGCTGCAATATTTTACCTTCTGGATCTCTCTCAAACAAAAAGAAACCTGTCTGTACAAGATGGACAAACCTATTGATTTAGTACCTCAACTTTCCTATGTGCAAATTGGAAAACTTAAAGAGTGTTTTTCATTGGAGGTGATCTGGCAGCTGTGAGTGAAAAGCTCTGCTCACACACACTGCTTGTGGAATGGTCAAAAACTTGTTCTCCAGGTAATTATCTACAGACATTCTGGTTTAACCTCACAGCAGAGCTTGCTCTGAGGATCTGTTTCTCCTCCTCTGGAAATCTCTCCACCTCAGAGCAAAGAGGAGCTCCTATACCACTCCCTCTGAAGTGGAGGCTCAAGCACCTTAGGAGGCACCAAATGCAAGGCTGTAAAAGAGAATGCAGAAACACCACAGTCTCCACATGCAATCTAAATAAAGCTTTAAAATCTTACTGATTAACAACTTGGACCAGAACAGGGTTAACAGGGCAAAAGAAAGTCATAAAATATGGAACTTTAAAATTGAGAGTACTGACTGTACCTTACAGATTTTGTACAGAGATTCCTGCCCATCTCCTTCTGTATCCTTAAAATAATCATGTGCTGGATATGTACGATGGATGTCTCGTTTGATGACACTCTCCTGAGCAGAATCCTGTTTAAAAAAAAGAAAAAAAGAGAAAAATCCTGACACACGAACCCATTAACAGTATAATTAAATGTAACATTATAGAAAATTCAACATGTACTCAGTATGGATACATTAGATAACTGCTTTACTGACTTCTCCAAAAATGCTTTGAGAAGAAAAGGAAAATCCTTTGTAGTCTCTTATGCAGTTATAGCTCGACAGTTGAACAAGAGCAACATGACATGTTTTCTGTCCTGCAGGCTTAAGATTCAGCTTTAGAACTCTGAGGAAATTACCAGTTCTTTTATTGTTGGTGAGTTTTTAGCACAGATCACATACTTACCATGTTGTTCTGGCAGTAAAAAAAAAACAAAAAAACCAAAACCCAAACAAACAAACAAAAACCTGCCAAAAAAAACCAACCCAAACCAACAAACAAAAAAAACCCACCAAAAAAACCCCCCAAAAAACGACCAAAAATTAGGCTGTCTCTGTCTTGCAAGCTTAAAGCTACTAATATGAAATGCTATATGTATGAATCTACCATAAAAAGTGTTAATTAAAAACTCATAAAGGATTTCTGTAAAAAGATGGGAGTCACTGCAGACAGACCTAAAGAACAACACTGTGTGGATGAGGAAGTTGTACCAAAATGTCAGAGCTGGAACTACAACAGTTAATTATCTTCAGGTTCCAGTGAGCTGTACTTTCAGGTTGGCAAATATCAAATGGTGCTTTTCTCCCTTACTTTTGTAATACTAAAGGAAAAACCAACAAAACCTTCTCCTGCAACCTGGAATATAAATCCCTTACAAATAACTTTTATCTTGAAAACAGAGTATTTCTGTTACAGAAAAGCTTCTACGCTCTCAGACTGTGTCTTGTTAACCAGGATTCTCCATTAAAAAAAGCTTCTTTACACCTGCTGGAGTCAGCAACCAGGTAATCTGAATTTCAGTGTTTTTTTAATTCCATAAAGTCTCCACAGCGAGCCTGTGCCACACAGTAATGCAGCTGCCAGGTAGGCTTAGCCGGAAGTCTGCAGCAATTCCCAGCTCCAGTTCCTCTCTGGATCCAAAACACCCCAAGGAGACACTCCAGAGGTGATGATCCTAGCCCAGAGATGACAGCCACTGCTGCATTTCTCCATCCCCTTCAATGGCAGCTAAAGAAATGGCTGCAAGAAGCTCCAACATCACTTTGTGCTGTCTCCCTAAAGTTGATGGCTTCTCTGAATCTTGGCTATCATTGATTTATCGAATTACAATATTCTCACATTCAGTGATCTCAACTGTGGCTTTCCCTTTGTTTGACATTAATACCTTTAGTACCAGAAAGCAACATGATTGTATTTTGTGAAGCCACAGAACCCCAGAATGGTTTGGGTTGGAAAGGACCCTAAAGCTCATCCAATTCCACCCTCCTGCCATGGGCAGGGACACCTTCCACTAGCCCAGGTTGTTCCAAACCCTGCCAGCCTGGCCTTGGGCACTTCCAGGGGCAGCCACAGCTTCTCTGGGCACCCTGTGCCAGGGCCTCACTGCCCTCACAGGAAGGGAATTCCTTCCCAATATCCCATCTGACCCTGCCCTCTGGCAGTTTGAAGCCATTCCCTTGGCCTGTCACTCCAAGTCCTTTTCCAAAGTCCCTCTCCAGCTCTCTTGGAGCCCCTTTAGGCACTAGGAGGAGTTCTAAGTCTTCCCTGGATCCTCCTCCAGGCTGAACGTCCCTGGTTCTCTCAACCATCCTTTCCTCACAGGAGAGGTGTTCCAGCCCTCTAAAATGCCAGGCTCATTTTTATATGCTATGAAAGGGTATAAAGAAAGGTGGTATTTTCATTATGCCAACTGGTACCACTGGAGAAAATAAACACATTTTTATGTTTTTGCTGTGTTATCATAATTATTCTCAGGACATCGAAGCACTGTGCAGCCATCAGCAACCAAAAATAACCACACTGTCTAAATCACAAGGAAACAAACACAGACTAATAACAAAAGAATTATAACAAGCAGTTCTCTAATCAGACTTCTTTAATTATTTTCATTTACGTGGCTTCCAAATACCATAGAGGCTGGAGAACCCCATTCTGCCTCCCAAATCCATCTGACCATGCAGTTAAATTATGAGAAAATGCCTGAAGCAGCATTTCAGGTCTACCAGCAAAGTTGCAGAATCTATTATAGAAATCTGTTACAGACATTTTTCAGCATGAACTTGAGAAGATCCAGGGGAAGTTTCAGGAAAATCACCGCATCCAGCACACACAAGGTTTTCCAGTCAAGCTGAGACATTGTGCTTGACTGCCCAGCACTTCTCTTGTCTTGATTGGAAAAGCCAAAGTGTAACTGAGCACACAGAAGTTGACAAGCAGAATGCCCAAGTTAGGGCCAAAAATGTTTGTGTAAAAGTCCAAAAGCACATGAAATTTTATAGAGTTAAAAGGAGCCTTGAAGCAGTCTTAATTCAGCCCTATTAATGAAAGCTGTGTCTAAAAAATCTAAAGGAAAATAATTAAATGTGCCCAAAATAAGATTTACATGCAAAGACTGGAGAACTGACTCCTCCTCAAAAGACAACCTATCTTTGAAATATGATAAGCTCATAAAGGAAGAAAACCAAGTAATTCATCTAGGGAGAAGATAGTTTAGAATTACTTCTTAAAATATATAAAAAAATACTTTTAGTTAAGTTTTATCTTTTTCCAGTAGAGTTTGTAGATAGCACTGCTCTCAAGTACCAAAGGACATGACTTTACAGACACCTTGTTTTCATTTTTAGGTCATATAGTTATTTATCAGAAAAAACCAAGGAGGATGGCTATCAATGCATCAGGGTTTTATTTTACTTCTAAAAGTCCAATGACATTCACTGAGGAAAAGAATTATCTTCATATGCCAGTGCTATGACAGCTGCCATGCTACTGAACAAGCTCTGCCTCGAGTTGTCTCACTTCTGAACAGCTGAATTTCTGCAGAGGAGCAATGCTGACTCCTTGACACTCCTGCCACTCCCAGCTATCAAGAAGCTGCTGAATATGGGCCATTGATGCCAGAAGGCAAATCAACACAGAAATAAAACAGAGAGAACAGAAAACTGTTTATGTTGAATAAATGTTAAAAGAAAATTAGGAGTACATAAGCAATCATAATAAAGAAATACAGGGCAATCTTTATGCATTCATTTCAGGAATTTTTTAATTAAGAACATCTCACACACACTCCATAAAGAACCTCTACTCATTTGTTGTCACAAGTGGAGCCACTCTGGTGATGAATTACAATTAGGGAGCAGAAGAGACTCCTGGAGCTAGAGCCTTGTTTATTTTGTTCCAAGAACTGAAGAATAAGCATTGTATCAGCTAGACAAAATTATAAAGAAAGAAAAAAAAATCTCTTGAGGCTTAATACTTGCCCCACTTTTGCCCAAAATTACTTTCATGAAAACAGGCACATCCCTAATGAAAAAAATGCCAAAAGTGCTCAGCTGAGTTTTCCTTACTGTGCTGCCTGCATTCCCACTTCTGACTCAGTATGAGAGATGCAGAATTGCAGTTGCAATTAAAGGAATTCAAGAGTTTAATGTGACTACTGAATAAATAATAAACCAGATAACAGGTGTCTCAAAGCTGGTATTCAAACTGGGCAGCACTTCTGACCTCAATCTCCTTGTGCTCCATTTCCCTGGTTAATAATAATTCCCCATCTCAGTGCAGTGTTATGAAAATCAATTAACATCTGAAGCACTGAAATACTGTAGTGATGAGTCCTGCAGAAATGCCAAATGGGAGAATAATAACTCCAGCCTCAAATCCTGGTCTGAATGGTGTCTAGTGAAGCACAGGGTTACACAAAGCAAAAACAGCAAGGGGAAAAAAAAGGAAAAAGAAAGCAGCTCATTAGATATGCACTATTCCTTGTGTGCACAACCAGGCAGAGATGCCAGGAAGAAAACAACCCAAAACAAAAGAGCTCAGTGGGATCAAGAATATAACATCATCTACATGAGTAGGCAATTTTCATGCTGTACTTCACTTCCAAAGGCTTATCTCTGACCTTTAACTCATTCAAGCTGGGTTTTATCACATGTGTTTACACATGGAAATATGATTTACATTTTCTAGTGGAAGGTATCACTACCCATGGCAGGGGTTTGGAAGGAGATGACATTTAAGGTTCCTTCCGACACAAATCAGTCTGGGATTCTCTGTGCTGGAGACTCAGTTCAAATTCACCTGCTTGGCCCATTTTAAAGGTCTGCATCTCTGGTGAGGCTGAAAGAGCTGATGTTGCAGCAGGCTGTCCTGCCTGTACTTCATCTCCTAACCAACTAAAAAAAGCTAGATCCAGAATACTAAGGGAAGTAAGAAAAGGGGAAAAAAAATCAAAATGGGCTTTAAACATTTAAAATTACCATGACCAGGAAATTTGGTGTGTCAGCTTCTTAAGGATTAGATACTGAAACTTTTCTACATGTTGTATGGAAAGTAAAAATTCCTAGGCCAACACAGACATTCACCACTTGTTTATCCAGGATGTGAAACACATCCACTGCTGATGTCTGGAACTGGTGGTACCCTCAATAAACTGCCTCCTAATCCTGAAAAGCCATAAATTTAAATACTGACTTGCCAGCTGCATGTTACTGACATTATGACATTGCTTCAGTAGCCAGGTGTTTGCTGAAGGAACAGATTTTTGGTGGTTTTTTTATATTGTTCCTTTAAGTTCTCTACAGTTCTGTGCAGTTCCCCACACATGCACGTGGGAATATAAATAATAACTTGAAGCCCTCTAAAACAGGCAAAAAATACAGAATACACAAAAGTGGTGAGGTCAACCAGCCTGGGTTTGAAATGATCTGCAAAACCAACACGTAGCTCTGCTCTGTTATTACTGATGTCCTACCAAATTCCTGCTTTCAGTGAAATCTGACAGCACATTGTGCCAACACATCTTACACACATCATCAATCCCTTTCCTCTCCTTATTTTCCATGCATATTACAACCCTCCAAGCAGAATGTGTGATCCAAGAAAAGCCCAGGTTCCCTACTAATCAGTATTTGAAAAAAAATCAATAGCTCTTCCTTTTAAAGACATTGAATAAAAGATATCTGGCTTATGCTCAGTTCTTCTGTAATGTTTTTGTAACATATACCTTGTCATTCAACTCCTGTCTATAAATAGGTTTTCTTTCAATCAGCATCAGCTTTTATTCAACTGAGAGCATCTAACACTCAAAGAGTACTAATTAACAGAGAAACAGAAACTGATAAAAACCCAGAGGATTACTCTTTATTTTTTTTTAACAGTTACACATCAATATGCTGAAAGTCAACACAGTATTTAGGCTAATTCAGTAAATACTCTGGTCAGCTGAACTTTGCCAATTCTGGCTCACCATCTGCTGTGTTTAGTGCTCTTTGGACAAAACTGCTTTCCACAAGCAGAAGGAACAGAACGGTTCCTGGCCACAGGGCCAGATCAATAGTTTGTATCTGAGCAGCCCTGGCAGGTCACACCTGGAGCTAAATTTAGTACCAAAGTCTCTCTTCTCTCATCATTTTGGATTACTAATAAAGCTCTGCCCAAAGGAAGTAAACATCTTTTATTAAATTATGTCCCATTCTTCTCAAGCTGTTTGAGCCGGTAGTGGCCACATTTTGAGAATTCTCAAGACAGGATCCTCAGAAACAATCTACAACATGTCTCTTTTAGGCCAGGTATGCAAATGTACCTATAATTTCTAAATAGACTGTTCTCTAGTGGTTAAAAAGCTGGTGGGATGGGACTCTGCTGCTTTTACACATAATACCAGTGGGACTGCACTAGCCAGGAGCTTGTTAGAAACTGTTGCATCACCCACATGACTGCCAAGGAATTGGGAAATGATGCTCACTTTGGAAGGCTATTAAAGTATTTCACAGGATCCCAGAGGATCATTAAGATTGGAAGAGACCTTTAAGAAAGATCATTGAGTCCAACTATCAACCCAGCATTGTTGTGTTCACCTCTAAATCACATCCTCAAGTGCCACATCCACACATTTCTTCAATGCTTTCAAGGGTGGTGACTCCATCACTGCCCAGGGCAGCTTCAATGCCTAATCACCCTTTCAGAGAAAAAAAAAAATTCCCTAATATCTAAATTAAACCTGCCCTGGCCCAACTTGAAGACATTTCCTTTCATGCTGGCAGGCAGTTTCTCTCAACATTTAAATCAATCTTGAAACTACTTGGGAGCAGGATGATGAGGACATATTGACCACCTGTCCAGCATGAGGTTTTTAACCCTCTCAGAAGCTGCTGCTGACAGTTTTTAGCTACAAGATGATGGACAAGGTAGACCTGGGTGATGGTGAATGACAATATCATGGTTCTTAAAGACTGTGGAAGGAAAAGGAAGTCTGAGAATAATACTAATACTGATGTCAATACTACTCTGTAGGCAGCTTTAAAAGAGAAAGTGATGCATTGTGATGACTGTCTTAAAAAGGAACTGCTGGAGCAAGACCAGAGGATGCCACAAAGTTGACATAAAGACCAGGGCTTCTGCCCTATGGAGAAAAGCTGAGAAAGCTGTGGCTGTTCAGCCTGGAGATGGGAAGGTTGTGTGGAGACCTCACAGCAGGTTCCAGTATCTGAAGGGGCTACAAGGGAGCTGGAGAGGGACTCTGCATCAGGAACTGAAGTGACAGGACAAGAGGGAATGGCTTAACACAAAGCAGAGTGAGAGGGAATATTGGGAAGAAATTCGTCCCTGTGAGGGTGGGGAGGCCCTGGCACAGGTTCCCCAGACAAGATGTATTTGCACAGTCCCTGGAAGTGTCCAAGGCCAGGTTGGAGCAACTTGGTCTAGTGGAAGGTGTCCCTGCCCCTGGCAGGGGGGTGGAATGAGATGGTCTTTAAGGTCTCTTCCAACCCAAACCATTCTGGGATTCTATACTGTAGCAATCACAGAGGTAAAAAACAGCTCAGCCCTTAGCAGGATTGAGTCATCAATCAGCAACAGAGGAGATGACATTTTTCTCTAAAAAAATCCCAACAAAATTAGATCAGACACAAACCAATTCTCCATAAACTCTGTTGTTCTGAAAAATAAAAGATATCAGTGACCTTTACTATCTTTGTGGTTTGTTTTCCTTCTCCCTCTGCCATTCTGTAAACACTCTCTCTCTCTCCCCTCAGCTACTGATACATAATTTATTCTCCTTACTCTGCCATATCCTCTCTGAACGTTGCTGACAGAAGAAAAACACTATTTGTGCTACTGGGCAAGAGGTCAACTTCTGAATGTACCAGGCTTGATGTTTTACTACTGGCAGGGAATGAGATGAATTCAGAGTGACTCCCAAGGACTCAGCTTGGAAGCTCCCTGGTCTCCCACAAGAGCTGGGGTGCTCTGTACACCACCCGATGGGGTTTGGGTATGTTTTTTCCCCACATCTGTTCATAGATCCCACAGTATTTCTATTTCTGTTTTACTATGTTGGGACTTTATTTGGGTTATGTGATCTTTAGCAGGTATGATATCAAGCATTTTTTTGTTAAATGCTGAAGACAGATGTTTAAGCACTGGATTTTGGCTGAGATTTGATCTGGTTTTTAATGGCTAGCACTCCACAAGGCTGGCTCTCTGGAGGACATGAGGATAGATTAGCCCACGTAAATGCAATATTACCCAGTTTATCCATGATAATTTTACCATTTTCTCTCATATGTCTATAGGCACTACTTTACAGACAGTTTGTAAAACTGACAAACAATGAAAAGGTAACCAACAGATTCATCCATGTAACAAGTAATTCTGTCCAAGTTCCTTCTGGTTTGCTGATTTTTAGATTAGGTCCCTGATTATGTCTCCTCCGGTAAAGCCACAAATGTATTTGTAAAGATCACAAAAAATGTTCTCGTAATTAATCTGCAATTTGACATTCAATTATTTCTGACTACCATCAACTCAGAGTAATCTCCAGAAACAAGTGGAAATGTTAAGGCCTATTTCTAACAAGTAATACTTAACTGCCCCAGTATCAGATGATTGTGGAAAATTCATGTAGAACTTCACAGGGAAAGGAAAAAGTTGTGTAGTTGAATCCTCGACTCCTACCTATCTACTCCAACTGATGGTGCTCCAGAACTTACTATGATTTTTCACAAGTGCCTAGAAATTTTTACAGTAAGTAGTATAAAACCCCCCAAATATGGTAATTCTTTAAAGAAACAAATCTTTAAGAAGAAAACCTTGAGTCTTAGAAGGTAAGTTTCTATAACATTACTGATCAAGCAGATGTCTATCTAGTCAGGGTTTCTTTCAACACATTTTTACAAATTCGGAAATTAGGCCTACTTTTGCCATCAAAAGATAACATGATCAGTGTAACCAGTTCAAGTCTCATTTTCCAGACTTGTCCTTCACAAGCTGGGTCTAAGGAAGTATTCCAATAAAATTCACAGCTATACCCTACTAGCACACCCTGACCTTCGGCATCTGGTACTGCTTGCTGTTAGCAAAACATTAAAAAAATGAGAAAATGCTGCAAGTTTATCCAATTCAGTGACACCGATTTTAACAAGGAGGAAATGCCTTGCAGCAGCATGCACATAAAGAACTGCCAATATATTGTCTTTTAAAAGCTCCTTAAGCTTGTAGTCATTGAAGTACACAGACTTGTTTCTTCAAAAAGGAAACTCCTGTCCCTCATTTTCTTAAACAATGGAGTTCTTCCAATAATCCAGGCAGAAACACTTCAGCAAGACCCAGTTCAAGCTGGAATATTTACATACCAACTCAGCTACATCCCAGACCCACTCCCTGACAACAGCTCTGTAAGTCAGCAATCATTTGATATCCTGGACACCTCACTTTAATACTTGCTGTCACAACATCACCTTCATCTTTTCTTTGCTGCAAAAGGAACTTCATTATTAGGAAGGATGTTGTTTTTACAACCACTCACCTTCCAGGACTATTAAGATTCCATTATAGAGCAATCTTCTCAAGTGTCTTTATAAGAAATCAAAAAGCTGGTGGGTTTGTTGACTTGAGAGCCCTTTGCATCACTGAACACTGTCGTCAGCCCACCAGACCAAAGACTCAGGCTCTTTGGGAGCACGAAAGATCAAAATCACTTTTTAACAAGATCTGTAAGTCTTCACTCCAGACTGAGGGAACAGTGCATGGCAGAAGATGAAGGCCAGCCAGACAGTTAGAGAAAAGGAGAAAAATACAAGCACATGGGTTTTGTGCCTGCCTCAGTCAGAATGTGGAAGTAATTATGAACATGCCATTAACACCTCACTAAAAGGAAAAGTTAGATAACGCCAGCTATCAGTGCCCATAACACTTCATTCTACTTTATTCCTGGTTTTTACACAAATTTATTTTAAAAAGTCCTATTCATCTACAATTTCTGAATCCTTCACAGTGTCTGAGACACTGAAGACAGCTGCTGAACCTGCACCCCTTCAGGTGTCTGCTGAGCAACCAGCAGGCAGCATGTACTGCGAGTGCATCCTGCAGTTGGCTGCAGGATGAAGCATGGGCATAAGCAATTTAGAGATGCTGATACAAGGAGATTGCCCTTAGCCCTTCCCTCAAGTCTTCTCCTGGTTTCCAGGAGAGGGAATGCAGCACACAGAGACACTACATACAGCTAAAAGCAGGTTTAGGCAGAGGCTGCTTAGCTTACAGTGAGTTGTATCAGAGCTTATTGCTGGAAGTCTTTAATACAACTTCAGATGAACTAATGAAGAAAAATACTGCAAGGACAAACATCACAAATCTCTGACTGGGAAAGGACCTCTGGAGGTCATCTGGTCCAACCTGCCTGGCAGGGCTTGTTGTCCTGGACCATTTCCAGGCAGCTTTGGAGGTGAAGACTCCACAATCCCCCGGGGCAACCTGTCCTTGCTCACCCCCACAGTAAAGGAGTTTCCCCACATGTTCTGATGAGGCTCCTGTGTGCCCACTGAGGAGAGCCTGGCTCTGGCTTTTTTACAACCTCCCTGCAGGTATTTATGCACATTGATAAGATCCCCTCAAGCCTTTTCTGCTCCAGGCTGAACAGTCCCAGCTTTCCTCATAGCAGAGACGTTCCAGAACCTTCACCTGCTCACTGGCCCTTGCTAGACTCCTCAAGTTTCTCAGGGTGCTACAAACTGCCATGCCCACCAGCTAATTCTGTGTCTCTAGCTCTCAGCAAACCAGCCCATTCAGGCTACAGAGATTTCTGGATCCAGCTTCCCCGATTTCCCAAAGCCCCATTTCCCAGCAGAGAGAACAGCACCACACAGGACAAAGGCAGGGCCAAGCTGGAGACCACTGCATGTAATTGGGACCTGTGGGGGCAATGTGTGAATCACCACAAGAAACTCTATTTTTGTTTTTTTTTAATATTGATCCAGTTTATTCCTATAGTTGGAAAAGTGGAATTCGCTTTTGATTGGCTCCTCAGATTCAGATCAATACAGCACTGACATCAGCCAGGATTTATCTGGTCACATATGGGTCATAACCACCAAGACCAGACAGTGAAAGGACAGCACAGTACACAGAAATAATCCAAACTTAAATTTCAAATGTTACCTGTCTTCTATATACTGCTTTTTAGTGTATTTGAACATTTCTCAAGTACTTCATACAGGAAGAGAATAAGAAAAACTAGATTTTAGGGATACTGCAGCAGTTCTGTCTGTTTGTCAGAAATCAAGGAACCCTATATGCATCTCTTATTTAATGATTATGTTTAGTTATTACACTTATTTAGACTATAATGGTGGAGTTATCTTGATTTACACATAATCCTGTTACTTCACAGTAATCTCTGATTGCCTTGATTTTCGAAATAAGAAATGAACAGAATTTCTGTTGATGTCTATGCAAACTCTCTCAATGGCAAAAAGTGGATCTGTTTAAATATGCTAATTCAAAGTGAATCAACACTGTTTCCTTGGCACCTCTGACATTTCTGCCAATGAGCAATACAAAAGGGAAAACCAATGATTTTCCATCCCATAAGAAACAAGGAAAAACCATGATACATATAAAACCAAATGCTTTCATCATCATAAGATGCAATAACTCATTTCAGTGTAAACCCTTCCAGGCAAAGAAGAGTGAAGCAAAGTTGTAATGATAAAATGAAAACAAACCACAATGTTCCTTACAGGGAATAGGGTATTTGCCACTTTTACCACCATGGGCAACTGTTACCTCACAAAATGAATGAAATATTAAGTGGAAGAACCATTTAAAAATGCATAAATGCATACCAGGGAAAATTAAAGATAGCTTTCTGCTACCTCTAAATCCACATTTCTGTAACATCACATTCATTCATACATCCATTTCCATCCATTTATATGTAACAACCACATTTCCATGTAAGCAGTATTTGTGAGTCACATACTTTTTTTTTGTATTTTCAGAGGCTGTTCTTTCTAGAAAAGCCTTTCAGTATCTATGCATTTACAGACTAATAGACTATATTAGTTTGGGTCACTTGGCTTACAAAAATGAGATCCACACAAGGTTTAGAATATTAAACATGAAAAGTTCAACTGAGAACATAAAGAGCAATTTATTGTGTTCTCTTCTATTATTTAGTACTGATTTAAAACTGAATACCATACACTGTGCTCAGTCAGTAGCATGACACCCCTTGTAGTGCAAGGTCCCAACCAGAGCTTGGGATTAGGACTCAGAGTTCATGACTTTTGTAGGCCCCTTCCAAATCAGGTTATTCTAGGATAGGTTTGTAAAAGTGTGTACATCACCATTTTCAAGGAGCACATAGCATGGACAAAGGATTAAGTAAGTCCCAAAGAACATCATATGATACTCAAATACATTCTGTTCCTAATGGCAAAGTAAGGAGAAAACTACTTTACAAAAGTTATTGTTATTGCTGACATATGCAAGTTAATAATAAAAATAATAAAAAAGTACCAACAAGCAGGAGAGCTGACATCCTTTCCTTAAAACATGATGTGCATCTAAATTAAGATACAAACAACCTCATGTACCAAATCTGTGAAATTTGGACTCTCCTGTCACAGACTGTGGCAGAGAAGCCAAACCTCATCTTGGAAATGCCTTCACTTCAGGGCAGGAGGAAAAACCTGCCAGGGAGTTCAGCTCAGTGGAGGCAGAAATCTCTCCTCACTCAAGGAGTCTCATATTTAATACTGGCTGCATGTGCTGCTGGCAGCTGCTGAAACTTTAGTTCATATGAAAGAAACAGTGAAAAAAAAACTTCAAAACCCACAAAAAATTGTATTAAGTCTTCATAACGACTGCAGCACAGCTATCCCACTACATCACTATAATAAAACTTGATCTTTGGAGCAGGATGACCACAGAATCACAGAATAATGAGGTTGGAAGACACCTCTAACATCACTGAGTCCAACCTATGCCCTAACACCTCAACCAGACTATAGCACCAAGTGCCTTGGCCAGTCTTTTTTTAAACACATCCAGAGAGATGGTGATTCTACTACCTCCCTGGGAAGAGCGTTCCAGTCCTTTATTATTCTTTCTGTGAAAAACTTTTTCCTAATATCCAACCTACACCTTCCCTGATGTAGATGATAAAGCTGCAGAGCCCATTGGGGATTGGCATCTCCTGTCTCTGCCTTACACAGGGTGCACCCAATGCTTTTAGGGTATTTTAGAGCATTTCAACAAAACCTTGATAACATGCCTTAACCTTTATTCAGCCCTGAAGTATTTAGTTGGACTGGATGATTGTTGTAGGTCCCTTCCAACCAAACAATTTATTTCATTTTATTCTAAACCTCCAAAGCCACAATGCACTTCCACTCACTCCTCTCATCTGAATCCTCCTGTGTGATCCCTTCAGCAGAGCAGAGAGGCTCCCAAATCACAGCAAACTCCCTGAGGCCACAGAGCCCATACAAGCACAGAGCACAGTCACAAGGACATTTCTACCAACCCAGTGGCTCACAAACAGACCCTGCTTAGGAAAAAAATCAGACAAAATGAGCACATTTCTTAGGGGATAAGCTAATTAATACAGGGCAGCATTTTGGTGAACATTTTTAATGTGCATTTTGGCATTGTAAACTTCCCCAAATTGTTTTATAACTATGACCCAAAAGGCAGGTGTACCTTGTCTAAGGATCCACCTAATGACTTTATTAAGATAATGAGTCTGGTTTTTGTAGGAACAGACAGAACAAATGTTGATCAGGGCACTAGCAGTATTGAGTCTCAACAGTTTCACCTTCTCAAGACCAAGAAAGAAAAATAAATTTACTGTTACAGAAAGTAGGTTACAGCTTTTCACTGAGAGATTAAGCAGAGGGAGAAGATTAATGTGCCATTATATAAATGTCTTACTAAGATAGAATGTAAAATATGGAAAACATCAAAACTAGATAAAACCAGATCCGAGTCTAAACACAAAATGGTAGGAAGTTTTCCATAAAGTACCTGCAGCTTTTTCTGCAATGATTCAGGTTTCTATTTATAGGAAAACCAAAAAATGTGTGTCCAGGAAACACCTGGAGTGTCTCAGCCTTCTGCTCTTCTACATGACAGTACCCATTTACCCAAGTTTCTTTTTAATCAAAAAATATTTTATCGCCAAAGATTCCAAAAGTATTTGACTTGATGCACAATTTCTTACAAATCTAACACGAAACTAGGATATTCTATTCATAATGAAAATTTAAATGAATTATTATGTATGTCTCAGTGTAAGGTAGAGAGCTAATAATTTAACAGATGATTCTAGTTTTATAATTGAAGAAGATTTTATCTAAATTTTTTTAACCCCATTAAATCTCCCAATGCAGTGCCACAGTGGCTCAATCAGCAGTTGACAATATTAAAGTTCACAGCCTGTTATTTTCAGTTCAGCCTTGCTTTGTGTGATAGGAAAAAAGACAAAATATAGAAGCTCAGTCTCAAGACAGATTTTTAAATTATCTCTAAAGTTGTCTTGAAGCTAAATTTGCTGTTTCAAAGCAAGTGCTAGAAAAATTACTTAAAAGTTCTGCCCAATCTGAGCAGCAGTGTCAGCTGCATATCAAAAAATGGGATACTAAAGTGATAAGAAACTTGGGAAAAAAAAGGTGTGGGAGGTCAGGTTCCAGGTTTAAAACTCCAGGGATTTATCATATCTAAAATATAATGATTGTAATTTTAAGTTGTCTTATATTACTTCATATACGCTAGTGCTTAAAGAGCTCATCATAAATCAGAGTGGTGGGGAGAAAGATAACAATTCCCAATTTCACCTGAAAGATGACTTAAAACTCAGTATAGAGCAGATGGAGCCTCCACCTTTCCTCTGATAACACACACAAAAGTGCAGTTTCACTGTGTCAAGGAGAAATCAACTTTGCATATTTCCCAGCTGACAGGGATGATCCTTTCCTCCATGAAGCACATTTTAGGTTGGGCCATGAAGAGCTAGAACTCACAGCCCTGTCTCTAATTCTCAGGCCCATCACGTAATTAAACAACCCATCTTTTGCTTGTTTGTCCTTTAACACAACCAAAATACTAATATCTAAATTACTAACTTAAAAGCATTTGTTATTCCACGTGCAAATCATGTAATTCCTATAATTCCTGGTCATCCAAGATATGTCACATATTGTAGCTTCACAGAAAAAAATAATGCAGAAAACTTCAAATAAAATAGCTTTTTCTTTGGATTGTTTCTCCCTGTGCACTGTTCCAAGAAAACAATATAACACACACTGCAAAAGGGCAATATATTAAATTTGCAGAGATGTCTTTTATTTGTCTTTGAAATTATTCGCAACAAACAAATGGTCCAAGAGCAGATCTCATCAATAATTGACAGGATGATAGGAGGAACCTTGCAGGACACAAACAAACTGTGCTGGGAAGCTTCTGGGCAAGAACAAGGAAGAAAAATACAGAATAAATGCTCAGGAACTACACTCATGTAGGTAAAGATAAACCACATCATCACTCATCACTGGCACTGACCATGATAGGGTGAAGCAGCAAACCAGAGCTGGTTAAACTTTAGAGCTGGCAGAAATCTCTATTTTCATGAAATAATATGAAAGTGATGACTGGCACAAAAATATTACATTCTCAGTACACTGAGCACACCTTAAACACAGATCAAAGTACATTACCATCACTGCAGCTGCAAAGCAAATGTATTTTTCACACCTATTTTCCAGTGGATAACCCAGGAATAGCCAATGATGTTGCAGAGTTGTTTTTTAAGAGAACATGTATTTCAGGAAGTTTGCAAAAAAATCCCCTCAAACCAACAGCCCAGACCCTTAAGTATTTAACTGTTAATTTGTAGGCCAATAGTTCTTCATGCTTGGTTAAGCTTACTACTGATTTTCCAGCTGGCTCCCAGAGAGAGGAGAAGAGCAGCTCTTAGCAGCAGGCTGCAATTACAGCCTGAGTGCTGGGAACATGTGAAGCTGCTCAGAGGTTCCCACACATCACCTCAAAGAGAAAGGAAAAAGCCAAGAAAGGGATTTATTCCAGCTAAGCAAAATGAAATTGTATCCAGGAGTTGTCTAAAATCCACATTTTAAGGGGTTTTTAGAGAAAGCATCGAGGGATGACCGAAATCACTAAAGATACTGCCTGGGTTCTGTTACTTTTTGTCAATAGAACTACTGGAATTTTTCAAGATCTCAAAGATTGTCTGTAACACGAAAGTAACCTTTTAATTTCTAAGGATAAAATTGCCATTACGGAAAAGTGTGCAGTATTACTATAATATTTTCTGAAAACTTTTCTTTCCCCAGGATTTTTTCCTGGGAAGCTGAGAAGCTGCAGAGAGAAATGAAAACAGTAATTATCTGATTGCTTGGGAATGTGGCCTGGAGATCATTTACCAACAGATGCATCTTTGGTTCCATGTGAATTGTTTTAACTTAATAACCAATCACCATCAGCAGTGTCAGACTCACTGAGTCAGTCACAAGCTTTCATTATCATTCTTGTTTAGCCTTCTGATGTATCCTTTCTTTTTCTTTAGTATAGTTTTAGTATAGCATTCTTTAATACAATATCATATCATAAAATAATAAATCAGCCTTCTGAGAACTTAGAATCAAATTCTCACCTCATCCTAGGGACCCCACAAACACCACAGTGTAGCTCCAACCTGCATAGCCACTCACAAAAATTAAAGTCAACAGCTTAGAGAACTGTGTTTTATAATTCAGAACTCATTTTGTGAGGCCAAATGATGGCAATTTAACCCTACAAAGACACAATGATTCTATTGGAAATTAAGGGGATTAAACACTTCAAGTCAAAGGGTAAATCAAGCTCTGCCTACATCAGCCATCCCCTTCCGAAATCCTGTATCCCAGCTCTGTAAGGAGCACATGGCAACTGCAGTGACCATGGGTTGTGCTGCCCGTCCCCTTGGCTACACATCCCACACACTCCCCCAAAGCCAGCAGCAGCACTTATCTGATCACACACTGAACTAATCTAGGCCACAGCTACCCCAGAGGAAAATACATCATTAATTTCCAGCCAGGTCAGCACCCTGATGACTCTTCTGGCTGCTCACATGAGCCACAGTGGCAGTGCAAAAGCAGAGGAGGTGGCGATGGTCAGCAGGGCAGGCCAGGGGGCAGGACCGCAGCCAGCCCAATTTAGAGCAGCTGGAGCTCTCAAGGAACTCCCTCTCATCTCTACCAAAAGCAACAGCTCTCTCCCACTTCATATTTCACAGAGGAAGAAGTTTAAAAGTCCTCTGCAACTGAAAGTACCAGAAAGAACAGGGTACAGGAGCTGCTACCATAAACAGGAGCTAGCATGATTCATCAGCAGCTGTGACACAGAATCTCCCAGATCACCTGTGTGCCTGCTGTGCTTACTTCTGCCATTTAAATATGCATATTTATTTTATATATAATGTGTATATTTATTAAATATTGTTGTCATTTTACTGCAAAAGTCCCATACCTTCTTGGTGATTGCTCATGGGCAGCTCCTCACAGCACCAACTCCTTCCTCTTCACAGCACAGCCAACAAATTCCAGCTCTCTCCTCACCAGCTAACCCACTCTTTTATAGCACCCATCCTTATTGGACACAGCTGTGGCCTGTTAAGGGCAGGCCTGTTCCTAATCTTTGGTAATTAGTGCAGCTGCAACTCATCAGGGGTGAGATTGCCTTCTGCACTATCTTTATTTTCTTGCATTCTATCCCCCCACAAAATACTATGCATATTATTATATACAATATAATGTTATAATATAAGGATAATCTATACATAAGTCTAATATTATGTATATTATTAAAGATGTGTCTATCTATAGAAGAATTCTGTCTGCTGAAGCAGTGTAGGAATGGACATCTGTTACCAACTGTGATTGGCTTTGCTTGATTGCTCATTAACTTCTCTTGGAGATTTCAGTACCTCCTACCTTCATGCAGTGCTCCCTATAATACTAGTTAGCTCTCAGGAAAGTTATCTGCATCTCTAGCAGCCAATCCTATTTAATTTTCCTCCCTTAACTATTTTTTAATGTATTTCAGTATTATCACAGACAATATTTCTAAATGTAGCAGTAACATGCTGTGGTATTTCTTAATCTTGAAAATGCATTGAAACCAACACACTTGAAGCTTTTAAAAACAAAGTAATTTACATGGTAACCAGTCAGGCACAGAAGATCAAAACTTGGCCAAAGATTCCTCTGCCAGGTAACTGAAGACAAAAATAAAAACCTCAGCTACAAAGAAATGGAGTCCAGCCAAGTTAATTTTGTACAAAACCACACCAAGGAAGAGGGCAAACCACACCAAGCAGAGAATTGGATTTCCAATCTCTCATCTTTTCTGTGAAAGATGCACAACGCTGACAGCACAGATGGCACCAACTCAATCCTAATCAAAACTAATGAAGTTGAACTTGATACACAGCTCGTTAATGAGCAGAATGTATTTTTGTTTTCCCATCCATTTTAAAGCTATCACACAGCAATAAAATCATTTAGACAGCACAATAAATGCACAATGTATTATAACAGAGGTAGTATTTTGTGAACACCTGAGAAAATTTGTAGTAAATGATGAAATACAGAGATATAATTGAATTGAATTTAGGTAACTTTCCTGTCCCAATATAAAGATCAATTAGTATCATACCATTCATCTTTAAACGAAGAAGCACTGTTCAGTTTTTTATTTTTAAAATAAACTTTACAAGGCAACACACATATAAAAATACCCCCATTAGCATTTAAATTCATATAATGCACCTACATGGGAAAAATTATGGTAATGACTTATGACATTTCACTTTGCTGGCAGCTACAGAATTAAAATCTTCATGCTTGAGGGTCAGAGAAACAAGGAAAACGTGGAATAACTAAACAGATGTACTCCATCTAGATCACTATGTCAGTGCTGCATACAATTAAAAATGAAAAAATATATATTTTTATTGGGTTGTCTTTAATTATTTTCAAAATAAAAATATCTAGAATATTTCATAAAAATAGTATTACCCAAAAGAAGACAAAATTAGTGCATGGCTTACAGCAAAAAAAAAAATCAATAACAAAACAATACAATGGGCTTTAATTGTCAATAAGATGAAGCAAGAAAATTCACCTCCAGCACAGATCAGGCACAGTGCATTATGCCTCCATTTTGAGTTATTGACAAGCTGTGGCTGCAGTTCTATGTTATTCCATGAAAACATGGCTGGGCTGCCCCAGGCACTAAGGGAAGCAAAGGGGGGCTCTGGCACAACAGTAACAGCACCAGCACCCAGTTTGGCACCTGGGAAACACCTGCAGTCCACTGGAAAGGCAGGAGTGGCTGGAAAGTGAGAGGAATGAGGGATTTACCTTTACAAACAAGCTGTGGGTCTGCTGGTAGATAAAACCAGCACTGGGAGAGAAAAGAAACAATGGGAAGGATTCCACTGATTGATGAATGGAAAAAAAATATTTGCTTTTACAAATAAACTTTAGGTTTGCTGATAAAATGAAATTAGACATTGGAAGATGAAAGAAACAATGGGGAAGATGAAAGAAACAATGGGGAAGAAAAAAACCCCTAAATTCCATAAGAACTAAAAATGAAAAGGGAGGGTTATACATTAGAGGGAAATCTTTGGTATCAGGCACTACAGGAAGTCTGAACCTCTCAAGTCCCTCAGCCAATGGGGAAGGAGAGAAGGGAAATGTGGCTGGGAAATTGGGATCAAAGGAGGCTGTGTCCTCCAAAAATTTGAGAGATCCCAGGGGAATGCCCCATGGCCTCTCCCTTTATTCCAATGAAGTAAAAGGATTCCTCTGTCGTCTTTTTGGACATAAACCTCTGATGTTTGTGGATTAATTTTCCTAACACAGGTAAGGGCAATTTCCTTGGATAATACAGAACTTCAGGTCATCTCTCCTTATTCTGCCTCCTCACAGGCTTTGATCAGGCAGGCACCTGGAGCTGCAGGACTGCAGGCATCCAGCTGCACAAGTCCTACTGCTTTGGTATGAAATGATGCTATGAAATATTTCTTACAGCTTTCTATATATGTGCCATCAAACCCCAAATCAAACATACACAAATAGGTTAAAAACTGAAAAACCCCATGTTTCATCTGATCTAATTTGAAATAAAAAATAAATCAAACCCCCAAACTTCATGACGGAAACAGTAAAAATAGTGTTTTTAACCCTCCCTGCCTCACAGAACTGTTGTGCAAACAAGAGTGAAAAGCACATTACAAAAGATACTGTAAACATAATCAAACCAGCCTGTTAGCATTTTTATTAATTATGTTCATAAATATATATTGTGCCTTGCAATTAAAATTCTGTGTGCCTGAGTTGCCATGGCAGCACAACTTCCACAGCACAATAAATTCTTCCAGCTCAGCCAGGGCCAAGGCTACAAAGCTGGAGGCAGGCTGGATTTGGAACATTTCAGGGCAACCAGTGGAGACAGGGCAGAGATTATGAGGAAAAAATAGCTTCCACTGGATAGAAAATGCAGGAATCGATATTAAGCGAGCCTTGGGCGTTTCCAGGGTGACTTGTGAGGAATGCGAATTCTGAATTCTTTTTCCTTTTCCCCCCATCTGAAATTGCCTTCCTGGTGCCCTAATAGCTAAAAACAACTGTGCCAGACTCTCTGGGCAGCACTCACCTTGGGCAGCCCGGCTGGAGCTATAAATAGTGCTGCTGCCATCTGCCATTCTGTCCCACACTATCCCTGCGCTGCCAGGCCATGGCCAGACCTTTTGCCAGGCCTGCAGGATCTCAGTGCCAGGCACAGATAATGAGGTGAGGAGCAAAAATGGGACCACTGTAATTAACTACTGCTTTGGTAGTCATTACTAGGATGACTGCTAAGAGAATCTGTAAAAGTACAATTAATATTGTGTACAGCGTGTGCAGGCGCTTCTCTTACTGTAGAGTTCAGACACAGTTCTCACAATGACACCATCCTTGCTTTCAGTTTCACAGAAATAAGTAATAGGTAAAAATAAACCTCAAATATCAACTGCAGTAGCCAAAAATAATTCAGCTGGGGAGCCTAATCTAATGATCTGAGTGAGTCAGCACCAAGAAACTGGAGCGAGTTGAGAGGCTGGGGTTTGCCCTCTCCTGCCCTTTTGCTCTGTCCACCATCCCCACAGCAGAACAGACACTGGGGCAGACCTGTTACTGCTGCTGCAAGACAAAAGATGACAGGAAAGCATTTTTCTCTTGCACAGTAATCCAGACAGCTTGGAATTTCAGAAGCAACCCCCATGCTGTTGGCATGTCTGTAGTTCAACATCTTTCATGTAATGCCTATCCCGTGGAACAACGGGATTCCTCTGAGCACCTGTGGCCACCATGGCTGAGAAACCCCTGATTTCACTGGTGAAATGCACTGCACTGAGTTAACTACAAAATTATTGTCTGGCACTGCCAAAAAACATTGCTAATTTGGGAAAAAAACCCATTGTATTGGAAGCGTTCAAGGCCATGTTGGACAAACTGATGTAGTGGAAGATGTCCCTGCCCATGGCAGGGGGGTGGAACCAGATGAGTTTCAAGGTCCTTTCCAAACCAAACCATTCCACGGTTCTATGATAGCTATCTCTTTGTTTTTCCATGATTAAATACTTTTGGGCTTGATTCTGTTCTTACTGTGGCCAGAGGCAGAACTGCTACTGGCTTAGCTATGCTACAGCCCCACTGTTCATAAATAAAAGTGATATCTGCATAAAGATTTTGACATAATTATTTAGACATTATGTAAAAATCAGCAATTCATACTTTATATTTCTGTCTATCCTTGCAGACTTGCAGCCAACTGATTCAGAAAAACCACACATTGCTTAATTTTTAAAAATTATGTGGTTCTGAGTACCCTGGGTCCCCCAATATTCTTGATGCTTTGAACATCAATCTCCTGTTTCTCTGCTTGCTCCTGTGTTCATCCCATATTGATGGGATATAATACAGAATCATAGAATATAGAACATAAAGAATCCTGCTCTGATTCTTTATGTTCTCTACTTAGAGAATCTCCAAGTCATTTAAGCCAAGCACTTTTTTTTTCTGCAGTGAGGACATGGCTTGTTTGTATTGGTACACTGGTATTTTCTTAGTACAGGAAATTTCAATTTTCTATCATTCTGATACAAAAACTGGTTTGACGTAAACCATAACTACCCAAAGCTTTTTCAGTTACAAAAAAATAACATCAAGTGGTAACCTTTTGTTTATCATGTCTCTGAACAAATGAGTAACTTTATAGCCTCTACATAAATGCCTCCAGAAGTATTCAAACCTACTGTAAGTGTTCTGCCACCAAATCAAGCAACAGTTCCTAATGTTTTCCTAAAAGATCATGCTAATTACATCATTTTATGATGATGCATTTTAAGCTAAATTTTGCCTGCAGTCTTCCGGCTTTTGGGGATCTGTCAAATTCTAAAGAAAATATTTATTTCCTCTACCTAAAATCTAACAGGTGCAGAATGGGAGTTGGAGTTTCAGACCCATGCGCACTCAGTTTTAAATGCCAGGTAAGGCCAAGTGAATTGCCAGCACTGCTCACACCAACAGCCCTGTGAGCACAGTCACACTAACACAGCTGCCACTCACCTTCACAAAGGAGATGTGAGAATACCAAAATTCCATTTACCCCAGGCTATTTTCCTCTGAGATATCCTCTACTCATACTGTGCAGTGATGGACGCTGGGAAGCCAGAGCACCAGCACGTTATCCAGAGTGGATTCACAGAGGTCTGTCAGGTTTTCCTAGACCCCCAGCTGTGGCTGCCTTGATTTAGTGACAGCCAAGTCTTGCTCCCAGGGAAAGGCCTTACTGCATGTCCTTTAGACACCCCCTGTCCACCTTAGGCTGTGCCTCCTGGATGGGCCCTGCAGGCACATGAAGCTTTCCTGTCTCTGCATCTCTTTAAGACCTCTGCTATAAAGACTGGAGCTCTTCAAGCACATTTAGAGCAGAGAAGAGAAGAAACTGGTAAATAAAAATGCCACTTGGGAATCATGCTACTAACCTGACTAAGTAATGAAAGTCACTGCTGTGTGGGCTGAGAACATGTTCCAGCTCAGCTCTCTAGTTTGCAGAACCATAGAACAGTTTGGGTTGGAAGGGACCCTGAAGATCATCTGGGTTGGAAGGGACCCTGAAGATCATCTTTATCCAGCCCCCTGCCATGGGCAGGGACCCCTTCCACCAGACCAAGGTGTTCCAAACCCCATCCAGCCCAGCCTTGAACCCTTCAGGGATGCAGTAGCCACAACTCCCCTGGGCAGCCTGTGCCAGGGCCTCACCAGAGGCACTGGTTCAGGAGGATGACAGCTGGGGATCAGTATTTTTCCCCTGACAGGGGATCAGTATTTTTCCCCAACAGCAGCCAGGATCTTCCAAAGCTTTCCCACTTCCTTTGAGTGAGTGTACACCTCTGCCTGCACACAGAGATTTGTCAGTAGTGAGGTACCTAAAGAAGTCACTTCAGTACCTACAGAGCAAGCCAGTAGGAGGAGATAACAAATATTCACACATATTTTTTCCAAGGCAATCTTTCTGACAAGGTAATCTCTAATGTACTCTAACCCACGTACTGTTAACTTGTGCACTCTTGGCACTTTAAATATCCACTTTTGCTTCACATGGGAATTTTTGCTTCAGCAGTGGAGCCAGTGAAATAGGAACATGACTGTTCTCTAGGCAGCCAGCAGAACTGAAGTTTCTCATATATGAGTCTATCAACAATTTTGTTTCAATTATATGTTCAGACTGCCAAATTGGATAAAATGAATCCTTTGTTTAACTTTCATCTCATCCCTGAAAAGATAAATTCACCTGCCTGAATAAGCAAAACAAGCACAGATGAGGTTTTTTTCTAAGCACAGAGAAACAGTAAGTCATGGAAAACTGGAGGTACAATCAACTAGCTAAAAAAACCTCTTATCAATACAGAAATAAACAGCCAAATTCATCTGCAATTTTAGAGTTCTTTGACTAAAACAAAATCACAGAGGTGTTGAGGTTGGGAGGGACCTCTGAAGATTGGCCAGTCCAAGCTCTGCTCACAGCAGGGCTGCTCAGGACCACAGCCAGTCAGGGTCTGAGTATCTCCTGGCATGGAGATTCAGCTGCCTGCTCCCTTACTTCACAATTCTTACAGTAACAAGTATTTTCTGAGCATTCAACAGAATATTCTGTATTTCAGTCTCTGACCACTGCCTTTTGTCCTGTCACTGGATAACTGTGTTTGCCTCACCTCCTTACCAGCCCCTGTCACCAGGTTTTGTACACATGGGTAAGACCTTCCCCTTCCCCATGCCCTTGATGTGTTTGGCACTAACATTTCAAACCTGAGCAGTCAGTAAGAGGTCACATTTTCTGAGCACATCAGCTCCCTGTGGACACCACATCTTCCAAAACCGCAGCACTGCTATGAATGGGTAAAACACACCAAGCTCTCAAACCATACCTTTGGAAACAGGGTATTTATTTGATAGTGTCTGTATTCAGAAGAGATTAACAAATTTTTTTCCTTTTTTGCATCAGACAGGAAGTTTCCATCACAGTGAGGTTTCTAGACCAGAAACCAGTGTTTTGCTTGTAAAATACTAAGCCTGAAGCACTACAGGAGAGTAGCAGAACAAAAGGGTTTTATCATTATTCTTCACGCTTTAATTACCTTTATCAAATGCCAACTGAGACAAGCTATTTTTAAACCCTACCACTGATTCTGTAATTACATTAACTTAACACAGATTTTATTCTTCTCTACTTATACAGGTCTGCCCTAAATAAACCTTAATACATTTGTGCAGAAAGCACCACAGGATATTTACACACCAACCAATTTGAAAACAGCGACTTCCAGACACAACTTGAGGTTAAACTTGTCAGTTGATCACTCACAAATTACAAAAGAAAACCAAAGGATACACTGAAATGATTTAGCACTTCAGTAACAGAGATGAGTGGTCATTAAAAGATTTCCTATTATGTGGTAGAAATACAATTTGTAATAGTGCAAATTGACATGGTGTCATTTTAGTATTACTTATGTGGTATCATTTTTATACATCCCTCAAGAAAACAATGAAAACACCTTTTTCTTTTTTTATCATCACTTTCAGAGTTAATATCTGCCACTAAAATAGTAGTATTTGCCAAAAAGCCATGGAAGGTTATTAAATTGGGAGCCATGGTTTACTTGAGGTGTTAGGGCATGAGTTGGACTTGATGATCTTTAAGGTCTCTTCCAACCCAGTCATTCTGTGAATTCTGTGAATTTCTTTTATTAGATCATAATGATTGATAATAAAAACTTTCAGTTTTACTTATCATTAGTTTTGTAAGCTCATTTACCTTAGATAAATCTATATTCTGAGTTAGACAGATGAGTCTTTCTGGATGCCCTGGATAGAAGATGTCTGTGGCCACGTTTCTCTTCACAGAGAAAAGCAAGGCACAACTTCCCAAGGATATTTTCTGGGATTCACATTCTCTGCACCTCAGAGAGAAAAAACAATTCTTATCTCAACTGCTGCTCCTCTTGTTGTTCACAAGTGGAATGCACTGTGGAAGATTGTTTACCTGAAGGGAATTGCTAATTGGATTCTGGTGATGGTGTTTTGATTCATTGACCAATTGAATCCATGTGTGTGTGTCAGGGCTGCTGGCTGACAGTCACAAGATTCTGGGCAGTTGAGTGCTTGTGCAGATTCAGTTTAGATATAGTGTAATATGGTATAGAATAATATAGTATAATAAAGTAATTAATTAGCCTTCTGATATCCATGGAGTCAGATGTGTCATTTCTCCCTTCGTCAGGGATGCCCTGCTTTTACAACAGGTGTCCAGCACTGAAGCCATCTTCAACACTGAACTGTTGAGAGAAATTGAGAAGAAAAAAGCCTACAAAAAAGTCCTATGAAGAACAGCTGAGTGAGCAGGGGTTGTTTAACCTGGAGAAAAAGAAGCTCAGTGGGGACCTGTGCTCTCCACAATTCCCTGGCAGGAGGTTGTGGCCAGGTGGGGATCAGGCTCTGCTCTCAGGTGACAAGTGACAGGATAAGAGGAAATGGCCTAAACCCAGCCAGGGGAGGTTTGGATTGGAGATCAGGAAGAATTTCTTCACAGAGAGGATGCTCAGGCATTGCAATGGGCTGCCCAGGGTGGTGCTGGAGCCCCCATCCCTGGAGCTGTTCAAGGCATGACTGGACATGGCACTCAGTGCTCTGTTCCGGTGACAAGGTGGGGATCACAGGCTGGACTTGCTGACCTTGGAGGCTTTTTTTCCAGTCTAAATGATCCTGGGATTCTGTTCTGTAGAGAGGGAAACTGTACACCTGGATACTGAGAGAAGGCAGGAGAGCAGCCCACTGGAAAGGAAGGAGAAGTTGCCCACTAACAATGTAAGGAGGCACAGCCCAGCCAGAACCAACACAGGGTTTACATCTACATTCCAAAAGTAGGGACACAGGGAGAAAAATGAGTGAACTGCCATGGACTAACACACACAAGCAGCACTACAAATTGGAACTAGAGCCAAAAGGTTTTCCAAAAATTTCCATTTCTGGGCAGGGTCCTAACAAGGGTTTGGACCCATGTTCAGATGGGCTTTTTCTGGCCAAACAACCCTTACAATTGTTAATGCCTGATGGCTGAGCACAGCAAGAAAAGCAGAGCACAACCATCTCACATCTGCTGTCTGCCTCAAAGCTGGGACCTTCAGACATGAGAAACATCTATTTAAATCCTTCTTAAGCCCAGGAGAAAATTTAATCCAATTCTTCCGTATCCAGCCCAGTGAGTGTTCAAAGGCTTCTCTCTCAAACATTCAGCTCTTTCTCAAACATTCAAAGAAAGCAGACTATCATCACAAGGGGAGTCAAAGGATGGACAAAGGAGGGAGAAAAACCTCAATCTATTACCATGAAAAACTATTTTTCATAAATCCAAATCTTGGTAGACAGTCTATTAACACAAGCTTTAAAGGTGAAGAATAGAAAGAAGGAGCAAAGATCCCAAAACACAAAAAATTCATGCTGTTTGATTTGAAAGGCTTCTCTCTTTTACACATTTTGAGCTGGAGCAATAAATGCTTTTTAGGAATATTCTTAGCATTGTGTAACTTGCACATATGTGCAAACTCAAAATATAATGCAACACTTCATTGTTCTGGAAAACTAAAGGAATGCTAAGCATAGCTCAAATCCTGACAATATTTTTTTTTAAATACCTAATTTGTTCATTCTATGTTCTTCTGCTTTGGTAATTATTTCTTTTCATCTCTCCCTGACTCACACACTGAGGCGACCAAAGGAGAATGAACAAATAGAGGTGGGAGGGGAGTTGAGAAGTGGCATGGACTTGAAAAGCTCTGAATGCCTTCAATCATCTGGAAAATCACAAGTACCAATCTTTTAACTTCTGTAATTAAAGACTCATGACATGAGCTGAGCAGCTCTTAGGAGTTCACTGCTAGGTACAATTCCATTTTAAAGGCTTTTGCTCATTTTTTGGTGCTGCTTTTAGTATCTAACACAATATTTAAACCACTATACTTTTAATTCCATACTGAACAACAGAACCCGACTTGCAGTTGTGAAGGGCAAGGAAAAACTGTTGGGGAGGCAACTAGAGAGGAGCCAGAGCTGTGCCATTCCTCAGCCATGCTGGTTTGAGACATTCCTACTCATGTCTTGATGGAAAACTGCACCTCGATTTTATGGGAGACAGAAATGACAGCAAACCCAACTGAAAATCTTAACCGAAAGTGAGGGGAGGCTGCATTTTCCCCACAGTGAAGTGTGATGTGTCAACAGTGCTGTATCCATCTGTGCTGCCTTGGGGGGACCCTCAAATCTCTGAGGGCATGTCTTCTTCTAATATTGCTAGAGTGCCCTCATGATATGAAATAAAAACTGAGAGCAGAAAGAATCTTAAAAAAGGGGAAAGAGAATAGGCATGATGGCGTCCACCATGGTCAGATTTTAACTGATGCTCATGTACAGATCTGTGGCAAGATTTTGAGTTGCTGCTCCAACTATCTCCTTTCCTCTCAATTTGCTGCCTAATTTTGGCAGCTATTGTCAGCAGGTATTTTAGAAGTACAATGCACACTCCTCAAAAAGGATATTGCATGTCACCACTCGCTGTGCCACATCCACACCAACCCACACCCACAAAGAATTGTATTGGATAATTGGTCACATTTGAAGAATAAGAACTAAATTTTCTAAGGACTAAAAATTGCTCAGCACTCCCTACAATTAAAAGACAATAGTATGTACAATATGCTGTATTTCGACACTAAATTTAGAAAAACCTCTATCTCCAAGTCGAACACAGAAAGTCTTAAAGAAATTATATGCATCAAACACACAAGTAGCATTTTATATTTAAAAGAAAGAAGTGAAATATAAAATTTAAAAAAATTGCCATTTAAATCAAGTTGAAGTGCATGAAAATAATACTGTGAGGCTAAAACACAGGCTGTAAAAGAAGGAGCTTGCAGGTTCTTTTTTTTCAAGGAGAAATGGCAGTAATTCTGTCAGGACTCAGGCACAGGAGACAGGAATCAGGAGAAAGGGGAATGCATTTGAAAGTAATCCATGTCAGACTGCTAATACCAACATACATCTCTTTGACATTAACAGAGACCAACAAACACAAATAATGTGCAGACAGCAGATAATCTGTTTATATTTCTACTTTGCTTTTTAGTTAAGAATAGATTTTGTGTAATGAAAGGGTTTACTGAAAGCTACAGACTAAGTTCTGCAATTTTTCAGTAATTATTTAGCAATTGTTGCAATTAAAGAGACAAAACCAGTGGTTGATGATTTCCCCCAAAGAACAGCAATCTCTGCTGATATGAGGAAGGTTCTCCATCACTCAATTTTTAATCCTGATTCTCCTATAGAGATGTGTTTAACAAATTCAAGTAACTATTAATTTTTAACTCTGCAAATACAAATTTTATCAAGGCCTTAATAAATCCTCAGACTTTGTGGGTTCCAAGTGCTCTGGTTTTTTAACAATATGATCATATCCAGAATTGGTTTGGTATGTAAATGTAGCAAAGAAACATGTTCAGAGAGTCAGTTTGTACCTAATGAAATGGCTACATAAATAAATTTATCTTTTTTTTCCCCTCCAGTATTTTCAAGCAGGAAGAAAGCTTTTAAGGTTTGCAACAAAAAAAAATCCCAAACGCTTCTTTCTAAATACCTAATAACAGAAACAGAAAATAGCACTGTTCAAAGGATTGTGGACATAGAATTAGCACAGGTAAATCCTACCACGACAGATTTTTCCCCCCTTTCACACTAGAGACACGGCAGGCAAATGAACTGAATTAATTTTTCACAAGAGGAAAGGAGGAGAGAGGTATTTTTAGAAGAGAAATAAAACCAAGGTTAGTTTTTAAGAGAAACTCACCTGAGACCTTCTCCTTCCAGGATTCCAACCAGTAATTCCTCTTAGCAAATATACATACAAGCAAATCTAAACCCCAAGTAAAGGAATAAGAGTAAGGCAAGAGCCTGGGCTGGTAAGGAAGTTGCACAAAGCAAATTAATTACTTTTATTAGTAGCTGTACACTCTTGGAACCACAACATATATACCTGACCAGCCCAGTCTAAGCATGCAATGACTTGTACAGATGTAACTTAATTTATCTTTCATATAAAGTAGAATAAATGATTGCACATAAATACCTAAGTTTGAGCAGCTACACTACAGCCCATGTTGGGTATTGGATATGAGCAGTTCACTGACCTACAAAATATGGGCCTTGCTTAGAAAACCGAAAGAATACCTGAAATATGTCAGAGCACAAAACTACTCAACTCGATTGCATTCAGCATAATTTGGAGACTTCTTTTTGCATATACTTCCACAATTATTCAAAATCTTCCTCACATCAAACTGTAACAAAACAAGCAAATCTTTTATATGTATGTACTGCGATGACACCATTTGCCTGTTTTGTGCAACTACTGGAAAACACTGAATCTGAGTGAGTACATTACCCCAAACCTCCTCCTTGCTTGTGCTGTGTGGGCTATTTCTTGTCTTATTGAGCAGCCTAACTGGAAACTCCTCCCTTTGTTTGCAAATCCTCCATCTCACTCATAGAAGAACTCCCACATCAGTAAATACTACCTAGAACCCATATTATTTCCACTGCTAACACTGATGGCAATGAGGCTGCTGCCTCATTTTAGCTTCATGTGAGCAGAACAACTCTACCTCAGCTCTGACTCAGACATCCTCATTTTACCATCATTATTCTTCAAACTTTTAGGCTGAGCAGTGTTCTAAATCATTATTACTCTTGGTTTTTACTTTTAGTTTTTGATTTTAACACAATTACACTTGCTTTGATAAGAAAAAAGTACTGGTTTTCCACGTAATCATGGAATATTTCCCAAACCTTTTGGAACAATGGGGAATCAGAACATGGAGAGATGCATGTTTTAAAGACCAAAATTCTTAACATAAATGGGGAATATGATAATAACTATTAAAATTTTTGCAACAGTTGTAACATTTGATTTAAATTGTCTATGTATATATATTTAATACGTTAGATACGAAAGGAATATGAACAGTATAGAAATTAAAAGGAAAACTATGTTAACATTTGACTACTAAGGAGAAAATGGCTATAATTAAGACAAATGAGTACACTACATTTCCATTTAGCATACAGAACCTTATACATTGTCACTGGATTTGGAACATTTTATACTAAAATCTTTCTTAAAAGAGACAGGTGCCATTTCCACTTAACGGTGGTTAAATCTCTTGGCAGTAGTACGTGCATTAAATATGACCAATGTTAACAGGAATAAAGGTTATTTTCTTTTAGATAGCAGCATTCAGAAGAAGCAATTATCTCTAATTGGCTTCTGCCTACCAGCACCTACTCTGTTGGTGATGACAGAGGCAGAGAAGCAGTGCTGCCATGCAGTACACCAGCAGGGTAGATGGTTTGTAACAAGAAATGAAGATGAGACATTTGAAAGTCTACTGACACTCTTACAGTGCAAATTACAAAGCAGTTTCTGAGAAAAACTGAAGTTACTTTAAATAATTACTAACGTAAAGTCATAAAATTAAGTCAGGCAAACAGAAGTTGTTAATTGAAGTTGACGCCCCTCCTTAAGAAAATTAACTCTCTGCTGTCACAGACATGTTTTATGAAAAATCCTTTCCTTAGGATTTTTTCTCCTGAAAAGCTGAGAGGCCTCAGGAACGAAATGTAAACAATGATTATCTGCTGCTGTGGAATGCAACAGGTGGATCTGTGATTGGTCTCATGTTGATGGTTCTAATTAATGGCCAATCACAGTCCGGCTGTGTTGAGACTGATCAGACACAAGATTTTATCATTCCATTCTTTCTCCTTCCTTGCTAGCCTTCTGATGAAATCCTTTCTTCTATTCTTTTAGTATAGTTTTAATATATCATTTACTTTTAATATAATATATATCATAAAATAACAAATCAAGCCTTCTGAAACATGGAGTCAGATCTTCGTCTCTTCCCTCATCCTGGGACCCCTGTGAACACCACCACACTGCTGCAAGGAATCTCCTTGGTTTCAGCAGCCAAGCAGCCTCTATTTCCCTTTGGCTCCTCAGCAGTAGCCTGAGAGCATCCCAACTGACACCTACTGGGCAATATTGTCCTTCTATTTCACTGGCCAAACTGAACAGTCCTCTCAGATAAAGCACATCTACAGCCATCCTGATGCACACTGCACCCACATTCCCTGCAGTGCTGCCCAGCACAGCTCAGGGGCTCCATCATTTCCCTCTGGGCAAAATGGACAAAGCCAAGCGTGCCATGGGAGGCAGGAGGAAAGCTCCTTCAGACCTGTGCCCTATCAGTTATTCCCTCCTAGTGAAACAACAAGAGCAGGATGTGGCAACACAGGGAACTACCAGATTACTCCAGTTGAGCCTGCGCCTTCTCTTCTGCTTTTCAGTAATGTAATTTAAAGTTCTCTTCTGTAGACTGTAAACAGGTGCATCAAAAACTAAGAACAGGCATGTCCAGAGGAATCCTCACACAGTTCTTCAGGTAAAAGCAGTCCATTACACACTCCACTTTCAACATATTTATTACCCCTTCTCTTTATTCTCCCAAGTGTTTTGTTGTTGAATCAGTTGAGCAGGCTTTACAAAACTTTGCCTTCCTCCTGAAACTGTTTCAGGAACTTTAATAGTGGTGACTAAACGTTAACACTCGCACACCATCTTCTAATTAAAAGTGTTCATGGGTGTTGTTTCTGTTTCAAATCTGTTTGTAAAAGCTGCACCACCACTCTGCAACCTCTCCTTTACCTTTTCAGTTCCCCTATATTTGTAGCAAAAAGTCCCAAGGCTGCTTTCAGGACCCAATTACAGAACAATGTTATCCTCTAACTGCCTAAGACAGCTTTTCATGAAACTGGCTCTCACCAATCCATCACTATTAGCAATGCATTAAAATGTATTTTTAGCCTCATTTCTTATGGAAATGAATCTTTCCCACCTACTCCAGCCTTCTCTCAGTTTATATCTCCTTCCAATACCCATGGCCAGCAGGAGGGGATTTTCACTGACACATATGAGAAAGGCACTTGGCATTTTTAATTGGAGCCCACTTAAATATTGTTAGAAAAACTGCTTATGACCAGTAGGTCAGAAAAAAACCCAGATTACTTCAAAATTTGTGTTTTCACTAAATCCTTGCCTCTACAAATCTGTCCTGCCCAGCACTGATTGCAAAGCCAATACCTGTTGTACCTGTGAATAATTAGCTAGTTACTTACCAAAACCCACCCATGTATTTCAAAAAGGCTGAAACATTACATTTAGAGTGGGATTTTTTAAAAATTTCTGGGGGTGTGGTCCTGAGGATTTGAGTAGAGGTAGATTGAGAGTTTAAAATCCATGACAAACATCAGTCTTGATTTAAATTTTGGCCCAAACCTTCTTCTGCTTTGTGGTTTACACGCTTCTGTTTGATATTTAGGTAACTCTGAGCAAGTTGCTCTTGCATCAATTTCTTCTATGTTGTTCACTTTTCTTGTCTCTCCAAGACTGAAATTAATTCTCATGTAGTAAAATACAGCACAATTTCTTCCACAAAGGGAACCACAATTACGGCCCTGCCCATAGCTTTGTACCTTCATTTTTGTTACTTTTGGGGTCAGCTGTGTTTCTATCATTATTAAAACAAATCAATTCTGCTCTTTCATTAATAATGAGAGGAATAGCAGATTTGTCTTTACAAACAAGCTGTGGGTCTGCTGGGAGATAAAACCAGCACTGGGAGAGAAAAGAAACAATGGGAAGGATTCCATTGATTGATGAATGGAAAAAGATATTTGCTTTTACAAATAAACTTTAGGTTTGCTGATAAATGAAATTAGACATTGAAAGGTGAAAGAAACAATAGAGAAGAAAAACCCCTGAATTCCATAAGAATTAAAAATGAAAAGGGAGGGTTGTACATTAGAGGGAAATCTTTGGTATCAGGTTCTACAGGAAGTCTGAACCTCTCAAGTACCTCAGCGAATGGAGAAAGAGAGAAGGGAAACGTGGCTGAGAAATTGGGATTAAAAAGGAGGCTGCATCCTCCAAAAATTGGAGAGATCCCAGGGCAATGCCCCATGGCCTCTGCCTTTATTCCAATAAAGTAAAAGGACTCCTCTGTCTCCTTTCTGGACATAAACTTCTGGTGTTTGTGTATTAATTTTCCTAACAATAACTTCAAGTATTTAGTTGTTTTTTTTGGGGGGGGACTGAGACCTTTGCTTCTAAACCTGGACAGGAGACAGCAATATGCACATGATAATCAACAATAATTGGCATCACGTGCAGCATGAGGCACCTGGGGAACAGCACTACAGCAATCACAGATGTATCTATTCACAGTAATAATATTTTTTCTCAGCTCCCTATTTTGGATAAAGCATCATGAGCTACACTACAAACAGTGCTTCAAAGCCTCACATTTATTTACAGTCAATAGTTCATCCCCATCCACATTCTCCATAAATACACTACCAGTACTATTTATTGCTCATTTAATCTTCCCATAAGCAATGCTACAACAATCCCATAAACCACTGATTTAAGCCTCCATATCCATATAAGTATTAGAATTATCCTGCTATTTTACTCAGGCTTTAGAAAGCTATATGTAGTGGTGAACCAGTGTTTCCTGCACTAACAAGCTGGACTCTTACTAGAATTTTACTGCCCTGACCATGTAGCTTGGATATTATTCACATCCTCTTATCTACCTGGAAATGCCCTAAACATGAACAACTAACTGTACCTGGAAGCCTGAGAAGTGTGGTTAAGTTGGTATAAAAAAGTTCGTTTTTCACTGTAGAGTATTTATTTTTTAATGGTACCAGAATGACACTCAGTTCACACAGAGCATCAGTGACCTCTGCCAGAGGCTGCAGCATCCCTCAGATTTTAGAACACTGGCTGGAACAAAAGGAATTGCTGAATTTTTTCCTGCTTTACACAAAATTCACAGAGGCCCATTCTGAAGCATGCTGACACCCCAGGATAAGAATTTTCACACCACTCTTCTGATTCTTCAGATTATTTTTTATAGGGATAAACTTGCCAGTAATGTCAGTGTAAGATTTTTCATACTGGTTTTTGTTGCAAGGTATTTTTGGGGTTGATCTGTAGAAAATGGAGCCTCATCAGAAGCAGAAGTTTTCTTCACACTTTAAGGCAGAAAATTTCCAAACTCTCAAAATCAGCCTGTCTGGTTATCCTGAGAAACACACTGATAGCTTTCCTGAGAAATCCTCTGCCAGGCTTTCAGTTGCACAGAATTATAGAATCAATTAGGTTGGAAAAGACTTCCAAGATCATTGAATACAACCTATGACCCATCCCCACTTTGTCAACCAGACCAGAGCACTGAGTGCCACGTTCAGCTGCTCCTTGAACAGCTCCAGGGATGGGGACTCCACCACCTCCCCGGGCAGCCCCTTCCAGTGCCTCAGCACTGTTCCCATGAAGAAATTCCTTCTAATGTCCAACCTGAACCTCTCCTGGCTCAGCTTGAGGCTCTGCCCTCTTATCCTGCTCCCACAAGCCAGGAAAATGAACAATTCTAGCAAAGCCCTTCTTCACACAGTCCCATAAAAGCTTGGAATTGTGTGATTGTTGGGGACAACATTGAGAAATGGAGTTCTAAAACTTAATTTTGAAAAAATGCATTATTCATCTCAATGAATTTACATACCTGGCCCACTAAAGGCACTGGTTCATTCCTTAGACAAGGGATGCTGCTGATCATTCTGGTGCAGTCTTGCCTCACACCAAGAATTCCCAGAGACTGAGCAAACAAGGTGTTCCCAAATGCTGTTTTTCAGCTGATGCTTTTCTAACCCTGTTTTACAGCTATGATTGCTGAAATCAAGACAGCACATACAAATGTAACAGTACTGACTTCTAAGAAAACTCTTATTTCTAACAGAACTGTTTTGTTCCATAAACAGCGGAATTGGAAAAAAACAGAGTGAAAGAATGGATGCTTTCTGCTTCTTGACATTAACAAGAAGTTAAAAAGAAATCTCTACTGGATGATGGAAAGAGATAGGAGAAAAATTGCTGTCTGTTCCAACAGAGCAGAATTGTGATTTATTCCCACCCACTTGTTACCTCCTATTTTATTTCTTATACCAACCTCATATCTAATAGATGAAGAGCAGTGTAAGTCACCCATCCTGGATATTGGACAAAGTGGGACTGCTGAGATTAGGAGCACAACTTAAAAAATAAATTAAAAAACAATTAGGAGCAACTTAAAAAGTAGGTGTAATGGAAACACAGACCAGCAAGATCAAGCTCTCCATGAGGGTGCAATGGGTGCCACCACTGCACCAGCAATGGCAAACACAGGCATTTGTTTCACTTGATTCCCTTTGTTTCACTTGATTTCATTTACTCCCATACTGTTCAACCTTTCACCCAGTTAAAATCTCTCTTTTGGAGTAGAACTCTGAGTCTTGGAAATAGTATTTGTTAATCAAAATCCTTCTTGGTTTGTAACTGCTTTATATTAATTGTTCATGCCATGGAGACTTTCGAATCTATACTAAAAAGTAGAAAATGTGCTATTTTGACACCTTGTTATTAGGAGGAACCACCTAAACACACCTTTGAAAAGAATTCAGACTTCCATTAGTTTCAGTCCCCTCTTCCAACAGCTCTTCCTCACTTCCCCTCATTCTGCTTCCACCCACAATGCTCTCAGGACAACATGGAGCACTGCTTGCTTGAAAAGCCTGAAAAAACATGGCTGCAACTACATGGAAAAGGGAGAATCAGAAAAACAGAAGAATGACAAAATAAAAAGAATTTTAAAAATATATATAAATGAATGAAAAATAGGAAGAATGAAAACAACCCATTACATTGAGGGGATAACAGTGTTCCTGTCAGTAGTGTAACCATCAGTTCCAGGGAGACAACATAACAATCAGAAAGTGAATTTAGGTTAAATAACTGTAATCCCTCTTCTTGGCTAAAAAAAATAATCCTCATGTAAAATATGAGTTAGAAGAAAATGATCAAATTTCAGATCTCAGTAAGTTTACAGACTATCTGTGAAGATTATTTACTCGTTTTAGTACGAAATCTACAGTTGCTGAGTCACCTGTATGAGATTTTGGGCTGCTCAGCAATCCTGAAAAATCAGGCCAGGTCTATTTAGGAGCTCCAAGTGAGTGTTTGAGAATTTTACTTTAAATCCCCAGATATCCAAGTGCTGTTCTATCTCTGCAGCACCTCAAAAAAGCTCACAATATCCAAAGCTCTAAAAGGCATGAAATACAATTTTTGTCTCCAAGAGCCCGAGTTATTCTTGATTATTTATTGCCACTCTCCCAGCCATTTGAGAATGACCTTTAAATTTCAAGATCTTTCCCTGTGGGTATTTGCCTTACAATACTGAGGTTTGGAAGAGGAGCAGTGAGGTTACTGATGTGCCACGAATAGGGAACCTCTGAGAGGCAAACAAGGGCCACCAAGAAGTGCAAAATTGGTTAGAACCCATCTGAATCAGCTTTTGGTTATATCTTAATAAATGAGGGGGCATGGGGGAAAGGTGGATTTATCTTAGGTATATTACAGGACAGAGAATCTTTTCCTGAAATATGGAAAAATATTAGCTGAAGTTTAAACATATAAAGAGAATATAAGCTTAGAGACTAAGAAAGTGCCAGAACAGATCAAATTTAGATCATCAGATATTTTCTTCAAGATAAAAGTAATGATACACAACCAGGAGAAAAAGTGGTTGTTTGAAACCACCAAAAAAACGCATCTTTTTTTTTTCCTAATTAATTTTTAGTAAGAAAATTTAGGAATTAAAAAAGCAACAAGCATTTCTAAGTAATTTTCCCCTTCACAGCCTAAATAAATTATTTTCATAGGGAAAAAAAAAGAAAATTATAGAAATTAAACCTAGTAAAGGTGAATTTAACTAAGCTGCTTCTCTTTTCTTTCATGCTCTGCCCTACTGAGAGGAATAAATTAGCTAATCAGAAGCATAAAAAAATTGCTCCAGAAGCCAATATTTGATAACAATACAAAGAAACACCCTCACAAATTAGGCAAAGGTTTTAAGCAAAATATTCTGATCACAGCTCAAACTTACACCTTTCCACAGCTTCCCACACTGAGTGAAGGGAATGAATGCTTTGCAGTACCACTGATTAAAATCCATTTTGTCATTGGAGGGGTCAGTGCTGGTGAAAGGATTGCTCTGGTTGTGCTTTGTTCTGTTTGCTCCAAGGTGCTGGTAACAGCTACTGGATGAGTTCCAATCCCAATCTGGAGTTCATTCCATGCTCCCAGATGGGATCTCTGCATGTGACAGCCTGAGGAGGAAGGACATTCTCCTTCACCCTAGCTCAGAATGGATTTGTGCCTTTTCCCATACATTTACATATACTTATATTTATACATACCTTACCTATGTCCTATACTTACCTCCTGTGACTTACCCAACTAACAATGAAATGAGTGTGAATGGAATATTGCCCATTTTTACAGCATTTCACTACATGTTTGAGCAATATTTCTTGTTCTAAAAACAAGAAATCAAACCAAACCCAAAAAGAAGAGAAGTGCCTTTTCTATCAGTGTTGAAATCAAGTTTTCAATCATGCTGATTTATCAAAACTGCTCATCTGTTAGGAGGAGTAAACAACTGGGTCTATGTTCAGTGTTAGTGACATTTTTCTATGTGTTACAACTAAAGTAATTATAAATATTATGAACATGTAATTTTATTAGGGTTCAGAGCAGAGAATCTGCTACTAACCTTCTGAATCAGGCCTAAAAACTTGAAGTTATCAAACCAGGATCCAATTCTACAGCACAAAATATTGAATTCCATTCTAAAACTAACTGTGAATTCATCAAACTCCAAAAAGAATGGAATCTAAATATAGCACAATGTATGCTAATATTGCCCTAATTTTGAAAAGAAATGATTAATAAGAAAGCAGGTCAACTCAAAGACTGCCAGAGATGCTGCTGCAAAGAACCGAAAGAAGTGAAGAGATTGAATCAAGAGAAATCATTCTGTTCACTTCTAACAGCAAAAGCCACAACCTGAACTTGATTTAAATGCATGAGGTTATTTTGTTGTGGACAATTAAGGCAGAAGAATAATAAACTGAAGTGTGGCCAACAACCTCCTGTTATGCACAAAGTTCTCACAAGATGGAAGAAGGCTTCTTGCAGCAACAGCCAAGGAAACAAATATCTAACAAAAGTTCTACACACCATGAAACAGTTACTGACCGGTTTTCTCTTTTTAAGATTACAGTCTCATAGAAAAGAGGGTTTTTCATAAAAAGTCACCCCCCTCACACTCTATAGCATTTGAGATTCCAACTCTAATTTTGAATTTTCCAATGGTCCATCAGACAAACTGGACAGTTACAGCTCACAGCAACAAAAGTGAGACTGAATCTTTCATCTAGTCATGGAATGGGTTAATGCCTTTCATATGGTCATATTTCACTTCAAGGAAAAATTAAATATCCTGTTAAATTTTTAAAAAATCAAAGCAATGCAATTTAGGGGGAAAGGGAAGACTCAACAATGAAACTGAAATAAAATTTAGCCAAACTCTTTGGAGATACAAGTTTTTAAAAGTATAACTTAGGATATTATTTGAGCTGTTCTCTGTTTACCACGACAATCTATATTTAAAAGGGTTTTTTTACTAATGTGAAATACTACAGCATAATATTCCTAGAATTAGTGTTTTTACATGCACAAAAAAATAAAGCTGTTTTCAAATCCTGCCTGTCAATTTGCTCATTGCAAAAATAGACAGAAAATGTGAAGTGCAATGTAGCAAACCAAAGCTAAGTGCTCTCTCCCTTTCCTCTTTCACAGCCTATGATTTTTTAGCAGCATTTTTTAACAGAGATGAGAAATGGGATTTTTGGTACATATGTTAACATATTGTCTCCAGCTGAGCACACAAACACAGATGCACATTTGTTTCATTAGCGATGCTCCTGCTCCACTCCAGGCTGCTAGGAAGATCTAGTGAGTCACGGGTGTAGCTGCAGAAAAAAATCAGTTTAGGGCTTGCCATATCACTGTTAGGCTGAATATGCAAAACTGAGTCAAACTTCCTTAAATTCCAAGGTTCCCCTGAGGGAATGGGAATTTTCTTGCAACAGGAATGAAGGGTGAATATAACTGAGTTATATTCACCTGTGCTAGCTTTGATTTGTATAAAAATGTACGTAACTAATAACACTAACACACAATTATACTTAAAAGCTGCAGAAATGCTTTTGGATAAAAATATTGCCAAGTTTTGACGATTTCTAGACTGCAGACATTGTTAGGAGACATATTAGAAATGCCTGTCAGTGCCCACACCTTCCTTTTTCAGTACTTTAAACTGGCAGTGACAACAACATTTCCAGAACTGCAACAGAAAAAAACCCTACAGTATAATCCAAATATCCACCTGAATCAAGATTTTCTGTACAAGCACTTTTCTTTTCAAATAGCAATTACTCTATAAGAAATAAACAAAAATACTCAGGGTATTGCTGGCTTCTGCAAGCAGGATGAGAAATTGTACTCTATGAAAATGAAAAAGATAAACTCAGTCATCAAAATAACTTAAACACTGACATCCAAAACTGCAATTTTGCCTGACATTTTCTCATCTTTTCCACAACATGAAGAAGAGCAATTCAATCTAGCCTGAAGGTGCAGGAGTACATGGAGCTGCAAAACAGGAAAACAAACTGGAGCACAGAGAATCACTTCATGATTTAGGCACTCAAGTCTACCAAAGGATGGACCAAGAATAAAATAAAATAATAAAATAAAATAAAATAAAATAAAATAAAATAACATTTTATTCACAGAGCATAACTATCAATACTGGCTTTAAAAGCAAATGAGAACATGCCATTGGGGCAAAACTATGTTAACTGATCAATTTTAAAACGAAAAAGTAAGATGGAACAGCCTTCCTCTCTAACAAACTAAGAAGGATATATAGTTCTGGAGATTTGCTGACAGGCAGAGCTGTTTCCAATTCTATAAATACATCAGTGACAGTTCTTTCCAGATCTAGTTTGGTTTTATTTATTGCTAGATAACACATCATTTCAGGGAACAGATAACATTCTACTGATTAGCAGTGGAAGAATGTTGCTGGATGGGATCCATATCATGGCTCATTAGGGTACTTGCCTCAGCTTAGCTGTTCTTCATTATTAACTTTGGGGACTGCAGGAATACTTGAGAAAATACCAGTTATTTGTTGGTAAACTATGTGTTGTCAGCCAGAACAGGCTGTCAGGCAAAGAGATTTTTACCAAGGATTTTTTAATTCATTTTTGAATACAACACTTTTCTTCTATCCTGCAGGCTTGATACAAATTTGCCAGTGGCACGCAGAAAGGAAGGACTTGTTGGATTTCTGCTGAACCAACTGCAGACTGCTTGGGGCACTCAACTTACCCCGTGGAGAGTCAGCAACCCTGCTTGTGTACCATCCCTTTGGCTTCTTAAAAACCCTGCTATTTACATGGGGTTAAGAAGCACTTTCTGCCATGACTGCCTATAAAATAGCTTGGCTCTAACCTACTATATATATATATATATATTTAAAGTATATCCCTAAATACTTGATCTCTGAACTAGCAATACAGTCCCTTTCATAACTGCTTTGTTGGTGCTTTTCCGAAAGGTATTTTGCTCCTGTAGCAGGAAAAGCTGGAGACAGTTGATGATAGTGACACTTCCCCCACTGCCACCTTACACACAGACGAAGACACAGTCTTCCCTAAACCCTCTGGAATTTTTAACCCACTTCAGCTTTTATCACCCAGAGAATTTCTGGTCAATGCATCCCATGATTCACTATACACACAGTTTGTTTTCATAGTGCTACCTTCTTTTTCTTTTTTTTATTTTGGTTGTTTGGTTTTTTTGAAACAGTGAATAATTCCACCCAGTTCTCCCCCAGGACAATCCCAACCTCACAGATTTCTCAAACTCCCCTGTACCTTAATCCTCCTTTCTAACTTGGAAAATCCTAGAGACTGACTCTCCCTTTGCCATGCCTCAGAATTCCTTCCAGCTGTGCTACCATGGACAAGTCACAGCTGGGGTTCAAGGTCTAGGCACATCATGGTGATGGTAGAGATGATTTCCAGTAATCTTCTTATTATTTTTATAATTACTAATATCTCAACACTTTTTGGTAAGCCATGGCTCCTTAAACTACTATCTCTATAAGGTGATGTACAGAAACCCAAAATTCCCTCACAGAAAGCAGATTGAATTAATTTTATCATTGTATGAAAAGCAAGACTTGCTTTTCTTCAGAATTAATATTTACATTTAGTCTCTTGAATTTCATCTGCCCCTGGGAATCCAAATCTTTTCCAAAACAAATTAGCAGCAGATATTCCTCACATACAACACATTTCGAATGTCTCTATACCATTGGAAAGAATTTTCATCTTGGTATAATTTATTTTTAAACAAAATCAATACCATTATTACAAGAAAACTTGATTATGATTTTTATTTTCAAATTACAGCCATTACTAATGCAAAGAATTTCATAAAAATAAGATGATCACTGAAGTCCAATTGTATCAATGACCAACCATCACAGACATACTTTTCCCAAAAAAGGGGGGGAAGTGGACAGAACTTCCAGCAGCATTTAAGCAGTAACCTTCTTGTTCCACCATTAGAACCAGAGGAAATACAACAGACAGATAAATTCTCTCCCTAAACCCCATCCAAAATACTGATTCACCGCCAAAATAGAGTTTCTTTAGTTAGCAACATTTACAAACAAAATCAGAGGCAGATGTTTCAGCCCAACAGAGGATGTTAGAGAACTTATCTGTCACTGATGCTCTTGCCAAGACACCTGAAATGTGGTGAACAAGGTACAGCAATCCTTCCAGACACAATGAAATGCAGCCCGAGTACATCTCAGACTGGATGCAGTTCCCTTCAAGGACATGACCTTTCCAATACTCCAAAAAGGTTTTTGCTCTAGTCAAGTGAAGAACACAGCTACAAAACAGCAAAACTGGATTGGAAACTCCAATTTAAAAGTGAACTTCCAAAATTCAAAAGGTGGAGATCAAGTAAAGCACAGCCAGAAAATGGAAATAATGAATTGGTTAGAAGCTCCCAAAGTAAGAGATCACAGAAAATATGGGAGTCCTGAGTTGAAAAATCAAAAAGCTTGAACATAATTTCATTATGTCAGCATGTAGTTCTGCTTATATGTGTTAGATTTCTTTCTTTTCTGTAAGGCAGCATGAGATAATTGCTGGACAGTATCAAATATCCAGTATTACAGGGAAAGTAGTTCTGGATAAACACCTTGCATTTACAGCCTGTGTTTGCCAGTTTGGCTTTGGTAATTTCAGCACACACTTAGAACTTATCCAGCTTGAGCCACAAATAGTCCCCAAAGCCCCTGAAATGCAGGAAAAGCTGCCACTGGAACCTTGCCTTATATGACTATTTACAGTCCTTATGTACATACAGTGGCAGTAAAACTCCCTATAAAAAATGCAGTGCCTGAAAATCTACCTGATTATAATAAAATTCTCAAATGAAGATCCTTTTGGCATGTTGAGGGCACAGATGAAAACCAGATTACTCTGTTCTTGACCTGATAACAACTCATTACTCACAGCATCTAGATCTCTCTTTCTTTTAATTACAACAAATTTCCTTACCATTAAAAACCCTGATAACCACAGCTCTGAAGAAGTCTTGCTGAGGCAGTTTAGGGCATTATTGCCTCCAGCTGTCTCTCACCCCCTCTGTAGAGAATGACAGGCACACGCATAAGTTCAGCCCCACACAGCAGTACCCAAAACTGGGTTTGTGCAGAGCTGCCAATGACCCCAAACAGCTGAGATACCAGGAGGTTTTAGGAAAGCCAGCATCGTTCCTAAAGCAGAACAAATCTATCACAGAAAACATCATTTGTCCATTTACAATTCCAAATTTAGTTGCTCCACAAGAAGGACTTTTCCATAATACCTGCACAAGCATAAACAAGACTGGAGAGATGATACAAGGACTGGAAACCCTCACGTGGGATAGCTATTTGAAGATGTTCCTGCCTAAAGTGTATGAAATTTGAAGCAGAACATGTTTTCTGAAGTAACTTGGGACTCTCTGTTATATTTGCCCAAACCACTACCCTTCCCTCATTTAAATATCTCATTAAATGGACTTTTTCCATGATGAGAATTTGTGCTTATTGAAATAATATATAGAAGAAGGGGAAAAATAAAAGGCATTTCACTTAAAGGAAACAAAGAACAGTGCTGTCAAGTTGCAGAAGTGCCCTCAGATGATGACACTGACATCTCTGAGCTTCCCCTTCTCAAAAGCTTGGTGTTTGTCTCTTTTTCTAACACTGCCAGCTGTCAACTTTAGATTGTAAGCTTTGAGGCAGGGATGAGCATCACACAGAAAAAAAAGAAACTCTTTTCCCTGGTAATCACTGCACTTAAGAGAAGTTTAATTTTGCTCCCAGTCACCTTTTTTTTTGTCCAGACAGAGTCACATGGTGTTTAAAATGACTCCCTGCAGCCCTGCTGTCACAGCCTGCTCCAGAGGGTTAAGGCTGGCAGCAGGCAGTGGAAGACTGGGATAAAGTCCCAAAGATTTTACTGCCTGAAATTATTTTTCCTAGCCACCCATCAGTGCAGCTAAAAGCACTAAGGTTTCCTTAGATTCATCCTACCTTTCACAGTACTTGCACAAAGGAGGAGCCTAAAGAAATTATGGATGTAAAAATGAGGGGTTTTCAGTATTTTCCCAGCGCTGTGCTGGGCCATGGAGCCATTAACAGATTCTTCTCCATTCACATCCCACTCCTTTAGCACTTACAGCTCATGGAGCTCAGGGGATTGTCCTAATATCAGATGGGGAAAGGAATAATTTCTTTACAGAATGACTAGAAAAAAACATGTGTAGGAAGCTCCTCTTAAATAGCCTTCTACATTGCTTTCATGCCATCAACAATAATGGCATAGGCTTTGGTTAAAAATGCTGAGATTTATGTATAAATTCAGTACATACTTAGAAAAAAATTGTATCTCTCTGTAAAAATGGGGGGGGGGGGAATCAGGTTTACTTGAACTCTATATTTGGTTTAGCAAAAAAACATGTAATCTTTGGAAAGGCCTTTCTTTAAGCACTGTTCCAGGCAATGCTGCAAACGACAGGAAAACACCACCTCAGTGATGCTGGCATTTCTGGAAAGGTCTGCTAATTAATTGGCACCTTTTGGTTTGGCCATTCAAATGACATAACATGAAAATTTTCAGTGAAAAAACCCCAACAAAATCAATCGAATGCAGCTCTTCAGTAGAAAGATGCATCCATAAGAAAAAGAGGGAACAAGGGGCAGGGATGAAACCAAAGCCTTAAACTCCTCCTTTTGGTGACAGGGACAACAAAAATGAAAGATCTGCAAATCAGCTGGCCCTGGTGGATGGCTGGGGAGGCCACTGCCACCTTGAGTGACGTTCCTCCCCCACAGCAACACCAGCCTGCTGAAACCCTGGCACTGCTCCCGGGCACACTCAGCTCCAGCCCCTGGCGCTGCCCAGCGTGCTGCAACTGAGCTGGAAAGCTGCTGAAGGGATATTCCCACCCTGGGAACAGCAGGGCTTGGCCTCAGAGATGCAGATCCCCAGCATCCCAACACCAACTCTCAAAAAGAAAGAATCGGGATATTTATGTGCTTAGCTACAATTGTAATATGGGAAGAGAAAACGGCTCCACGTTGAAATGAAATAGCGATTGAAATAACTCATCATTAAATCTCGATTTCTAATATTGACTGCTAAGTTCATTTACTCATAAAAGGACATTTTGCTGCTTTTGCTGAATGTAAGCAAAAAGAAAGAATCTGTATACTTATGTGCTTAGCTACAATTGCAATATGGAAAGAGAAAACAGCTCCACGCTGAAATGAAATAGCTATTGAAATAACTCATCATTAAATCTCAATTTCCAATATTGACTGCTAAGTTCATTTACCCATAATACTGCCTTTGCTGAGTGCAAAAACCAAGTGTACTCAAGGGTATTTCATTGTCAGACACTAATGAATGAAAATTAATCAAAAAACCAATAAACCCACTATTTTTAAAAGCATGAGGTACTCTACTCTTACTGAACTACCTGTGAAAGGCAGGTCAATAAAGCAACTTTTCCCAACTTTTTAACAGAGGAAGCACAAAGACTGCACAAAAATAAAACTTGCATGGTACCTCATGCTTTACCAAGTACAATTACAAAATGGATTTTTAAGCAGAAACAGGGAAAGAATATCTTACTATAAGTAAACCTTAAAATATATAAATGTGTTTTTCATCACTATAGTTCTCTTTTCTGTTAAATAGTATTTTAAGAAGAAATTTACCTAGCCAGAAAATAAGGGAGGACATAGAATTTAGTGAAGAAAAAAATACTTCTCTGGTAGTTTTGCTGCCATTACAGTTTTTTTTTTTACTTTTCCTTAGGCTGCAGACATGAGGTTCCAAAAATGGTAAGGTAATTGACCTTGACATTGCCCCTGATATGCTGCAAACATAAGTATTCCAGAGAAATGTAACAGCACAACATAATCTACCTGCCTAAAGGAGTTTTTTGTATATATATTTATATTTGTTTTCTTTATCTATCAGGCACATAGCTTCATTTCTTTTGTTTAGTATTTTACATCTCTTTCCTTTTCATTACCTGTATTATCAACAATGATTTCTTCACATCAGTTTCTTTAGTCAGTGTCTGGTCTCCTATTTACCAGGTATTTCATAAATCATAAAGATCCTCAGGCACATGAAAGTGGGAGCCAGCTTTAAAAGCATCATTGTTTAATTAGGTTTTCCTACAAGAACATACAACTTTATATAATGAAAGAACGAAAATCAAAAGTGACAGATTGGGTGACTGGAATTTCTGTGACTTTTTTAATCCATTAAAATGCCCAGCTTTCTAATTCTGAAGAGAATTTGGCACCAGCTGGAATCCTCAGACAGCATTAGTAAACAGTAACAAAACGTCCCTCAAATAAAAATTTTAAATCATGAGTTTAGAAAACACTTCCATAAAATGAAACACACATACTAAATTAAAAGATTCACGTGACTGACCAGGTCAAATCCTGTCACCTGGGAAACAGAAAGAAGAAAAGCAATACTTAAATCTGCTGAGGATGTTTCATTTGACAGATTCCAAGAGACTTATAAAGAATAGGGTGAAATGTGACTTTACAGCAGCTGAAATTCAGAGTCCAGGGAAGCAAATTAGTGTTCCAGCACCAACAACATGAAGCCAGTGTTCAACAAACCAAAAAACTCTTAAAGGGGGTGAAGAACCTTGGAACTTACAAGCTGGTTCCAGGGCACTGGATTTCTCTGATATTCTCTCCCTCCAAGAACAGCCTGAGGAAAAAGGCAATCTCTAGTTCCACCTGACAAATCCACACACTAAACATGATGGCAAAGAGGAACATACTGCTGACTGTGCCCCTCAAGGTGAGCAAACTTTGAGGTGCAGCCCCCGAGGCCAAGCCCTACTCCTGACCCACCATTTTCAGGCAATAAACGTTGAAGGAGCTGCACATCAACTGCACTTCTGCTGAGGTCACACAAACAGGGTTCAACTAAGGCACAACTGAGCCAAATGAGTTTGCTCAGGTGTTTGACACATCTGGAGTCACAGCACCACAGTCACAACACATCTGCTGCCCACAGCCTGGGCTCACTCAATGTCAGTTTGACTTTAAGCACCTGCTAGAACTTTTCTTGGATTCCAGAAGGTCCCACAGAAACTTGCCACCAGAAACGCCAATGAAAATCAGAAGCTCTGAGTGGTCAGCTCTGGAGCATAGATATAAAAATGACTTTAGTGGTAAGAAACCAGCCCTGGGAATTGTGAGAAAGAAGATATTTCACTGCTCCCTGTCTAAGCCTTGCTTGGAAAAAATGACAAAAAAAAGACAAAACTAAATTAATCCAAGTCATGTTTGTAGGAAGAGTTGGGGTTACACAACCAAACAGAGCAGCAGTGAGCCAAAAGAGCCTCCTGAAATAAACATGAACTTGGCAAAGGAAGGCAGCAAATACATTCTTGTAGACTTGGAGCATTACAAGATCCATGCAAAGGACACTACTCATTTTTCCCTAGTATCTGTGAGAGCTGGGTCTCAGCAACAGCTCAGCTCAAGGAATGTTTCAATGAATCTATTTTGAAGATGTACAGTGCCAGAAACCAGAATATGAACATTTTAGACATCAAGTAAGCAGCTTTGAAATTTGGATTTGAAATTGTTCACTCGAGTCCTAACCCAAAAGGACTTTCCCAGAGAACAGAGTGTAACATCAGGGAACTAACACCAAGGCTGAGTTTGATTGACATAATACTACTTTATTCCATTGTTTCAACTTTCTTACAGGTTAAAAAAAATATGTATAGGGGTTCAGAACCACCTCAACAGAACAAAGAGTACAGTATTAAGGGAGCTCTAGAGTCAAACCACAAGTGTGCACATGTGGTCAGCTTTCATTACAAAAAGTGATAGGCACAATCTTTACATACGCATTTTGGTGAAAGAAGGAATAGTAGTGCAGCGTTAAAAGGCACCAATAATCAATAATTGGGCCTTTTTTAAAAGCCAATAACCATCTAAGAAAATTACATTTGGTTCAAAGTTATAATTTAAATATCGTATTGATTGGCATGCATCTGAACCCCTGGCAATTTATTACACAAACCTTATGTGTGCCCTTGCAAAATCAAAAAGATTTCATCAGTGGACCTGAAAGTCAGTTCAGTACAAAAGGACATACCAAAGCTCTCAGCCTGTATTCAACACCAAACTGTCTTGTTTACCTCCTCTGAGAACACTTGTCTAACAAAGAGCTGCACAGAAGTATTTCTCTTAAAGCGAGTGTAAATTTTTTGATCCTGTAGCATTGACCTACTCCATGTGCTATGAAAACATTAGGCACAGACCACAATTTATGTTTTCTCTTAAAAAAAATACAGTATGTGCAAGTGAGGTTCACACAACAGACTGACAGCTACAACAGTAAGCTCTTTAGATTTCCCAAAGAAAAGGGTCAGTTATTTTTAATTTTCTAAGCAGTGCTGCACACTGCTGTGTGCCATTATCATATCTGCATTAGGAGCACCTGTGGAACCAGTAAGGAAAAACTTCAGTACACCCTAAAGGACACTACACAGACTCCAATGTGCTGATTGAAATGGGTCAAGAGAGTGAACAGCTGGGGAAATCATTGTACATGGGCAGCTGCAGCCAGCCAAGGAGGGCCATTGCTTCCTGGTTTGGAACTCAGGTAACCTCACAGCTGCCCTCAAACTTACCCACCTGCACACAATGGAACAGAGGGATGCACAGCATGGGAAAAAAGGGGAAATGAGGGAGAGAGCTTCTGTGTAAGTTGTACCACAAGGTGCCAGTTTATCCCAAAGCGTCATGCCCAGGGTACAGTTTATGCACTGCAGATTTTCTGTACAACTGAGAATTGTACAATATGTGAGCAAAGGTAGAGCTGATTATTACCTGCAGGATCTACTACAGTCCTCAAGTATATAATTTACGGATAGCTGCATACTGTGGTGTTGATTGCTTCCTCTTAAATGCATTAAAATTCTGAAGGCTACAGTATACTCTGACACAAAGACAACTTGTCTACGAGGGGGGAAATGTAAGAGAGTAACTAATTTGTTTTACGAGGAACCTCCTCTGATGTGCTAGTTACTTCATGCCCTTTAGAAGATTTTTATTTCTGACTTTCTTCATCATCTCTGTTGCATTGTTCTCCTGACAATTTCACAAGAGTTCAGTGACCCTTCTTACAGCTGCCTTTGCCTTTTCCAAGATCCCTTTTAAAATCACTCTAACACCACAGCAAGCTGTTCAAGTAAACATTTCTCTCTGGCAAGTTTCCAGATACCACAAATACTACCAAAACTCAGCATTTGATTACATGCACCAGTTTTCTTTAAATGGAGCAGGAATTAGCCCGTTTCCTTGGCTTAGGGTCCCGTACATCCCTGTCTTTCAAACACACACAAGATGAACATATTGTCTCTGACAGTCTCCGTAGTCCCAGCCTGAAAACGCTGTTGGAGAGGCTATAGATCACACAGTTGCAGAAACTATTGCTTATAGCAAGCCACGTAGTTAGGAAGGAGAGTGCTGGGTTCTCCAACACCCTGGAGCTCTCCAGCAGAAAGTATATGATATAAGGGAGCCAGAGCACGTAGAAGACGCTGGTTATCCGGAACAGAACCATGGCATAGCGGCGGTCAGGGCTGTGCCCAGCCTCCCCAGCAGCGTCCCCCTCGTGGTTAGGGAACCGAGCTCTGCGGTCACTGATCTCTTTGGTGTGCTGCCGGCAGATTTTAAAGATGTGGAAATAGGTGAAACATATGACAAAGGCAGCAGGGGCGTAGAGTAAGCACACGATAAAGCCAGTGAAGTAGGCATTAGTTAGCCAGGAGGTAGCACACCATTCAAAAATATCTCCGTGGTAACCAGGTTTTCCCCAACCGAAAAAAGAAGGCAAGAAGATCAGGCAAGAGTATATCCAGATGAGGCTGATGCAGATTCTCAAGCGACAAGGTGTGACCAGTTGGTTATAGGAGAGAGGCTTTGTTATAGCGAGATAGCGATCCACACTGATGCAAGCAAGACATGCCATAGAGACGCTTTTGAGCACAGAGATGATGTATCCAAAAACTTGACAAGTCAAGGACTCGTGGACACCTGTTGAGTAGTGGAGCAGTGACAAAGTAGGAACCAAGCAGCTGACTCCAACAAAAAGATCAGCATAGGCCATGGTCTGAATAAAGTAGCTGGTGGTGTAATGATGCAGGAGTGGAGCACAGTGGAAAACAAATATCACAGTTAAGTTACCCGCAATAATTAAAAACGTTAGCAAGACAATGACGACTGTCTCAAGGATACAGATGTCAACTGCATTGTAGTGACCAAATCCAAGAGGGCAGGAGAGGTGCTCAGATACGTTCATTACACTACTGCTCATATTCAGAGTCCTCCATTCAATCCATCGGGACTGGTTCATGTTTTGTGCTTAGGGAACAGTGCAATCTGAGCCTTAGTGAGCAGGTGACCTGCTGAACAGCAGCTAAACTCTGCTTCAGCGCCTCACGGTCTCTCCTTGCAGACACTGCCAGTGCTTACATGGGAGAGGATTAGAGTCCCATGGCTGTTGATGCCTCCTCAGCATCAGTGCATCACCTCTGGCACACCTTGGCTTGAAGGAAAGAACGAAAGAAAGAAAGAGAGAAAGAAAGAAAAGAAAAACAAAAGCCAGAAAGAGAAAGGCCACTGATCAGCTCCTCCAGTGCTCTTGACCCATCTTTAGCAAACACAAGGCACTTCTAAAACAAACAGAAATAAAAACTGACAAAAGAGACACATTCATTTCCCAGGGAAGGAGGGGAGGGAAATCTCTGACTTATTTTCCTGAGAAAGTCATTTACTTTGGAATACACTGGGGAGAGGGAGAGGAAGGGAAGGAGGAACCTCAGTACAGCTCAGGTTTCCTGGACCAGCAGTTACTGGAGATAATCTTTATGCCTTAGTTTAAATCTCAGACTGATTGGAGATTAAAGGAAAAAGTTCATCCTCTAATGCTGTCTTTTCTTGTTCAATTCAGAAGATGGTACTCCATCTTATCCACGCTATTCATTGGAAAGGCAAGGAAAACATCTTTGTCAAGGTTAATTCCAATAGACTCACCACTATTTGGGTATGAATAATGAATTTTATTTAGGGGGAGACAGGTGGAGGGGATGAAGGAGATTTGTCCTCTGGCTCCCAAGAAAGAAAACATACATCTCACATACAATGAGGAAGATCGTGTCTATTCATTTAAAAATGAAAATGATTTAAAAATAGATTTTGGAGACTCACGTCAATATTTACAGTTTCTTTAAACAGTTATAGTCCATTACAATTATGAATGCCAGAATCATAATTCAGTGTCCCCACAGACAAAATAAATCCTCTTGAATTTAATTTCAGCAATGGCAATTTAAAAGAATCATCTTTAGAAACTCTGCCATATCTACTACAGTGGATCAGGACCCAGGAGTTCATAGGTATATCCATGATATTGCTCACCTCTGTAGCAACAACTGAATCATTTCACAAAACCCCACACAACGAGCTCAGAAACTTCCATCTGCATTCTGCTGGGAAGCTAATGAAATGCTGATTTGACTAGAAAAGCTGCCATTGTTTACTACTCCATTATTCTGTTGCTCAGCTTCATCTTCTCAGGGGTTTAAGGTTTCTATATTTATTAGATGATCTGCATAATAAATAGTTGCTTAAAAAAATTGTTCTTCTATTTGCAGGACATTACATTGTTCATTTTATTCACAGCTATGGAGAGAGAAAACATTAAAAGCATCTTCTGTGTTCAGTTTTAAGTAAATGCTTGATTAGTTCAGGAATCATTAGGCAGGTAATTAAATGTATACAATCTTGTTTTTTGAAAGGCCCCTAAAATGTTAAAACCATCATTAATCCTAGAGTTCCTGAGACTAGAAGACCAGCAGTGAAAATTAATGAATCCACATAAAATCATCTCCAAGGTCATTCAGCTGGCATTTGCTTTAAGTCTCTTTAAAAGTACCAGGATCTCTGATGTTTCTGATAGTCCTTGCCGTGTCTTCAGGACGAATTTCAGACACCAGAGAAGCCAAATGTTCAATTCTGTCGCAGCACTTTGAGAGAAAGCATTCTTTTTGGAGTTAATTTCCTGTCGTGCACCGCCACGCTGTACAGAAAGTCCTTTCAGATTTTATAACATCCCCGAATATTTCCGCCTATTCGCTCCCTTTGTCTGTAAGCAACAGAGCACGTACAAAAACCACTCGTTTCTCCGATTCCCTGCTAAAGCAATAGAGAAGCTTTCTCACCTACACGCATCCGCTATGTCCAATACTTGTCAGGGAGTCAGTGTTGGTACCGCGGTGCGGCTGGAGCGGCTGCCGCTGCCTCCCTGCTCCCCCCGTGCGAGCACTGCCTGCACCTGAGCCCGCTCCTCCTCCTCCTCCTCCTCCTCCTCCTCCCCGCCGCAGCCGCCGGGCGCTGGAGCGGTGCCGGCCGCTCCCCTCCCTGCTCCCGGCGCATCCAATGGCGCCGCCGCTGGCACCGGGCACGGCACCGGCAGCGGGCACTGGGAGCGGCAATGGGAACGAGAACAGCACCGGGAGCGGGCACGGCACCGGACACCGGGAGCGGCAATGGGAACGGGAGCAGCACCGCGAGCGGCATCGCGAGTGGCACCGGGAATGACACCGGACCCACGGAGCCCGGTACCCGCGGCCCCCAAACCGCTCCGAGTGCCTCAGGAGAAACCCAACACGTCCCTCCTAGAGAGATGTGCATCCAATATCCAGACATAACCATATAGACTACCATCATCGCCCCACTGAAACTGTTTGGTAAAATAATCCCATGTTATTAAGTGGGCATTCACCTTTCAAGGATCACCTGCTGAGGTTTAGCTTGGTAAAGTATCTGCTACAGCGCCACACAAATTTTCTGGTCTCCTTTATATGCCCCCTTTGTAATTACATCCCCATATTAATTACTTCCAAACTTAACACATATATGCCACAAAACTCACCCGTACCCATTTTTGATTAGCTTGGTAAAATGTCTGCTATGGTGCCACAAAAATTTTCTAGTCTCCCTTATAAGCCCCCTTTGTAATTACATCCCCAAATTAATTACTTCCAAACTTAACACATATATGTTAGAAAACTCACCTCTACCAATTTTTGATACTGTACCAGTATAATCATTACCCTAATTACTGTACCCTATTATCATTACTCCCAACATTAGTTTAAATACAAATACTTGTAACACGTTATTTTCCAATTAACTCAGCTCTCTACTCCTGCAAACAGATGCAGCTATTCCCTGATTAAGTACTCAGAACTTTTGGTTACTTTGTGCTTCCTAAAAATAAATCCAGTCACAGAAGTACAAGCATCAAAGTTATCTTACAGACACTCCATGCATCCTCAGACACTGAAACAGCAAATTTAAATACCAAAACACCAACCACAGAACAGCATTTTGGGCTATTGACCAGAAGAAGATGTGTCTTGGAGGCTTTAACCAACCAAGTCATTAGAAACTGCAGTGATTTAAGTCCCTCTAGCTCCATGGCAAACCAAAGGCAAAATTTTAATAAGCTGCTCCTGAGTTAACATCTTGTATTTCGAGTATTGCCTGGAGCCAGAGTCCAAGTCTGAATGACAAGTCTGTAGCGATGTGAAGCAGCACAAACTGCAGCAGTGTAAGAGTGGTTTGCAGCAAGGGCATGTGATCCTTCCAAAGTCTTCTAGCAGAGGATTCAAGAAAAAATTAAACTATCTCCAATACCTCAGAATGGTAATTGGCTGTAACAATGAACTTAATGACTAAATTTAGACCCTGAGCACAGCTTTAAGCCCCAGTTATCCATACCAGAGCAGAACAATAGGGAGCAATTTTTATTCCTCCTCTGGGGGAGGAGGAGGAGAACAAACAGCGTGCACAGGCATGGCAGTGACCAGCACTTCTCCTTAGGGCAGATCGTGGTTGGCACCAGGGATGTGAACAGCCAGAACACCTTAAAATGGACATTAGGGAGCCCCAAAGGTACACGGGGGCATGAGATAAGCGAAGGTACAGCCTGACAAAGCAGATCACAGGAACTCTGTGCTCAGTACATCCTGCTCCACACAGATTTAAGGACTGGTAACTATTTAAGCTTCCAGATGTCACAGTGACCATCGGGTCACCTTGGTGTCAGGTCAGCCCCAGCTGGTGCCTGCTGTGCGTGCTCAGAGTGCTCAGCTCTGAGAACAAGCACTCCTGGCAGCCATATGTTTCAGGTCTGCTAGGGAGAAGTCCAGGCTCTGCTGAGCAGATAACAGGAAAATCAATGGCAACCTCTGCTGGCTGGTTCTAGACACAGGTAAAACGTGTCCTCTAAAGAAATTTTAACTGAAGGGACAAAGGCGTTCAAAAGAAGGGAAGTTTGACTTCTTTGGGAATTTGAGCAGTCTTCCTTCACTACCAAAAAAACCAGTCATGCTGCAAGCTGCCAGTGGCTTTATCACCTCAGCCACTCACTGTAAACTGCACCACGCTAAAGGCACAAAGTTGTGCTGTTTTATGTATATTTCCAGGCAGGTGAAAATTAATCAGAAATCAGCTAGTCCTGATGAAACTGTGCAGTTACAGAGGGAATTTTACAAAATGCAGCAGTATCAGAATGTTGTATCAGACACAGCATGTTAAAAGCTCTATGAGAAAAGATATTATTTGGAGATTCTATGAGAAAAGATATTACTTGGAGATTAGAGGCACATTTCGGCCTCTGGCAGCGTTTTAAACAAAACCTGCTTCGGGATTTTTTCTAACTTGTGTTTTAAGAAAAGGAAGTGAGGAAGAGAAAAGTTCTATTGGAAGAATTGCCTTATTGTCATCAAGGCAGCATCCTGCACATGTTCCCACAGCTGGCAGACCTGAGCACTCTTCAAACCCAACAGAAGGAGCAATTCCTCACCTTCTTTATAAATTACATCAGCCGCAAACAATACAAATCACCACACAAACCAGAAGGCTCACACCATCTGATCCTGCTGAAAACAGAGGGGATGTGGCAGGAGTATGAGCTTTGTATATGCAAAGCAAGGCTGTGAAACCAGCGGTGATGTGTGACCCTGAAAGGAAACCTGATAAAGCTTCTCAGACAGAAAAAGTCCATATGGAAGGAGATTTAGAAGCTCCAAGCAAGAAAACAATCTATTAGTCATTCTGTTTGAAAAGGAATAGCAATATTTGTTTGCTAAATCCTTTGTTGTAAGGAAACAAAACTGATAGAAGCAATCCCTGCAGCGCACAAAGCAGCATCTCAATCACACCACTCATTTCTAGTGTGAAGTCTTCCTTTGTTAAATTATTGGATGGTCAGCTGGATTAAAAGGACAACAATCATTTCTGTAAAATCTTTCTGAAAGGCATTGATGAGAGCAAGGAGGTCCAGCTGAGTGTGGGATGAGGAACACAGTAGTTTACATGCAGACCTGAATGACAGTGTTGATATACATACCAGATCATCAACTTCTTTTTTTTCTGCCCAACAGCTTATTGTTTTTTGTTATTTTACAGTATTTTTTCTTTTATATACTTTCTCCTAAGCCTAAAGAATAAAGGTGTATTTTTCAGTTTGCTTTATTTTTAATCTTAACTACCTCTGGCATTTACTTTTACATCTATCTTATGGACACCCTGGTTTTGTTTTTAATACCTCCAGAATAATTCTATTCTATAAAGCTTGCATTTGTAGTGCAGCTTAAAAGTAGCAGAGAACGAAGGAAAATCATTTGTTGCCTTAACAATTGTGTGTGTGTGTGTGTGCATGGATAGGATTTTCTACATCACATTGGTGTTTGAAGTTGCTCTATGAAGTCATATTAGTGCTGTATTTAAGGCAGAAATGTGTTCTATTTGTTATTTGGAATATAAAGCCTCTTCCCCAGATCCACCCACTCCAGCTGTCTATTTAAAACCTGCCGGAGAGCTCTCGCTCACACAGAACACACGGGGACTGTGACCTCAGCGCAGGCATATGATGAGATATAAGCAGTGTCTAGATATTTATAAATAAACCCATTCTTTTTTTCCCAAAACAAGCTTAGGCTTCTCAAACCCCTCATACCCTGTGGATACCATCTGATGCCACGTCTTGCTCCAAAGCAGGGGGACAAAAGTTCTACAGACAACTTTGTCAGAGCCAACACCAAATTTAAGCCATGTTGTGCTGGGCTCTACGTTCAGCTGAGCTATGAACATGTCCAAGGATGGAGTTTTCACATGGGGCCCCTGTTCCAATGCCTCACTCTCCCTGTGAGTCTCACCATCAGCTCAGAATTTGTCTTGCTGTGGTCTGTCCTCATCCTCCTCAAGACTAAACACACTTGGGCCAGTGGTAAAAACCCACAAGTGTCAGCTCTGAAGGAAACAGTATATTGTAGAATATGTATGAATATATATATTCTACATATGGAATATATATTCTAAAGGAATATATATATTTTATATATATTATATCTATATAGAATATAGATATTCCTTCAGAATATACTGAAGGAAACAGTGTATTGTAGAAAATTTTAAACCATTTCTCCATCTGCTAGACTCATTTTTCAGTTTTGCTATCAGAGACAAGTTCCTTTTCTTCTCCCACCCAACCTATGATCCTAAAGAATGCCATGAATCACTTTACACTGCTATGGCTCATGTAGCTGGTGCTCCAACAAACACCAAGAGACACCAGGTACAGCTGCAGCTCTGAATGCAGGTGGAGCTCTCACCTCTTGGGTACAGGAAAAAAGCCAGCACAGGCCTTTTCTGCAAAACTGGATTTGGTGGCAGCAGCAGCTCAGGCTCTGTAAGGTGGGGCAGAAGGAAGAGCCTGGTAAAATCTGGAGTCAAGGCTGGGGGGGCAGTTCAGGAGACTGCAAGGGGACAGCAGCCTTCTAAAAAGTCACAAGATGTGAAGGGAGCTAAAACACCTTAAAGTGGACATTAAAAGGACTTTGCCTTTTACTACTGCTACTCCAGCAGGCTCAGCCTGATCTTCTGCTGCAGTCAGAGCCCAGTCCTTTTCCAGCACTGTTTCTAATGATGCAAATATTAGCCAGCATCACACAAGTGTCAGGTAATTAGGATGCTGTGATGCAGAACAAGAAGAAATGGGCAAATAGGTTTTTTTTGTGGATCAGTAAAGAGAGAGGGCATTCACATTTGCAAGTTTATTGTGCAGTCTTTTCATGCTGTTAATCAACAATTACATCAAATGCTTCTAAAGTTTGAAGCTTTCAAATTACTCCTAATATTATTCATGTATTTAGCAAATATTATGCAAGTATTTGGAGTAAATTCCTACAATCTCCTTTTAAACATTACTGCCTGTGATCTCATGAATTATATTTCATAGCATCACAGAATGGTTTGGGTTGGAAGGAATTTTAAAGATCACTTTGTTCCAACCCTCCCCACCACGGGCAGGGAGGCCATTCAAAGATGCATACAAAGCAAATATTTTCCTGAATTTCTGAATTTTAGCTTCCCTCAAGATGATATTGATGGTCCTACAACAAATTGAATCCACTTTACAAGCTCAATCCAGATGACAAATACCACCAAACTCCTGTGCCCTGAATCGATGGAAATAAAACTCTGTGCAATAAACTATCAATCAAGAAGGGAATTTACTTCAGGGAAATGCTGTGCAGGCAACTGAATGGTGATAATTAACATTTTTCAGGAGCCAAAGAGCATTTGCTTTCAAGAGCACATAAGCTACAGAAGGATGCTATTTACGGACTGACCACATATGATAAGAAGCACCAGATAAACTCGGGATGGTACAAAAAGCAAAAATTTAAACATGTGCCCTCTGACAGTTTCATGCATGTGCCACTTACATTAAACCACCTGCTCTTCCACTAGCAGCAGTTTAAAAAAGAAAAAGTATACTGGCAAAACTTACTATCCCCCAATGACCTCCTCTTTCAAGGGACAATTAAAATATTAAATCACAGGACAAAAGCATTTAAGAGAACTGTAAATGAAGAAATGCTGAAATGTAGAGAGCAGTCTGCACAGTGCAGGCAGCATTGCCCTTTCCTGTGGGAATAATTTTTCATATTTCAAAATAATACATAAGAGATTTTAGTACTGAATTCATTCAAACCTTTTAGAGAGATATTTTGACATAGTTGTACTTTTATTAATACTTTTGACTGTGTGAAGCCATTACATTCCATAGATATTGATATTCTAAAAGCATATTTCAAATGGGCACCAAGAAAGTATATGTTGAAAAGGATTCCAGCTTGCCTGGCAGGAGCATAAGCTCAGTCACTATTAGCAGTAATTCCATTTCAGCAGAGCTAGAATAAGACATTTTAAAGCTATTTTAAAAAAAAGAATCCCAAACATTGTGATCGCCTGCTTCAATTTTTCACACACTGCAAGCCAAACAGTTTTCTTAAACTACAGCATGACCTTTTAAAAGGCAAGCAGTTTTGATTTAATGAGTCCGACTGATGAATAATTTATTGCAGCCTTAATTAGGCAGCCAACTTGTAGGGCCCATGCAAAAGCAACTACTAAGAACACAAGGATTGAACCCACATACACCTGTCCTTCAAAACCAAAAGTCTGGATGTTCCACTTCAGTCTAATTCTCTCGTCTTAGTAGTCTATTTTCTTCTAGCAGTTCTTAGGGAACTGCCAGCTCTTCTGTGACAAACTCACTCAGACAGCAAGGACAGATTCAAATCCCCTCTCCATGGATGTGGCTGGGGTTAAACCATCACAGAACATCCTCCCAGAACATCCAGTCTAACCCAGACAGGATGGCTGGAAACACGAGCCTGCTCACACCAACAGTTTATGCTTTACTTGATTACAGAATTGACACATTCCACCCTAAACTGCTCCTTTAATAGATTTCTTTAAAAATAGTTCTACCTCAAGGACACCAGAGGTGGCTCAGAAAAGCACTGAACAATCAGGATCATTTAGGGGATGAAGGCACAGCTCCAGCTGTTGGGAGGGGCAGAATCAGCTCAGAACTACAGGGCTGCTATTTGTTTTAGTGCAGGGTCTACTGGGGAGCAGGTGGTACCAACCTCAAATCCCACTAAATCCAATTCCACTACTTCTTGAGAACAAAAAAGCTAAAAATAAAGTAAATAGTGGATTTCAAAGACTATTTTAAACTAAGTGTTACTCAGGATTACTATTCTACCACATTGTGAAGAAATAGGAAAGAGGAACATGAGAAGGATATGGCACGATAACTATTTATAACCTGAAGGGTGGCACAATTTCTTTTTATGGATTTTAAGCTCAGCTTCATTTAGACCAAATCTTCCTCCCAGCTGGAAGTGCTGAAGAGGTATCACTTCTGTTCTCCTCCAGCATGGATCTAAACACACTTGCATCAATATCCATATATGAGAAAGGACAAGGAATAGCTTCCTGCTGAGAATGATCTACAGGGAAAATGCTGCCAGTAACAGTGGAAGTACATTCCTGGGTAACTCACAGAAATCTAGAAATGAGAAGTGTTAAGAAAATGCCACTGAAAGCAAGAATTACTGACTTACTGACTTTGCCCCCCACAGCCCTGAGTTAAAAATTAGCTAATTAAAATTTATAAAGTCATCATACATCTGATAACTATTTTTCAAGATTAATGACATCTAAATACATTCAACTTCCAATAACTAGCAAATTTTGTCTTATTAGATAATGAGGACATTTATATTTATAGCCAGAAATTGGCACATGCAAAATGTTATGTGAGCTAAGAAATCATTTATTCTAGAAGAAATACCAGACCTGATATTATCTGCCATCTCTTAAAAAAACTGAAATCAAATATATACTTGATCAGAACTAAGAAAAAGTTAAATATAAAGACAACATTGATATCTACAAATCCTTTTGGAAAGGACGCTATCAGGAAATGGAGAAGTCAAATCTATAGATTACATTCAAGGCCAACTTCTTTCACCAATATTAAATTCACACATAAACCTCTCCCCTCTGCTCAAGATTATGGCTTGAAGCTGGAAATCAATCTCTTTGTTCAAATATTTTAAAGATATATCACATCAAACTGCCCCAAACATGCTGAACAAAACACTGCCTCTAACTCAGTGGCTTTACAGACATTCTGTATATTGAAAAAAACATATTAGAAATGACCCTCTTAACAGTTGAGGTTTTCTAATAACACTAAGTAAAAGAAATAAGAATGAGGAAAAGCAATTTTTTTACAAAGAAAGGTTTTAGACAACTAAATTTATTTGCAGAAAATGATTTGCATTCATTTTTCTGCCTAAGTTACGAAAATACTCAGTAGTCAGAAAAAATGCCATAGAAATAAAATAAGGCTAGATTAAAAAAAGCCTTATTTTTCAGCTAATGCTCTAACCCAAGTGCTCACAGGGGATGAGCTTTAGCACATTTCCTTTCCCCCCGAAGAAGGTTCTTTATAAAACAAAGCGAAAAAAAGTAAGGGAAAATGATTACATTCAAAAAGCTATATTTTATTGTTATGGCAACTGATGTGCTAAAAATAAAGAAATAAAGTTGTTATGGCAACTAGAATTTTAAAGGCAGTCAAAAGAAGAATAATCAAACATTCTGCTGGCTTAAAATGTATCATCTATGACTCAATTTACAGGAAGAGCTTCAGAGACAGAAGTTGGGTTTTTTGGGGGGGATTCTGCTTTAGAGATCCCAATTAGTACAATTTCAGAGAACTCTAAGGAACGCAAGGGAGCATCTCAAGGTGAGTAGAAAATTGCACATTGCAAGTTCTCACAGTCAGGAGGAAGAAACAAACACATTTTACCACTTCTCTGATGTAGTGCAGTGACCTTACCTAGCTCCATAAAACGTACCAGGCTGCCCAGAGCAGCTGGGGCTGCCCCTGCATCCCTGCAAGTGTCCAAGGTCAGGTTGGACAGGGCTTGGAGCAACCTGGGCTGGTGGAAGCTCTCCCTGCCCACCACATCAGGGATTGGACTGAAAACGAGATTTAAAGTCCCTTTCAACCCAAACCATTCTAGGATTCCATGATAAAGGTTACTTAATGATTTTAAATTCAGTACTGGAAAGTTAGGAAGTACCAAAATTGATTTGTCTGAAGCAGCAGACTGTATGTATGGAATTATAAAGGTGCCTATGACTACAAGATGATCATATCTTTAAATTTCTGATACATCCTTGATGACCATTTCAGGGCTCCTAATTATACAAGCACTTTCAATGTCACAGAATTCTTCTCCTATCCATTATTTCTCAGACTGTCAAAACTGCTACTTCTATTTAAAATCAACAGTACTGTGTGCACCGTGAAATATTTCAAAAGCCATACTGAGACAAGCCTTAATTAATAATAAGCAAAGTATTTAACAGATACTTCAGGAAATTATGACTAGAAACAGTAACTTGTACTGGAAATATTTGCACTTAAACCATGTACATAGCATGTGCTAGGATCCCAAGCTGTATTTTAACACACCATGTGCCTTTTATTTTGCCTTTTCACTGCACTGAAAATTCAGGTTGCTACTAGCAGTACTCATATCTCTTTTCTGACCCACAAGAAAAGTCTCTCACCACAATCCACAAGAGCTTCCAATGAGCAGAACTAGCATGGCCAAAAATACAGCTCAAAGTCAGGTTCTTCGCTTGCACTAAATGGAGAAGAATCAGATTAATTCCTTATTGCAGCAAAAAATCAGATGTACACTGGAAATTCAAATAATACACAGGGCTGTGCAACAAGGCTAACACTGAAAATTCAAGTGGATTTCTGCAGTTTTGCTTCCCCCAGCCTCAGTATTAATCCTTGAAGCTGGACACACAGTTAACTCATCCCCATCTCAAGCTAGCATTTCTAGAAATGCACATTATGTAGGTAAATGGCTTACCTAATCTATGACCAAGTCAACAGCTTCTGCAAAGGAAACTCCATGTACAATATTCACCCTACATACATTTTCAGGAGTCAGGATAAATCTTAGACATGAGAATATCAAGACTTTAAATCCAAGTTTCAGAAGCGTGTCTCTGCTTGGGCTAAAGGAGCCTGGCTGCCTGTTTCCAAGGCTTGTTGCTGACTCAACCAGACACTGCAGACAGTCCTGAAAAGACAACCAGCAACTGCTGCTCTGAGCTTTCTATGAAATTAACTTCCTCATTGTGTAATAGCCTAAACTTAATCAAGTGCATGGCTGCCTGAAATACATGGTTTTGAGTTCAAAATAAATGAGCAGACATCCAAATATTACTCCTTGATTGCCAGCTGTATAAATTCACTGCTGGCATTCAGCACCAGTATTCTTGTTGTAACAGGGGCAGCCATTCTGCACTGAACACACATACATTCATATATAAAAGCATCATCAAAGAATACTCACTCTAGCATTTTGGGGTGTATTTTATCCCTAATGTGTGTTTACATATTTTCAAATGCCCATTAAAGAAGAATTGGAGAGTCTTTACAGAAAGAAAAAGGAAATCCTAGACAAGTGACAACAAAGCCTAAAAGAACTTTCTGGAATCACATTTACAAACTCATGAAAGAAAGGGGGCATGGATCCAAAAGGTAGCTCCAATTCCTCTGCCATACAGGCACCAAAAAGTGTAATTAGACTGCAATGTTACTGTAATTAACCTGCTTAAGGCTGTGTCACCCAGCCCCAGTGCTTGCTCCCATCTCACCCTGACACCACACCTGAACAGTGATCCTCTCTGAGAGCAATGGGGGGAAGGAAATTTCCTAAAAAAAACTCCACAATTACTGTGACTAGCCCTGCAAATACTAGGTAAGGGTAAAAAAAAAGAGACGGAACATGCAGTAAAAGAAACCTCTTTTGGCAAGCACGCTGTGTGAAACTGCAATCCCCATTAATGACTATTTAGTTTTAATGCAGGCTGTATCTTGTATTACTGAGTCAAAAAAAAAGGTTGTATTTTGAAACTGGATTACTCTGAAGACAAACGACCCATCTGAAGACAAACCACCCATCTGAAGACAGCTTTGTCATATGCAGGATATGATTAAATTATGTGACGCTCCATATCATCAGCATTTGGTTGTCAGTTTAAAAAGCAACTGATGAAAACCCTCAGCAAGAAAAAAAAAATTCCTAGCTGCCAAAATATTTGTCTGTGTCCACAAAAACCTACATAAAAGATTGTTAGAAAGAGTATATGCAATAGCAGACTGCAAACAATTTCCTTCTGGTCAGTTTACCTCAGCACTGCAAATTTGCTTGCTGACAGGAGATATGACTCTTTATGACCACACTCATCACTGCAAAGGGAAAAAATTCCTTAATGGATACAGACTGTAAAGAAGATCTACAGGTTTCTAATCTCTTTTGAAGTGATTACTGTAAAACCTAACTTAATACTAGCTCAGGCCCTTAGAAGAATATCCTACAGAAGACATAAGTAACCCTGTCATTTGGTGTTTTATCATGAAGAAGTCATACATAAAGGTTCAGAATCCACTCCTATATCAAATTCCAGTTTGGATTTAGGAGATGTGTGCATCACTTCCATACACTTCAATATTCTACACGTGCAGCTCAAGCTTTGCTGGGTTTGTTACTATTCCAACTGTTCTGAACTGCTGTCCACAGCTATGGCAAAATATGCTTTATTAAAGTCTTGACCACCAGTATTGGTGTTAAAGGCATTTTAAGAGACTTTAAACACCAAATATTTGGATTCTTAGTGTTCCTTTCTAAGCATTTAGAGCACTCTTTAATTTTTATAGCATCAAACACTAACATACTGAAATCAGCAGCTAATAGTCAGGAAAAGGTGGTTTGCTCTCTCCAATAAAGGTATTTAAGATTTCTAAAGCTCCAGCTCTGGAGTGCTGCAGCCTCCTGAATGCCAGTTATGCAATCTTTATTTGAAAACAGAGGCTGATTAGGAAGACATGGTTTGGAGAGGAAAGAGGAATACCAAGAGCAAGGTGATTGCCTCAAACACAATTATCCCTCAGCAATCCCAGCTCTGGCAGTGGACACAGACATTACCTTTTCCTTCAGGTAAGCAGTGGCCCGTGCTATCAGTGAAGATCATACCCACAGAATTCCATAAAGACAACACACTCTGCAGGGAACTTCTAAAACAATCTAGTTTTACACAGGAATATAGAAAACCATGGTTTAAAATGCCTCTACTCCAGCTGCTCTTTCAGCATTAGCATCATTACTGCTACAGGGAAACAACACTGACTAACAAACCAACGTTCAAATTCAGCTGGGATATCTATTTATGTTTTATCCAGGAAGGAATAGCAGGGATTTTCAAACCAGCACTGAGGTGCCAAGTCCTAGCAGCTCTTACCACACTGTGAGGGAACAGCGAGGCAATGACACATCCCATTTCCATCCTACTTAAAAACCACTTGTTATCTGCATCAATATTCATATATCCTGAGCTTATGACACTAGCTGGTGCAGTATCAATTCTTCCAGTAACCATCATTTAAACCTATTCAGGCCACAATACTGATACTCCTTGGGTTTTATCCCTGTTTGAAATGATGGGCAACTCTGCTCCCCTGGTTTGCAGATCATGGATCATAAATTCACACAGACAAAACAGAACAGGCTCCAAGAGGGCACATGCAAATCTCATTTCTATTCCACCCTGCAGAATAAATGTGTCAATTAATGTGACTTTTAGGGCAGAGAGGTCATACATGGCTTCAAGAGCCAGGAACTGTATTGTGAGTGTTATTTTAATGTTCTTATATGTGGTTATGTATGGAAAAGAAACTGCAAAAAAATTCTTAATGCAGCAGAATATTTGATCATTTTATGCAGGCCATGAAAATAAAATACTACTGTGATATTTTCCACCTCAAGTATCATAGAGAAACATTAAAATTTAGATTACATAAAAATAAAAATTACTAATTGATGCTCCTCCTTTATTTCCTGAAGGGACTTGTCACTAAACTGATTAATTCCTTTGAAGATGAACACTTAGCATAAGATTTTTCCCTTTTGTGCACACAAAATTGAAAGACTTTTTCCAGATGAGTGCTAAATGAATCAAAACTTAGCAAATTAAATTCACCTTAGGGACATTTTATTCCTGAGTTTGTAAGGGAAACATGAATATTTGCTGTGGAACTAGGTACCCTGGTACATTTATCATAAACTAAACCTTTTATCTGAAGTCTGAATTTAAATGAAGCTATTTAAAGAATTAAAATGGTATCAAATTATTGTCTCTGAAGAGTAGAAGTTTCCACTGATTTCTAGTAAGTATTTTCAGTTCCTATATACTTTATTGTCCCACAGTGTTGCAGCACCACTAAAATAATTCAAAGTAGGTGACTGTAACTGTCAGCACCAACAGATCAGCTTACACCAGAAATGAAGCTTCCTATCACTCCAACCAGCAGGAGCTGATTTGTCTCTACAAACCACATTACATTACAAAAATATCAAGACTCTGCTTGCCATGAAATGAATTATCTCAGTTTAAGAGAAGAGTTGAGTAACAGTCATCCTATCCTTATCCTTTAAGAAAAGGTGGGGAAAAGTAAAACCTAAGAAACTGCCTATATATGCAGAATTTCAAAGAAACAGGAAATTCAGAACAAGTCATCACTTCCTCCAGAATTATTTTGCCTAATGCCCAAGTGCCTCGTTCAAAAAGCAAAGTAACAGGTACTAGCTTTTTCTCTTTTCAATCAATTGAAAAAAAATTTCACATTTTGATTATAATGATCATTGATCCTTATGTAATAGGATCTTTTACAGCTGTTTAGCATACTCCCATGCCATCCTTGATATCTATTTCCTTTAAAAGTCAAGGGAGACAACTCCTAATTAGTAAGGAGACAAAATAAATATGCAAAAAAAAAAAAATCAATTCCTTGCTACGGAGGCCTAAACGCCCCCATTTTCAATCAGGACAAACAGATGCAGCATTCTGAACACAAATATTTCCTACAAAAATACTCTAATGTTTCAGTCCATTAACCAGCCTGCTGTGGCAGCTGGTGAACAGTCATCTTTTTAATTAGACACCCTTACTGATTAATTAGTCTCAGAACACTGAGCAGTGCAACCCTGCACGATGCCACTGGGACAAAAAAATATTCCTCTTCCCCTCCTTAGTGCTAACTTCACATCCTTTGGTATTGCTGCAAATAACAAGCTTGATACATTTTCTACTCCCACTAAAATAGCCTTCCTGTGTAAGGAATTCTCTCAATTCCCAGCTAAACTCTTTCACACAAATTGTATTTGCTTCACACAAATAAAATAAATTAAAAATCTAAATGAACAAAACCACACAAACCTGGCATCAAGGCACCAGTTCCAAAGTCATCTGCATTTCATCTTCTTTGGATAGAAACAGTGACTGACTTCTGATCTCAGTTTTCCTTTTCCTAACTATGCAAGCAAACTTGCAATAAAAATTAAAAAGCCAAGTAAATATTAAGTCTGAAACAAAGAAGCAAATACCTTTTTTTGTTTGAACAGCTTGGATAAATTCAAAATTTAAAAAATAAATACATTTCTGCATTAGGTTTACATGAAAGCTGATCTTCAGTCCTTCAAGCTCATTCTGAAGACAGCTGCACCAAGAAACAGATACTTATAGTTAATTCAATACATGGAAGATTGTGTTTAAACTTCAACAACAGGTTTTGCTATTTTCTTCTATCTATTTCTAACTTTTGATTTAGGACAAGACACAATTCCAGAAACCTGCACCCTTAACTTTTGGGTTTTTTTTCTTTTGCTTTAAAAAAAGAGGATTTGTCTTGCAGGAATAAGAAATAACAATGCTGGTCCAAACTGAACAGATAAACTACATATATTCACTCTAAATTGATTCATTTCATCCAGCCCCAAATCCAATCAATTTGCTCCACCTTCTGCAGCAATGGAAAATACTTTCCTATAATTGCTCACCATTGCATGAGAATTATACTGCTGGAGTAGTGACACCCTTGATTAATGCAATTTTCAAATTATTAAATTACTGAGATCTGTTAGTTTCATGCCTCTCAGAGCTGGGAAGAATTCTTAGGATTTTCACTCTTACATGGAGTGACATGAAATCTTATTGGTCCAGAGATAAAACACCAAAAAATACAGTCAGCAGAAAAAGCTGGGTTTTGGCCAAGTCTTCTGAAGCCTGACCCTTTAATTAGTTATTATCTCTAACTGTCCTGGGCACATGCTCATATTGCCAAAGGAAATTATGACAATAAACAAATAATCCTATTTTTGGTTCCCTTACAAGTCATTTGGAAGGACAGCCATTCAATCTTTCTTTAAGAACTTCAACTCAATGTCACCATCCAGTTCAAAACCAGGCATTCCCATTCCTACACAAACTTTCATTGTTTTGAGTAATACAACACTACCAACATCTGCTTAATCTGAGGCTCATTTTTCTGATCTTACTTAAAAAATAATAATAATAAATTTAAAACATGTTTCACTTCCTTAAACCACAGCATCTGCTGCATTTAAATTAAGTCTATATATGCTGTTAGATGAACACAGAGTTCATTTCTTAAGGGAACTCCTATTGCAAACTGGAAGTCTTTTATGAATAAATCATACAGTTTAGAATCAGAAATGCTACCTTAAAACAGTCCACCCAGAAGTTTTCAAACTACAGAACATGAGTGACAGCCTCCTGTTCCTGTTCTCATTTTACTTACACTACTACACTCAGCCCTGACAGGAAACAAATCTCACCCTAGAAATTCAGCAGTGAGAATTCCTCCAAGAATGAAACCATCTCAAACAGAGAAGCAAAACTCTGCTAATAAGCAGTGTAAGGTATAATAAATAAAACAGCTGTCCCCATGCAGATGCAGCAAGTATTTTAGGCTAAGTTGCTGCATCACTGCCGTGAAATACAAAGCTGTGTTTCGTGTCAGGTACATACAGGCAATGTGTGTATTTGTGATTGTGATATGTGTGGAAACCGACCATGGGACAGTTATAAAGACAAATTCTAAGAATAACTGAGAAAAGTAAAGCATGGAAGAAGGCCTTTGAACCTATCTTTTGTTCGCAATTAACCTTAGCTGATTTAGGAGCATTAGAATTAAAGCGTTAAGGATGTTGCTCTTTGCTTGCAGTTAAGCCTTAAAGAGTTTTGCAATAATAACCTTCTGAAGTACAATTTTAGAATATTGCTTGTATCCTTGAAATATATAAAGGAAACATGCTTATCTCATGCTTTAACAAAACAGAGAAAAGCAGCTAGAGAAAGGAAGATAAACATCAACTCAAGGATTTATAGTTTTGACCAAGGGAAGCTGGACATCACTGTTATGAGATTTATAGTCTTTGCAATTAAAAGGTGGACCCACATCTGGGGAGCTGGACTTCACCAGATGGGATTTGTCTTTCTCCTTCAGAAACTGGACCACCACCATCTGGGGATACTCCTTTTTGGGATACATCCTGAGAAAAACTAAATCACAACAGTGTATAGAATTGTGATGTAAAAATTGGGAATAGAAATTGCTGATGAATAAAAATTGCAATAGAAACTGCTGAGAAAGCTTAGGAGTACCCCTATAAATATCTGTAAGCCTTAACTATGGGTGTGCAGTTGGAGGGAAAACTTCCCCCACTGTACCCAGCGCTGTGTTGCTCATGCTTTACCATATTAATTAATAAATTGATTGCTGCTTGAATATTGGCCTAGTCAAGCTTCTTATTTATAACACTGCCATCATGTGACAGCAAATTTCTCCTCATGCACACAGTGACAGCACCTGACACCTGCTCTGACAAGAACACACTGGGGCAAGGGGAGCACCATCCTTTATTCCTGCAGCAGACAACTACCACTCACTCCAGTCATAAGCAGGCTACACTGGGGCTTGGCAGCCACCAGTTTCTCAGAGCTCTGAATACACCTCATCATGGAAAAATTCATTCCAGTCTCTGGAGAGGAACCAGTGAAGATGAAATAATGCCAAGCAGGCAGGAGAAAACACTCTGTCAATGAACTGACCTCAGCTTGTGCACATTTTTCTATATTCTTTTAACAAACACATCAAACATTTACAAAAGCTCTTTAAGTACTAATATTACCTCTTCATTATCACAAGCAGATTTTTCTCACTCTGATTTTATTTTCCTTACAGTCATTACACAAATAAAAACACACATTTATCCCTACTGATGTATATTTGACTTCCCCCTTCCTGTCAGGTGCCACGTGCAGCACTGTGAAGAGCCCATGGCAAGGGAAGTAAGGCAGATTTTGATTGTCACACAGAACACATTTACATATATGTCAGAAATGAAACAGCTGCCAAATCACAACTCCCACTCTCTAAAATTGTATGCAAGGCCTATTATTGTGCTCCAGTCAAAATTCCTGAGCAGCTCATGGTAATCATCAAGCTGGAACTCAGCAGGACCTAAGACAGTGCTTGTCAGTACTTGTGAGAGCACAAGGATTTCTTCCTCCCTTCCCTCCTGGAACTCCAAACTCACCTAGAGATGGGAAATGAATGCCCTGATCTAAGGAAAAGGGAACACAGCTCACCAGATCATTCTTGACACACTGCTGATCTCCAGTGCACAGGCCTAGAGGACATGGACGCCTTTTGCAGAAAATAAGTGCAGCATTGACTTTTCTAAATGAGACATTTTATTTTGCTTTCAGTGCTGAATTCAGACTCTAAAACAAGCCCCAAATTACCCTCTCCTACAGAACTCACTGCACCAAGCACTCCTGTAGCTGAGAAACACTGCAGCAGGTTCCAGAGCTTTGCATACAGATGGATAAATACAGGATAAATGCACAGCCAGATTTCTTAGGTGATGGGACTGATAGCTGGCCAATCTAACACAGCACTGCTGCACAAGACTGGAACAGAACAACTAATGTGTCTATAGCATGGTCTCTAAACTAAATGCAAATGCTGAGGGTCTGCTGTCACTCAGAGTATCACAAGGCACACGTTTTTGGCCTGCCAACAACACAACTCTCACTAGTGAGCTCAGTTTCACCAGAAGTTAACCAGCAACATTGTACAAAAATCAGAGTTTTTACCAGATTTTGCTCTGTCCCCAGACCAGGCAACCATAAATCAGGTTTTCAGTACTAATAATTCCAAGTATTGAGTTCATCTTTCAAGCTGAGACAGATTCATGGCAGAGATTTTTCTAGTGGTCTCCAGTGCCCTGTTTCTCACAACTATCAATTCAACCCAGGGGTGCAGGTCAGTGGATGAGCAGGGAAGGGCTGGAGTGCTGGGAGAGCAGGCTCAGAGGAAGGATCTGTTACCATGGGGCAGAACCTCAGGGACTGCTCCAGGGACTGGGCAGCAATGGGGAGCTCTTTGAGGGGAGAGAGGTTCTGGGGGCTGGTGGGGTGTCAGTAGGCAATGGTGCAAGTTCACAGATGTTTGTACAACCTCCTGCTTCTGGTATTGAGCCCACTTTACTCCCAGGACTGCAAGTGCAGAACAACATCAGCTCTCCCCACTCCCCTAGGATTGGCTCAGGAAAACATATGTTCAAGGAATACACTGCTGAAATAATCAAGGCACCCACAAACTCTTCCAGCTTCCAGAAGAGAAACATCAAGCAGAATGACCAAAACACAAGGAGACAATGAATTTGTACAAACATAGGCATAAACGGAAAAAATCAAGATGAAAATGATGGGTTTGATGGGAAGATTAAATAATTGTGGAAAAAATAAAGTTTGTGTTGTTGGTATATTAGCATAACAAAAATGCAGATAAAAGAAATCAGTTCTGCTTTCTCATACAGGAGAAGCTAGTGAACAGTCATTAATACCCAAATAACTCTGAAGCTTAACATTATTAAATTATTATTAGGTTATTATTGACACTCATACAGCCAAGATTTTAGCAGCATATGCTACTAAAATATATATTCTACTACTCTGCTTAATTCACATTACTGACACACCAACATGAAACGGAAAAGTTCTGTTCCCAGACATAAATATCAGACAATAATTCATTAAAAAAAAAAAATCAGCTGACACTTTTTCTGGAGCATCCCATATTAACTCTTCCCAAAGATGGGCCCTAGCTTTGGTATGGCACAGGCTCTCTCCTGTTCATTTCTTTCATGAGTCTTTTACTGCCAAATGATGTGATTGCCAGCAGTTTAGACAGACAAACTACAGAAGAAGTTTTGTCACTTCAGAAGGAAAATTATTCACTTTAGAAAAAAAATCTGTTTGCATAAATGCTTCCGTTCAGCAGAGGATTTAAATTTTTCATCAGGAACACTGCAATATTTTGTATTAAATACTGTATGAAATATCATCTTCCAAAATACACAGCACTGCAATATCACTGTAGTGAAAAGGCCAAGCATTACAAGGTATTTTTAAGGCACAAGGCCTCAGCATCAAGATAAACCTTGCATTTTAGAAGTTTTCCACTCCCTCCTCCACCCTGAAACAAACGTCTCTCCCACTTTTGGAAAGCAGGAACAAATAATGGAGGTGGCTTTGATGCACCATACAGCTGACAGATGTCCTGTGAATGGTTTCTAAGGAAAATATAACACAGCTACAACATCAAAATGAAAAATTTACACTAGCAAAACATTCTTCCTTCTTGGTAAAGAAAAAAGTAGCCACACCAGGACAGCTCTCACTCTGGGGATGCTTCTAAACTTCAAAAACACAATTAATTATGTCAAATTAAGAGGACAAGTAGCAAAACAATAGGACAACATTAGGAAAGGAAACTCTGAGTAACAGCATCTACCCCAGAATTTCTGTGTGGACAGATAATTCATAAGCCAGGTAACAAACCCAGCACTTGCCCTGAACAGCACAGGAAATTATCTCCATCCATTTCTGCCATTAAAAGTGTATCTGAAACTGCTGCACTTCCCAGAGCTGTAACAGGGGCAGAGCCTCAGAACCCAAACACTGAGATTATCTCTGACACTGCACAGAGCTCCTCCCTTGAGCCATCACAGACCAAACAGCTCCACAGACTCCTCAGAATGCTCATTGACTGCACTGATGGAACTGATTCCCAAAAGGATTCTCCTCTCAGCTCACCCAGACAGCAAGGAGACCGGTTTCCTGCTAGGTCCAAATGTTTTTAACATTCTTTAAAAAAAAAACCAACAGAAAGAAGAAATACTCAATTTTGTGCCATTTTGTTTGAGTTTTTTAATAATTGAAACCCCAAAAATGAAGACATACATAAAACAAGCTTTTGAAAAGACAAAGTGATGGATGTGAGTTTATAAAAAAACACACAAGGAAACACCTGAACAAGGTGATGTTCTTGTCATCATTACAGCAAGAGAACAGAAAACTAAATGTCAAGCATTACTACAGATATAGGTCAGCAATTTCTATTGCTAATGCCATGCAGCAGGTACTCATGGCAGGAGGTAAAGTCACATGATCATAATTTCAGTTGTTTAAAACAAGTCAAACTGTTTCATTCTTCTGCTGCCCTGCCACTGACTAAAACTGCTGCCCAGCAGAACTCATCTCCACCAAAGGAGAGTGAATAAAAGAAGGAAAGAACAACTAATAAATCCCTTACCATTGTGATGAGCAATCTGTATTTGTCCAGCATTGCCTGGTTGTCATGGCATCCTGCCAGCAGCTGCCAGATCTCTGCCCTCAGTGCTTCTGGAACACCACTCTTCACCAGAGTGGACAGCCCATTTGGTCTCACAACAAGGTTATTGTGCCTGAAACAAAGATAATCATCTACCTGTTATACTTCAACTACAGGAGTCAAAATAAAGATTAAAAATGTTAAAAATCCTTAAAGCTATTCACTAAAGCAGAGTCAGCAATTGGCAACACAAACTTTTCTTCCACTAGTTACAGTAGTTAGTGTTTGTCAGATGGAAAGCAAAAACTCTGCAAGGATTTACAGCAAGAACCAGTGGCAAAATGTAGTGATATCCAAATTGTCTAGGTGTGGAGACATTAAGGAAAATTAACCATAAGCAGTTGCAGAAATTGAACTAAGCTGGCTAATGAAGAACAATTTGAATTGAAAAATATGCCACCTGTGCAGACAATTTAATTTAAATATTTGTTCAACATATATATTTAGCGGAGGTTTGGAAAAATAAATTAAAAATAACTTAAGCTGTACAGAAAAACAAATTTTGGAAAACAAAAGACAATTTAATAGTAGCATTATGAAGACTGAGGTTCTAGTTCCACGCTTCATGCCAAGAGTCTGCTCCAAGTGCCACAAACCAGGAACACTTGCACACACATTTGCACAATCCTAATATTTCAAATAAATCTACCTGTTGGTCTGAGCTGGTGTTTTACTATCTGGTTGTACACACACAGAGCACAAGAAATGCAGGAATACAAAAGTCACTGCGTGTGCACAATATTACAGAGCTTTCAGTAATAGATGTTGCAAAGCTCTTCTGGAGACACAGTATTTGCTGATCTAGATATAAACCCTCTTAGACTCATGACAATTTTCAGAGCAATGCAGCAGAAGGCTGCTCAAACTGATTTTTGGCTCTCTCTGCTGTAGGAAGTGCTTTGACCACTGTGGTGTCTCCCAGCTCTCCTGGAAGCAGAGTAGTGAGAGTGGCTGTTAAGCCAAATGCCAGCAAGCCATGATTAATCAAATCACCTGCAATTTGAGCCTGGATTTGCAGTGAATGTTCAGAGTACTCAATCTATGAAACAGGTCATTAGGACATGAACAGGTTATCACTGTTGCTGCTTAAATTTAAAAGATACTCAAACCTATTTAATTTTCTTATGCTTTGGGGATGATATGCCTATTTTTCCAAATGGCCTGAGAACTAAAAAGTGTGTGATTATATAACACCCTTATTCTTTAAAAAAACAATAATTATTTGTAAATGTGCAGTGCAGTACAAGTAATTTCATGCTTATCTTTATCCCTCAGATACCCAAATAAAAACAAGTTCCTTTTATCTTTTTCAGTCCATTTTGTAGTCAGTCACATTAGCTCAACAGTCTAGTGATGGGAAAGAGCTAAAAGAAAACCAATATTCACAGAAATATTAAAAGCACTAAACACTTAAAGGATTTGCACTGGTTCAGAGGAGGCCACAGAGATGCTCCAAGGGCTGGAACCTCTCTGCTATGGACACAGGTTGGGACAGCTGGAGGTGTTCAGCCTGGAGAAGAAAAGGGCTGTAGGGAGACCTTATCATGGCCTTTCAGTACCTTAAAGGAGCTTATGAAAAGGAGAGAGAACCTTTTTAGGGACAGATAGTGACAGGAGAAGGGGGGATGGTTTTAAACTGACAGAGAGGCCGGGTTACATGGGTATTGGGGAGAAATTCTTATTTGTGAGGGTGGGCAGGCCCTGGCACAGGGTGCCCAGAGAAGCTGTGGCTGCCCCTGGATCCCTGGATGTGTTCAAGGCCAGGGTGGAAGGGGCCTGGAGCAACCTGGAAGGAAGGTGTCCCTGCTCATGGCATGGGGTTGGAATGAGAGGAGTTTTGAGGTCCTTTCCAACCCAAACTATTCAGGGATTCTATGGCCAGATACTCTGAGCAGTTACAGAATTATGACATGCACGTTGAGGAATAGATATTTAGTAAACACATCAGAAAGCTGAATCACATCTAGTTGTGGATTAGTTTGGTTATTACATGGATCTGGTCATAAGTGTCATCCCTTGAGGACTGGGCAAGCTGATCACATGAACAGCTAAAAAGGGACATTCCCATGAAAAAATAACAGGAAAATTTTCAGCAATACCAAGGAAACAACACATGCTGTAACATCATCCTGAACATAATCCCAATTGAGAATTAAACAATCAGACTTTACTGGCCCTATCCTAGATCTGTATTTTATGGCAGAGGTAAGGCCTTAGCAATATGAGTCCATGCTGGACAGCATTACCAACTTCCACAGCCAACTTTCCAAGTACTGGATGGCTCTTTGGGAAACAACTTGTGCATCCATAATCCTTGCTCACAACAACAGAAGTGAGCATAAAATAAAAGCTTGTCTTACTCTAACCTTACCCTTAATCATGTGGGGAAGTCACCATTCATGGATGCTGGCTGACATCTTTAATTTGCTACAAAATGTTGCAATTCTCCTGCACAAACTCATAAATACAATTTTAAAATAACAGAGAGCAAGGACACAGAGCAGCTATGCACAGAATATGCTCCAACTTGATAAGCATATTTCTGATCAAAGACTGTTACTGATCATTGCTACTACTTTTTTTTTTAAGAAATAGTTGAGCAGTCAGCTAAAGCAGCCTAGCTGGCAAGAACAACTTTAATGCTGAGGATGCAGTAAATAGTAAAATAAACAGATATAGCATCACTTCTCCATTGTTTGTTCTACCTTTTTGGTAAATTATCTTATTCTTATTTCTGTTTATATGCTTGAGGGAAAGTCCTGGAGCAGTGTTTCTGCTGAGTCCAATAGGTTACAGTGACATTTTAATGAAATTACAAAAAGCAATTAAAATGCAAGAAATTTTTCATCTAAGAGACAAATCAGCACACCAGTTCCTCAAGTGGAAATGTTAATTTTTGTTTATTTACATTTTTACAAGTGCACAGTTCTTCTACTAACATATGGCACAGTTTTCAAAAACACCACAAGATTTTATTTTGATTTATTTTTAGCTTTCAAATCCTTACCAATTCTCACCTGTTACTCTAAGTTTTGTTCTTAGAATGTAACATAACACTATTCAAGAACTCAAGTAGTTTACAGATTTGAATTTCTCTCCACAGGTAATATTGCTTTAGACACTCCTGAAGAAATGTTTGCTAGTCTTCAAACAGCTTGGATCACCCATTTCTCACCCCATTTTTAATTAATTGTACGCTGTTTCAACTAGTAAACAATTATCTTGATTTATGTGTAAGTTATGTTAGGATTCCAAAATAGTTTATTCCAAAAGTCTTGAATGTTTTGTCTTGTTGATTAGTACACTTGAGTAACCAGAAGAAATAGTTGGATATATGAAACTTAAAACCATGAGCTGTGGGTGTCTTTACTTCCGCATGCTCATCCACAGAATCCATCTATTTATCAAGGACAGGTTAAAAACAGAAGAATCAACCGGCAAATTAATTTAAAAAAAAGTTAAATTGAAAATTGGCATATTTCAATCTTGGATGTTGGATTAAGGTCAGAAATTTGGGTGACAGAATAGTTAAAAACAACAGAAGGAGAGGGTTCAGTTAAGCTCAGTAAAACCTCCTGATGCCTCACGCAGAAACCTTTGTGTGACATCTCCTTACAGATGAGGTCAGCAGTAAGAGGCTGTTTCTCCAAAGCTACAGAGTAGCCAAGTCAAGGGAGGAATTACCCAAATAAATCCTTAAAATGCTGTTCATCTCTCTTTTTGGAGTTAGGAAAAGGAAACAGCCAATTCCAGATTAAGGGCCTCTGATTATTTTTGTCTCCAGCAGCAGGAGCTATTGCTTACACAGGGAAAAGCAAGTAAGTGGTTCTGGCACTTGCTCAGGTCTCTCTGAGGCAGCAAACAGACTTTTCCCTCTCTTGGCACTCTATGCACTGCTACTGAAGCACTTAATTAAACAACAGAAATAACACTGTTGAGAACATAGTCTGGGCTTACAAATACTCTTCATTTTATTCACCAACAGAAAGTGTTTCAGTGAGGATTCACAGTTTCTAGATTCCTTTTCAAGTGCTTACATACAGCACATTTACAAAGATAGAAAAAAAAGTGCTTCTAAACAAATTAAATGTACACCAGCTGGCATGCAGGGCTTAGATGGGACACATGGGAGTTGCTGTGTCTGTCCCATCCTGGCACTGAGTTTCCTGAGGGTTTAACAGCCAGCCCCAAATGACCACAAAGTTCTGCCTGTGAAGACTCATACCTGCTGTGTGAACACACACAAATACACTCTCAAACACCAAACAAAACCAGACTTTTGCACATGATACAGGAAAGATTTGTCAAAATACTTCAACTTATCCATACCAGTTTTTAAGATTAAAAACTACACTTCAATGTGTCTTGCATCTCAGTTTTTAAACTGTGTAAGCTGAAGAATGTCAAACCTCCTGCTCAGGAGCATATAGTGTCATAAACCAAATAAAAGGTTAATATCTAAAAATCTAATGTAAGAAATTAAGCATTACCATCTCCCCAGTAACTCTCCCCAGGAATACAAAATCTTCTCAGGACAATCCTTTGACACATCACCAGTGCCACTGGAGAGTTCATTATCACTCTCTGTAAAAAATAAAGAAAAAAAAAGAAAACAAAAGCATGCACAGGTTTACCCAAGAGCACAGACACTAGACATGCATACATACAAGCCTCAGACAACTTTTTCTCATATATCAGTTTTAAAAGCATAAAAAGATACAAAATTCAAATGGAATCATAAAGAATGTTTAGCAGATCACCAAACAAATGTATTAATAAAGTTACCATAAAGTTTAAAAGAACAGGACTAGGGAATAATTCAGTAGTGTTACCAGAAAAAGGACTGGGACCTAGAAAAGCATTATGTGAGAAAAGCTTCAAGGCTGTCAACTCTCCATTTAATGAAATTTGACAGTGTTACCTAAAAGTCACATCCACTCCAGACTTCACAAAAAGAGAAGTCCCTGTTAAAGCATAGTAGATAATGCTACTTTGTTACATCACACCCCTTTGGCTGTCCTGTGGTACCCTGAGCTCAGGAAGCCTCCACTGAGCCACAAAATAATTTTTTTACTGAAATTTGCTCATGGATGAGCAGACAAAAACCAAGACTGTGACAGGAAAGGCCACAGTGCATGGAACAGAGAGGATTGCTTCAAATGAAAGCTCATAACTATTAAGAATGAAACACTTAGGGAGGGATATATGCTACTATATGACTAACACCCAAACCCAGAAGGGATCATGTGGGTCTGGAATGGCATGCTCCAAAAACCATCCAATCCAAGTGTCCCACAGAAAGCTGGACAGTCTAACTCCATATGGCAAATCCCTATGCAAATATGGTCTTGCAGGTATTTGGCTTTTTTTCAGTTTTATCTGAATAAAATACTAAGAATTAAATAAGTGCAACTCCAACACCAGATACTGAGAGGCTCCAGCTTTAGCAGGAAGCAGAGAAAGAGACACAGGAACACCCCTCTTATCACCATCACAGAATCCCAGATCAGTTTGCTTTGGAAGGGTCCTTAAAGCTCATCCAGTTCCAGCCCCCTGCCATGGACAGGGACACCTTCCAGCATCCCAGGTTGCTCCAAACCCTGTCCAGTCCAGCCTAGAACATTTCCAGGGATGGGGCAGCCACAGCTTCTCTGGGAACCAGTCACCTTCAGAGGCTGCTGAAGCCATGGGCAGTTTGATGTTAGAGGGCTCAGAGGCTGCTCTTTCCTATGATCAGAACTCCCTCCAGAAGTTAAAATGCAATTAAAAAAAGCAGAACCAAAGCTACATCTGCCCCCCAAATGCCTTCAATATTCTTTTCCACACTGCTCTGTCACATCTTGTTGCTGATCTAATACCCTGAATTCCCTCAGGTGCATTAAACACTTCAACTCCAGCTTTATGTCGACAACATAGTTCAGGTAGAAGAAAATCTTCAGTACTTGTGCAATTACCCTGTTAACTCTTCATCTTTATCATTCTCACTTCAATTACAGATTTCTAATTTATATTCTTAGCAGTTGTCAAATACAAGTCATTAATAAAATATCAGTGCTTGAATTTGACAGGGAGCTGTGAGGACAAAGACAGCATATACTGGATTTCAAGGACAATTAACAGCAAAAATGCTGCCCTGAGAGAAGCATATCAGAAACCACCGTGTTTCAAAATGAACACTACATTGGTGAAAGGCTTCAGCTTGGAACCTGTTTGCACAGCTCCCAAATACCAGCCCAGCCTCCATTCAAATACTTCCCCCTTACACTAAATGTAATTAATTAAAAATAATTAAAAATAATGTAAAATAATCCAAACAAAATAATTACTACTACTGCATCACAAATCTACAAAAAACTTTATTTTTAAAGTTTCCCAATCTTCTGCACACATTCACTAGACCTGAAGATGGAAATAAGATCTAAAACCCCCAAGCTTATAATTTTAATTAAAATTTTCTATCACAGTGACAGGTTTCCCAGTAACCAAAGGAATCAATTGTGTCCTGAGGGAAAAAATGTATTTGAAGACTCCGCTTCCCCCTTAAAATTACCAAAAATAGTGTAAAGGCCAATTTCCTCACTTACCACACAGACATGGCAATAACTAACAAAAAATGGAACCAAATGCATTATATCTGTTTGATTCTCTCCTCTCCTGAATTGCACAACTGTGTCAGAGGGACCAACAATAAATGCAGTCCCTTCTACATCCCATGGAAAAAAGGAAAGAAAAAAAAGAAGGAAACCTCTGAGATGAGCCCATTTGCCATTCAGAGACACAAGGTACGTGTTAATGATACTGGTATGTATTAAAAATCTCAAGAAACCCAGCTCACACCAGGGATTTATCACAAACCACAATTTCAGAAAGGTTTTATGCATTCAAAGTAAAGGAAGAAAATTTGGCACCAAATGCCGAAAGGAAGAGATTAGACTCTCTCTGGAGAGACTGAAGAACCCCAGCATATCCCTACAAGAGTTAACGCTGAAAATACACACAAACAAACCCTGCAGCCTGGAATGAAATCTGATAAAGATGACAAAAATCCCCCAGCAGACCAGAACGCTTCAAAATGCAGCTCCACTGAATCCTGTGAGCAACAAAGCACAGTAGCTCTTATTGCATCCAAACCTGAGCTTGACAAGGAATACTGACATCAGCCTACAGAAACAAACCCCTGGATTTCTCACTGAGCTGGTATTCCCAGCAAAATCCTTCCAAATTCTAAAGGAGACCAGTGTTACACAGCTCATAAACTCCAGTGCTTCAGCTAGAAAAGTCTTTCATCTGGAAGGCTTGGCAGTGTTTGAAATGTATTATTCAGTTATAAGTCAGAAAATCTCAGGCCTTAATTAGGAATGCCATATGCTTGCTTTCAAAAGACGCTAATGTCAAACTTCAAAATAGAACAGGGCAAAGAGAAGAGAATAAACAGCCTTAAAAACCTCTACTTTGTTTCCATTCTAAAGAGTATTTACATATTCTACGCTCTTAATGCATTAAGGTATAAGCTAAGAAATAAAAGACGCCATGGGAGGGATATTTAGATATTTTTCTCTGAGTATTTCCACATGATTTTTTCCCACGTTCCATAGCATCTATAAGGCAGCAGAATTTGCCAAAGCATAATTTAATCCACCCTTATTCTGCTGGGAAAGCCACAGACTCCTTTTTCTAAATGCTCTGTGTATTTCTCCTTCCTCCTGTATTTACCCTGACCTCTCAGAGCCATCAACTGGGCAATACAACTTTGTCAGAGCAGGTGGACAATGGGAGACATCTCAAAGGAGCAAACCTTGGGGTTGTGAATGTGTGCACATAAAGAAGCTTTAAGACCAACCCTAGGGAACAGTAAGTCTCAAAGGTTTTCTGTTTTGCTTTGAATTGCATCATGATTCATAAAACTCACAAAAAGGTCATGCCTCATGAATCAATTCCCTGAATTTAGAGCCTTTTTAAAGCAAGCCTGAAGGACCACACTCCCACAGCAAGCACTGCTCTGTATGGAATCAGCATGGAATAATACTCTGGGCTGGAAGAGACCTCTGGAGATTAGCCAGTCTGATCCACTCCAAGTTCTGGTTAGATCAGGTCCCTCCAGGACCTGAGTGAGAGGTGTGCTGCGTTTGGCTGGGAACACCAAAAGGGTGGGGGATGCAGAGGAATTTGGGAGGGGACACAGCTGGAACAGATGACCCCAACTGCCCCAAGGGATGTTCCAGACCATAGGGCATCATGCTCAGCATGTAGAGCAGGATGGAAACTTTGAGGTGATGCCATTCATCTTCCCGAGCCACTGTTACACATGATGGAACCCTCACAGAAAAGAAGATTGGCAGTCTATGGATATACATAATTTTGTCAGTTCATTCCAAGGATTTTACTGTTCTTTTGACTCAGCTCAAGCCTAATTTTTTCTAGCCTGCAATTTATGCCAATTACTTTTTTTTCCCTCCTAAACAATTTTAGCACATCTCACAAACCACCCCCCAAACCTTAGCCTTTATTGTTTCTTCTCTAGGACACTCTACTTATTTCCTCAAAGGACAAATTCTCCACACTTCTGCTCATTTCCCATTTTCTCCTCTGGTGTGTATTTTTTTTTGATGAGAGATGTTGAAACAAAATACTGAAGCATCCAGCTCAAACCAGAGGAATTACACACACAGTAACCAGCATAAGCAAATACCCCACAGGAAAAAAAAAAGAGGAACACAAAATTTTGGCCTCTTTCCCATCTCTTATTTTAATAGTCCAGGGTATCAAGCAGAGGTCATGCTCAGAGGGTAACCCCAGTACCTAGAGTAGTACTAAGAGGTTAGGCAAAGACTGTAAAGAATACTATGGGAAGCCAACTCAGAGCAAAGTCAAAGAGGTTCCTCTTTCTCATCAGGGATTAACTCAACTTTGTTTATTGGCTTTCCCATTTCTGGCTTGAGGAAATAAATTCTGGTGAAGGACTCACAGCAACAAAAATCGAGGTATTTAATGTGCTTGAATTTAATTTTTCATCTTCCCACTTTTACAATAAAAGGGTTTTTTTGTTTGGTTGTTTTATGATGCTTGTTTTTTTCAGTGGGCTTTTTTTTTGCATCACACTTTGAAATGTAGCTTTAAACAACACTCCCCTCATCCATATTTTACACCAATTATATAGCAATAGAGCAGCTTTTCTGAGGGTTCAAGTTCTTCAGGAAATTCTACTAGTTCATCTGAAATATGTCAATACCTCAGAAGTCAAACTCCTTTTTCAGTTAACAAAAATAGAAACAAGGAGGAAAACTACAGAGTTGTTTTGGAGACACTGAACATAGAAGTAAATAAGTGAAGTACCTCAAAGTGTAGAAAAGCATGAATAAAGCAGATTAAAAATGAACAGGTGAGATTTGAGCACTGATGTGAAGGAGGAAAAAGGATATTTAATGTGTTTTAATTTAGAAGCTGTTACATGTGAAATAAAAAGAGTAGGTGGAACTGAAAAATAATATAGCTAGAGCAGTCTGAAGGAGAAGGAAATCAGGACTCTAAGATAGGTGGGAATAGAATTGGAATAATTCAAATATGAACAGTTTGATTTTTATGTAAGAGAAGAACAAACCTGAAGGAGGAGCTGAAGTTGGCAGCATATTATCAGAGCACAAGGCATAGTGTTACTGACATGGAACCTTTCCATACATACAAGATAAAAGAGCATCGTGAGAAAAGTCACAAAATGAGCAAATTTTCATTTATAAGGTAACAGGGAATTACAGAGCATATAGTTCTGCCAGGGAGGATGAGAGTGAAACAAAATTTAAGTCACGAAAGTCATTGTTGTATTAAATAAGGCAGATTTTCAGAAACATCCAACTTTTAGTGCATTACAAAATATTCTGATGGACACAGAATTATTTCCAAATGCCTTCCAAATAACTGATTTATGAAATGACAATCCTCAGTATCTCTTATTTAGGGGAAGAGAAATAATCGAGAGCAAAAAAATACAGATTAATGGATCTGAACTTGCATTGAATTCTGCTCACAAGAACCTTCTGCTTACGTTAGTTACGTAACTAACTTGAAAAATTAATTTGGCACCTACTGAAGTACATGTACAGAGAGCAAAACAAAAAAAGGTAACAGAATCTTCCACCAAAAGCAAACCAGTAATAGAAAAAAACCAGTATTTTAATTTTAATTCCTTTTTATGAATTATATGATACACTATTTTCACTTAGAATCATTCAAGTGAAACCTAAAGCTGACAAATCACAAAATTTTGACTACCTTGCAAAAGGCTGCAAATCTAATTGTTTCTTTATGTAACACAACATCTGAATCCCAAACCCTGTATTTGATAAACACAGAGAAGGTGGCACAGCATGCAGCTGGATGACCTCTGCCTTTCCCTCACTGCACACCATAATGCACTGTTTTCACATGTTAAAGACTGAGCAAAAGTCTCCCAAAATACAACCAACTGTCCTGTTGGTTGTGTGCAATGGACAGCCAAAATGACCTTTTTCTTCTTAATACAACAAATTCTGAATTTTAAACCCTCTCTTACATCCTCATATACATCTGATATGGCCCTACCTTTAAAACACTTTGTTCTATGTCATATACTTTCAACACAGACCCTGCATCACTGTCATATGAAATGACAATTATTTTTAAAAGTCCCAAAAATAAACCTTAACTGGGCATCCAAGAGATGCTCCTCCCCTCATGTATTGCACATAAAATTGAGCCACCGTGACATCTCTAAATTTGATGTACAAATGCTTGAAGCTGAATAAAAGAAAGTGCAGAAGAATTATTGCTTCAGTTCAGTAGTTTTGCTCCCACACAGATGACAAAGCCAACTAAATGCTGCACAGTGGAGGTAGTCTTGTAAACACAAACATGTTCCACATGTACCGTGCTGTCTGATCCCTGACATCTCAGAGAACAGGCAAGGAAATAAAACTGGAGGTGTTATCACAACTCTAGGGCAATGCATTAGTAATTCATCAATTTGTAGATTAGAATCTGCTCCCATCTTTGATATAATCAATGAGAAAAAAGATATATCAGTGTTAGAAACACTCAGAAGTTATGTGTTGCCTGGCATTTAAGGCAGTATGCCAGGCACCTAGATTAGACAGCACTTACACTCAAAAAATACCAGAAAGCTAATGATCAATGCTAAAAAAAAGAATCTCACACTGAGGTTAGGGGAGCTGTTGGTTGAAACCAGTCTTTTTAATAATCTTTCTACAAAAGTGGTTAATTTTTAAATTACATGATATTGTGCAATTATCTAAGCAGTGGCAGCTTGAGGCCACCCAAAATTGATGACTGAAAAACCTGAGAAGATCCTTTAGCAATAGGAAGCTGGAATTCCTAATAAGCCAGCAGGATTGCAAATCCTTTTTCAAACTGATTACAGATAGACAAGGAAAGACAACCACTAATAAATAAAGCATCCAAATTATTCAAAATAATCTGCAATTGCTTCCAGACAAGATGAAAACATCACTTTACACTCATTTTGCATCTATTTTGTACCACAATCTGAAGAGATTTTATGAAAGCTATAAAAACCAAAAAGCCTGAGATCCAAGAAACAGAATTCACTATGATCCCACAGAACTGAAACCTACCTTTATTACAAAATATCTTTTTCTATCATTCTGCAAAAATAAACCAAAGGCATCACCAGAATTCCCTGGAGCATTCATGAACCACAGGCCAGAATCAGGGAATTATGTTTTGCCTTGAACCTCACAAAGGATGTGCGAGGAGCAGATTTTATCAAAGACAACCTCCCTAGCCACAGAGTGTTCCCACACACACTGTGCAGGAGTGTGGAGTGGACAATGGAGAAGAAAAGAGGGATAAAAGAGCTCAGGGTAAGTCACACCCCTTGGGTATGTTCCACTTCCTGCAACAGAAAAAATCCTTAAAAAAGCCCAATTTTCCTTTTAATTGATAACCTTGCAAATACAGTAAATACTTCTGCAACCCACAGAAGTGCTTCAAGTTCAAATCATTTCAAATACTCACCTTGTAACACAAAGGCCATACTTGCATGAACAAATCTAAATACAATTGTAACTATCAACTGAGACCATATTAAAAATAAGTCCTCCACGCTCAGTATTTTTATATTTATTAAGGAAAGTATCACATGAACACATTCCTCCTAGCAGCACAATGATAGCTGCAGAAAGTCAACTGAGTGCATTTATTTTATGATTTTTAATAACACAAGTGAACTTGCAAGGTGTGAAAATAATCCATTTTGGATTATTTTACAGTCAGAGTCCATAAAATGACATCAGGCTTGTAAGGAATATTTTCTTTTCATTTGGATGCTATTCTTAGTAGTGTCTGTATTTTAAAACTCTTCCCTTGTGGAACTGCAGAAAGAGTTCTTGTCTGGAGATAGCTACTGGCCAAATGGCCTCATGAATTTAGGATTTGTGACATACTAGTTCATTTTTATGGAGATAGCAAAAAGACTCCAAGACAGATTTAACTGATCTTCTTTAGGACCCAACTTTGCTCTGTGTTGGATTAATATAACAAACAGTTCCTGTGAGGTACACAAAGCTATTTTAGATTTGGATCAAAATGCAGAGTTGACTATTTCAACACTAGCCATGTAATTTTTCTCACACAATCACCCTCATTTGTTCACATCATAACCCCTATTTTATCACTAAATACTCAGTAGTTCTATTCACTCCTAAAACATCACCTCCTCTACTCCTTTGCCTTCCTGAGTACTGAAAAAGCCTCTACCCTCCCACAACACCTGACACACATTTTGACTTCCTCTGGCTGATCATCTCTGATCATTTAGCATTGCCCACCTCTCCCCTCCTGCACACACCTTTTTGTGTGACCAGCACAACACCTCCAGAGTTTTTCCGAAACTTTCGTGGTCCATTGTTGTTTCATGTCTATTTTCAGTGTCAAATCCTACCATCTCCACACTCAACTTCCACACCCCTGAAGTTCATTTTTCTATTGTCTCTTTTTGTTCTTAGTGTTCAGACAGCTAACAGGAGTAGGAAGTTTTACTTCCTTTAGTTTATTTTTTCCCTTGGCAAACAAACCACAAATGGAAATTCTGTGTTTCTGGAAGTCATTTGAGAGTGTTCCAGAAGTACCCCATCGCTCATGTTTAGAAGCTTTTTGGTAGGCAAGTCATCTTTTACCTGTTTCAGGTTATCTGCTAAACATTCTGTGCTTACTCTGCAGCAACTCACAGATGGGAACAAGAGCTCCTAACCAGACACCTGGGACCACAGAAAGCTTCAGCAAAAGTAGCTTCAACTCTGTAACAATCAGCTTAAAGAGTATTTTCTGGTTTTGAACAGAACTTCTCCTGCTTACAGTCATCCTTAACCTTCCAACTTTATCCTGACCCCAGAAGAAATTCAAATGGAGTTATCTAGTGTTCTCCTGAAATGTTAAGTATCATTAAAAAAACCTAATAATTCAAACATTAGACCAAAAGGAAGGTCATAATTTCATACACGTTCTGAGCAAGCGCTGCTGCTAAAAGTAGCCAAACTATTCATCCCTTTTTCCTTTGTTATTTATTTCTGGGACTACATCCTCCTTTAAATGCTTCTGCTGGAAAGCTATTTCCCCCAAGCCTTAAGCTCACAAGTGCAGCCAGCCACTTCATCCTCTGCAGAACACTACTACAATAAAATGCTCTCTGAGCTTTGCTTTTTTCAATACTGCAGCATCCACACCATCAGTTCTGGGCATGCTCTCTCCTTCCTTAATGCTCCAGAAAGGAGAAAAAGGAGTTCAACCAACTGCACTCTGCACCTGCTTACAAGGTTCTGCTTAAGGTTAACAGTGAACTTCTCTGCATATTAATAAAAGCTGATACTTAAATCTACTTTATTTGAAACTTTTCTAGAAAGGAGTAAGAACTTCCTCGTTATTCATTTTAATATTTTTAAAATTATATTTAGAATTTAATAGAAAACTTCTTATTAAGGAGTGCACTTTGCATCTTAATTTTAATAATCTCTTGTTAAAACCTATTTTTTCAATTATCACCTCCAAAGCAAGGGAGCATAAGTGATTGGATTGCCAAAAATACCTATTACAATATTAGTAATTAAAAAACAAAAGTGAGGTTGAAATATCTCTAAGTAACAATTGCACAATCTTAGCAAAGGTCCTAATTTTTTATATAGCTATTCACATGAAAGATCAAGCTAAAGTGAGAAAAAAATATCAAAAGCTAAGAATGTTATTTACAGAGTGTATGAGCTCCATTTTCAACAAGCACTTGTTAAAAGACATTAGGCCTAACTTTAGTATAGAGATTATTTAAAATCATTATTGGCAGGTACCATGTTTGGCCTTTCATCAAAACAAAACCAAAAAGAATATTGGAAAATGCCTTCTTTTTTATGACCATCTTTATTCACATACTCATGGCACAAGACATCCCAGCGAGCTGTGGGCATGCAGAGTACACAGGAATCAAACAGTGCATTCTTATACAAGAAAAATGCAATGTATAGTGCTTTTGAAATCAATTTAAGAATATTCTGTGGGCATATAAGGAAAAAGCAAAAAAAAATTAAAAAGGAGAAAAGTAAAAAGAACCTATATAGCCAGGTAGCTATCACATTTAAGATTAAAAAAGGAAAAAGCCTTCTTCCAAGGCCAAGACAAGACATTGTAAACTCAAGGGGTTTTTTTCCATCATCATAATTAGTACCCTGAAAAGAAAAAAAAAAAAAAAAGAATGAAGAGATTTATTTAGAAAAACTGCAAATGACTCATTGAACCTGCATATCCTCCAGGATAAAGAACTTCTCAGCACAGAACTCTAAATGTGGTTTCCATGAGAACAGAGGCACATCATATTTTTAATGTCTTCTCTTAGGAAGTAATCTACATTTAAAATATGGAAACTAGCATTAGAGAACTAAACCAAAGTTAACTTAGGTTCACACTCCACTGGAATACTTGTTCTCTGCAATAAGATAAAGCCATTCTGTAATGGTACCAAGAGGACAGTATCCATGTTATTCCTAATTGTGCTGCATTCACCACATTCTGGAACAGCTGCATACTTCCCAATAACAGCCGTATTGAAAAAAAAAATATTCGATTTTTTAAACTCTAACCTATCAAACAAGTCTCAGATTAATTTGGCTCTACAACTCGCACATCCAGAAGGAAAAGAACACCAACAGCTGAATTACACTACACTGATCCACAAGTTCCAAAGGCCAAATCTGAACTAATTCTTGCTATGACCAGTGAAACAATCCCAAACACCAATGAAACAGAGGAAATCCTTTGGAGAAGATAGCATTTGTACTATTCAGAAGTAGCACCTGATACAAAGGGGGGACTGACATTGCTGATCTGCGCCTATTCCCCTCCCTTTTAGGAATCAGATCAAAGCTCAAAGAGCACCTGACTGTGGGGTTTTTGCAAGCTTGGTGTCACCTGGGCTATGTGGAGGGGTTTGGCTTGTGAGAATAACCACGCCTGCCTGCTCCAGCCTCTGTTAATCCCAGGGTTCTGACTCGTATTGCACAAACCAAAATCTAACACTTACCAATCACAAAGAATCAAGGAAGAACTTTTCCACAGTAGTGAGTGAGACTTTTTACAGTATTGACAGAACAATGGCAGAGATCCGAAGAATAACTTGGTAAAACAATCACAATTCCTGGTAGGTCAGACATTCAGATCAAAAATGGCACAGGGAAAGCCTATTCTGAATGTTATGGGCTAATCCTCAGAGCACAAAGAGACAACAGAAGGCCAAGGGCCTTCAAACAAACAACAAAACAAAAAACTCCACCCACCAGGAGGAAAAAAAACCCAAAAATTCCACCAGTGGGAAATACACTGAGGTATGTTAGCTTTGGAAGGGGCAGGCAAATACAGTGGGTCCATGAACTGCAGCAATCCCCAACCGAACCAGGAGATATTTTAATAAACCCTAGATATAAGTGAGGGAAACTAAATCACATGTTAAGCAGTTAGGGGATGAGGAAATTCCCCATGTGAGCTGGGGATTTTTTTATTTTTGTTTTCTTTAAAAACAGGCATTTAAAACCTGCCATTTCAAGTCTAATTTCATTCTACCCTCTTCAGTAGCACAGCACATTCAAGGCAAATGACTTCTGACCAGAAGAAAACACCTTTGAAAAGCATTTTCTAACCTGCTGGCAGAGCACAGGTGCCTCAGCAATGCATTTGGAAGCACACAAAGATGGACACACATCATCTGCTGCTGCTATTGAAGACATCCAAACAATGGCTTGGCAAAAATACTATTACTCCTAATAGAAAAATAGTGGTGATCTTTTTGTCCAAAGCAGTTGTATTAAGAATTAACTGAGTAAAATAACAGCAGAAATATAATAGTATACTATCCATGGAAACTGTGAGTGCTCATTTATCCTTACCTTCTTCTGCCTCATCCTCCAGGGATGACATAGGCCCTCCTCCACTTGTTGGGGTGACTAATTCTTCCTCTCTGGCAGATTCTCTTTGCAGGCTGACAACTTCATAAATTGCATCTCCAGCACTTGTATGGCTTTTTCCTTCAGACTAAATGAAAATATGGGTATCTATTAGGTTGAAAAATAAGGCTAGACAATAGTTTGGTCAGGACTGCTTCAGATTTCTTTGCCTTGGCAAAAATAGATGGCAGCATCTGACAGTTCTGTTTCTCTCAGTTTTACAGGTATAAAGCACAAATAAAACTGCATTATTTCCAAAGCTGCCTCTTAACAACCATTTTCAGTATTGTTCAGAACAATGATTAAAAAACTTGCCAATTTAAACAGCTATAATGAGATTAAGTCAAAGAGAAATCTCAGCTAAAAAAAAGGGGAGAGAACAAGAGGAAAGATATTGGAGTAAGTGAAACAGGACTGAATGCCTGAGGGGGGAAAAGTAATGCTAAGATTGTTTTTGTAGGTAAAGAGGAGACTACAGAAAAAACAAAACCTCACCCTTCTGAAAAGCCTTAAATTGTGAAAAGCTCTTTTTAGTCCTTTACTCACTAAAAACCAAGAAAATGTATCTTTCTTCAGCAGAACACAATTTAAAATACACTCCTTCCAATGAGAAATGTAATGGAGCCCCATGGCAGGGGGTCTGGAACTAGATGATCTTGAAAGTCCCTGTGAACCCACACCACCCCGCAATTCTCTGACTTTCTCATGAAAAAGAAGTCAGTTAACTACAGTTTAAGCAGTTGCAAGTTTTAAAATAAAAAGAGGATATGGTTTTCCTTTGAATTACAGTTATAAACACAGTTATTTTTCAGTGACATGCAGTGATTACTACATTTTTAGAGAATTGTATATAACTGCAAACTAATGACAGTATTAAATGAAGCAGCCCAAAATGTTTTACTATTTTTTTCTTTGTGCATTTTGTCTAATCCATTAAAATAAGGTAGTTATTGGAACATACTAAAATCATCAAATTAGCCACAGAAAAGAATAGAGTTTCAGTTAGAGTACCCTCAACTTGTTTGGAAAACAAATATGATAAAGTTGAAAGGCTCCACAATACCTGCACAGGAGATATACACAAACTACTGACCAACACTTGCAATTTCAACCAGCTGGTAAAATGATGCGGATGAGCAGCTTAAACAGGGATTGTTTGGACTGACACAATGCAAGTTATTTTATAGTGAGAAACCTCTCCTCATTTATTTTAGATTAATAATTGAGACTTGCTTCCCTTAAAGCAGAGGCTCCAATTATCAGCCGGTTTTGCTGCCTGAATTTCTCATGAAGCCAGTCTAATGAATTTTGGGGTGTAGGCATAAACAGCCTGAATTCTGTAAAAATTAAGTAGGATAACATCAGAGCCATTATCCCTGTTTTATTCTCACATAACACCATTATTGAGTAATTACAAAGTACTTGGTTAAATCAATCAAGTATTGATAGCACTAATGTTATTAAGCATGGGTATCTATAGTTTTTATTTTTGAGAGAGTAAGGCATGAGATACTGTGGGTTTTGCTGTATGTTAAAATTATTACAAATCTTCAGCATGTTCTGGTTAACTGCAAGAGCCACCTGTATAAAGTGTAAAAAATTTTACTACTGGTTTCCTTTGAAGCACAAACCCACCACTACAAGGACCATGTTCTAACAATGAAAACGTGCATGAGCAATACAGTAAAACAGCTAGAAAGAACAATCCTAAATTACACATTAACCTGCATTTCTGTCAGCTTTAAGCATTCGTCATACCTGAGCACACCTTACCCATCTCAGTTGAGACTATTAAATGTGCCTGAATCTTTCCTCAGAAGGGTTATGATTTTTGTTACAATCTACTTAATGCTCAACTGCTTTCCCAGGAAGTTCCCAAATGGCTGATCCCACTGCCATCTGCAGACTTATTTCCCAAGGAGTAGCAGTGCACTGAGGTACAGGATCTTTCAAAGGTGTTGGTAGGAGCAGCTACTGCAACGCAACTGAGAATTGGTGAAATAAAGATTTGTATCAAGTCACCCAAAGAAATCCTGGCAAACACAATCAGGACCTCATCTTGCAGAAGGATTACTAGGACTAAAAATATTCCTTTTTCAAAGATCTGCAAAACAGACTCTTAATTTTGCAGCAGGAAGCAATGCACGTGTTTCTTCAGGGAAGAGAGGCATGTGTATGTTTGTCACATTATAAGGGGTGAGAAAAAGAAAGCACCCGTATTACTTAATTAAAAATGGTACAGTTGCAAGTGATTTAAAAGGCAAGCTGAACTGATAAGAGATAAGTATCAAACAGCTGAGAACAGAATACTTTTAAATGTATTTTCTTTAATGTCAAAATGTAGATATTCTTATTTGCATGTAACAGTCAGCTTTCTTAGATTTCCTTAAATTCCAAGTTGCTATGCTAATCTGTAGAAGAAATACAGAAACAACATTGCTTGAGATTTATTTACTCCCTAAGTGTTAAACACAGCAGCAATTTTCCCATGTAACATCAACACAGCTTGGTTTTTTTCAGACCTATTGCTGTGCTCCACAAAAAGATGGCAACTGAAATAGTCCCATTAAGCTCTGTAAAATTAAAACACTGCTCTTTGGTTCCGTTAGTCAAAGATCATGTACTGTGGGCATTGGAACAGTGGTGCAACCTGGCCTCTGCTCTTCACTTTTGGAGGCAATACCAAGACATAAGTCTTTGGAGAAAGCAGGTGAGCAGTGGCTGCAGGAGGATGCAGCTGCACATCATTCTATGCGCAGATGTAGCTCTTGTACCTCAGCCAATGCCAAAACCAGAAGGGACTTGAGCTCCAATCATAACAGCCTCACTCTCTTACACCTCAGCATCATCACCTTTGTCTTTAACAGGCCACATTCTTACAACCATCTGCCCTCATATTGTAAATGTCAGCAGCCCTTGGATTTTACAATGAACAATTATAGAGCCATTGCCCAATTCTACCAGTCAAGTGGATTTGCTTTAGAGATTGTAGAGAATTAAAGAGAATTCAACAGGCAGGTTCAAAATAATTTAAGCCCACAAAACAATGACTTACAACTCATTGCAATTCAGTTTATGAAGTGTGCTGGGTTAGAGTTATTTCCTTCACAGTGGCTGCTTTGGGCTTCTGCTGGAAACAGTGTTGATAACACAGGGGAATTTCAGCTCCTGCCCAGCAGCTGCTGACACAGTCAGGGCCATCCCACCAGCAAAAGGGCTTGAGGTGCACAGAAAGCTGGGTGGGGACACAGCCAGCACAGCTAACCCAAACTGACCCAAGGGATGCTCCAGACCATATGGCATCATGCCTGCCATGTAAAGTGAGGGAAAACAGGAAGAAGGGGTGATGTTTGGAATGATGGCATCTGTCTTCCCAAGCCAGTGTTACACATTTCCCCAGGGGATGGCTGAGCACCTGCCTGCCCATGGGAAGTGGTGAATGAATTCCCTGTGTTGCTTTGCTTGAGCACATGGCTTTTGCTTTCCCTACTGAACTGTCTCCATCTCAACCCACAAGTTTTCTCACTTCTACTCTGCTGATTCTCTCCTCCATCCCACCATGGGGGAGTGAGCAAGTGGCTGTGTGGGCCTTGCTAGATGGGGTTAAACCATGACACAAAAGCACTGAACCCATACACATGCTACTTAATCCTTATGCATTAGAGCATCCCTGAAATAAACAGTTCAAAGAAACAAGCTGCTGAGGAGCAGGTGCCATACTAACTTTTATAAAGGCCAAATTAGGACATATGAGACTGTGGTAGTGTTTGAGGGTCCCCAGGATGAGGGAAAAGATGAGAATCTTGACTCCATGTTTCAGAAGGCTGATTTATTATTTTATGATCTATATTATATTAAAAGAATATGATTACTAAAACTACACTAAAGAAAGAGAAAGGAGACATCAGAAGGCTAGAAAAGAATGATAATAAAATCTTGTGACTGACCAGAGAGTCTGACACAGCTGGACCCTGACTGGTCATGAAGTAGAAACAATTCACATGAGACCAATCAAAGATGCACCTGCCACATTCCAGAGCAGCAGATAATTATTGTTTACATTTTGTTTCTGAGGCCTCTCAGTTCCTCAGGAGAAAAACCCTGGCAAAGGTACTTTTCAGAAAATATGTCAGTGACATGAGACAAATGTTCTAAATTAAAAAAAAACAAAGGCACTACCTGTTTTAGCTTCATGTAGAAAGTTTCTGTGAAGGTTTTCCTGCTGAAGTACCAGAAGCGTTCGTTGGCAGGGTACACACGCACCACGGTCTCCAGCAGGAACCTGACTGGCTCCACCACCTCAGTGACAACCATGTCCACAGCCACAGTCATGAACACACGCTTATCTGAAACACAGACATGAGAAAAACTAGGCACAGCTCAAATCTGTAAAATCCTTGTTCAAATTGAAAATCCTTTTTGTTCCATTAATGATTCTATTGCACCTGTTTTATTTGCCCGAGTTCTATGCACTCCATGCCTGTTGCACAGAATCAAAGTTTGCATTAACCATCTGATAACTTCAAAACCAAAGATATTACACCTTGTTTTAAAGATGGGGCCAAGACATCATGCAAAGAAAAACACCACTGAAGTACACAAACCTCATCAAACAAAAGGAGCATGTAGAGGATAAGGTCACACAGTGAAGTGTAAGGAGTTCTGTTAGATGCTACTAGAAATAATGTGGTGTGAAAATCCACCAGCATGAACAGTGACACTGGCTGTAGGTACTTGGATATGCCTTTAAGCAAATGACCTGAGCTCTGCCTCAGGACAGGAAATAAATTCCAGACTTACATTCCAAGTTTTTTAATCCCATCAGAGAATGTAAATTCCAGCAATAAGAAACTCAGCTATACAATCAAGCACTTGAATGCATCATTGCCAGCTGCCCCAAGATGCAGGGGATGAAATTTGTAATCAGCTCACAACTAGGAGGAGGAGAACCCCAATGCCTGCTATTCATACTGCTTTGCTGAATACAATTTGCAAATGCTTAGAAGCAAAAATCCCAATAACCAGTGACAGGCACATCAGCCCCAAACACTAATGTAACATCTCCAATCACCACCACACACTGTTCTGTGAACAGTTATTCACCACTCTGTGCTGGGCACGTTTATACAGAGAAATTCCTTGCAATGGACTCTTGGAACATAATGTTTCATGGACTTACACATGCACCGTGATTGCCAACAGAAAGTGCACACACCAAAAACCCCTGCTGGGTAAACACTGACTAGGTTCCACTACCTTTTGGAGTTTCCTCATTAAGTACTAGAAACATGGGTGCATTAGGATTCCACATTCCAGTAATGACATAAGCCTTCCCATCAGAACTCTTTCCCATGGATTCCTAAAAATAAAATCAGACAGGATTGTATTACAGTCGTGGTTTGAGATCAAAGAGAGGGACATGGGGATGAGAAACAGTTCTAGGAACCTTAAAGAGAATGAATTAATGGAATGAACTACTACTAGTATGAGCCAAGTAGATCCTTCCTGAAGTTTTCTGGAACAGACCCTATGGATCACACAGGCCTGTTTGCAGCCTCTATAGACAAAAGGACTGATGTGCCCTCTCTTGCAACTCAGTAAAGGATGAGTGACTGAGGTCTCCAGATTTAAATACGGAGAAAGGAGGTTGAAAGGAAATCACAAATGCCTATTTCTGTGCTACAGTCAAGAAATAAACCAACACAGTCAAGAAATAAACCAACACAGTCAAGAAATCCAGCAGTTAAATGTACTTGGAATGTGAACGTAAATAGAATTCAAGCTGGAGTAAACACAGGAATTAAAATACAGTAAAAAGGTGTTGTATAGATTTATAGGAACAACAACACTCCAAAACTCATTCTAATTAATTCAGTTTTATAATCAAATAAAAAAGGGAAAAATCAGAACTGATTTCAGCAAATAAAACCAGGAAAAAAAAAGAGCTGGTAAATACAATCAGGCCTATAAATGAGACTGACAAGAGAACTAAACACTGATAAATAGAACCAGCAGCATGAACTGAGAAATGAACTAGGCAAAACTGGGACAACTATAAAACCACAAAAGGTCTGATGGGTTTAACTCTCCCAAATTTGCCCTAAACCAGGTCACTCTAGCACTTCATAACTTGAAAATGGTTGTATTATCCACAGAGAGAAAGTAAATTGGTATTATCACAGAAAGGATCACATTGTTTTGCAGTTCTTTCAGACACAACTCTAAGAAATAGAATATTGTAGAAGACAAGCGAATACTTCAAACTCTGGGCAAGAACTTAAAATCAAATGAAGGAAACAAAGACTAAGTTTTCAGCCCCTTGGGAAAATAAGAGCACTTCCCATCCAAATATGAAAGCATTATTTGCTCTAAATTTTTAGGGAACATGCTTAACACAATACAGAAAGCTCAGTTATTTGTAACAACCTAATCTCTGCTTCACTAATTGAACAAAAACCAGGTGCCACAGGTTTTGATGTGTGCATCAAAATGATTTCTCCATCTTATGACTGTAGACATCAAATCCCATGATTTAAGAAACAAAAAAAAGAAAGCAAAAGACATTAAAAGCTCATTTTGCTGGAGTTTGTGGGTTTTTTCCTTTTTTCCAATCACCTTATCTTATTTAACAGTTTTTAGAGCTAAGTATTACCATGTCTAGTAAATGCATGTCACTGTTCTTCACATTTCGTCCAGGGCTTAGCAACATCCCAAAGCACCTGTGAAGGTTATTTAAAACAAAAAAAAGGAAAAGAAAGACATATATTAGCTTTTCACAATACAAGAATCTTTGCTTGAACATAACGGACAGCCACCTACTGCTTCTAATTTTAAGAGTACCTTTCAGAGAATTGTTTGTTATTGTTATGGCAACGCTCAGGAAACAACACAACACATGTTACAGAAAAAACAATGAAATTATTTCCCAGAATGAAGATGGCAGAAACTAGCATCTGGCCTTGAGTGAAAACTCAACTGTTCCTAAAGACCATTTATAATAATGAGTTCAAAGATACCAATAATTCCTACACATTAGTGATGGAAACTGGCAGGAAAAAATTCAGCTTCTCCCCAGCTCATTTTAAAAATTGTTCTCATGCAATCATAGGAAAAAATTCATTCATTCTATTATTCACAATAGCACTGGTGCAAAAAATCACATAGCATCATAGATCCTTAAAAAAAACCACCAAGAAACAACAATTTGCTCAATTTTAAGACTTCATTCTTCATTTTTTTTAATCTGAATTTGTGTGATATACAGGGCCTTGAATTCCAGTCAAATCATTTTACAAGAAAAATGCTCTTGATATTCTTAAGAGGAAGAAAAAAAACCCAAAAAATTTCCTCAGACATTCATATTTTCAAACTTCCTGACTACTGAAGGCACAAATCCAGGCTTGAGGTCTCTGCAAATCATCCATATCTTTCTCTCCATTATGAACATACTCCATTATGAATAAAAACACCAAACAGAATTATGTATGTGCAACAAACAGCAAGCTGTCTTGCAGAGGTTTTTGAAAAACCTTAGATCTCAAATGAAAAAGAGAAAAAAACTGAAAGTAATTGCTATTTGCAATACTATGGAAAATTTGGCTTGTAATTCAGAGGGTTTTGTTGGAAGAATTTTTATTCTGTTTGGTTCTCTGATAACCAAACTGCTTTTTCTCACTGATTTTTAGAACTAAGTAATATGCTGAACAATACTGCTTGGACATATGAACACCAGCAACTAAAATTTTAATAATACTATGAACTGTAGAAGTGTCAAGATATGCAATCACTACCCCACCTAGCTTTCTCCTATTACATTAGGGGTATAGGGTTTTTATTTTTCATCTCATTACACTTAACATCCACAATAGTATTCTCCATTCTCCACACTCTTTCACTACTACAATCACAAAAATCTAAGTGGTAAATAAACCAGTAGACAAGGATTTCGATTTATCTACATCCACAATCCAGTGCCATGAAAAGCACCCCAACCAGCTCAGATCCAGGATTTGGATTTAGCCACACAAACCAGGTTCTCTGAGAGACTAAATAAACTGGGCAGAACCCAACAGCATCACTACTACTTGTTGTTCCTGGGGCAGAAATAGCTCTGAGAGAGCTACAACTGATAGTAGTAGGGGATCACCAGCTCCTGCCACAGCTGCTACAGAGAAATGTAAGGCCAAGATGCAGAAGAAGGCCAAATATTTGTGCCTTTCAAAGACAACAGCTCTCAGATGCTGCTCCTGCTGTGCATCACCCAGATGTACACAAGTTCTGATGTGTGACAGCCAAAATTTTTGGGGAGTATGTTTCCAAAATAGTGGGAGTCAGGAACAAGTAACCCCTGCCTCTCACAGAAGCACACTTATGATGCCTAGCAGCATCCTGCTGCAAGAAGAGTCAGGGCTTCTCTTTCCTCTTATTTCAAAGAGGAAAATCAGTTCAAGCCAGGTCAGAACCCTCACTTGCAGAAGATGGATTTTACAGAAACAGTTATCAGCACATTCAGCCTCTGACATGAGGGGGCTCAACCACACATCCAGGATTTAAAATGACCTGCACAGATTGTGGGTCTCACTTCAGACTTGCTGGATTTCTGCACTTAAAGGTGGCTACCAAGCAGCTCTGTGCAACTGCACATACTCCATTACTTTCTAGACCAGCAGGAAAATTTAAAAAAAGAACTGTAATTGTTATTCACAACATATATTTTAATTTATAAAAATACAAATGCTACCCGTGGATAAAACTGATAGTATTAAGTTAACACTGTGACAGGACAAAAGGGGATGGCTTCACACTGTCAGAGGGCAGGATTACATCAAATAGTAGGAATAAATTCTTCCCTGTGAGCGTGGTGAGGCCCTGCCAAGGCTGCCCAGAGAAGCTGTGGTTACTCCATCTCTGGAAGTGTTCAGGGCCAGGCTGGACAGGGCTTGAAGCAATCTGGTCGAGTGGAAGGTATCCCTGCCCATGACAGCAGAGTGGTCTTTAAGGTCCCTTCCAACCCAAACCCTTCTGGTATTCAGTGAACCATTACTAATGAGAAACCAACCAATATTTTGTAATGCAATTCTAAGGATATCAGCCTAGACTTTAACCTAAGGTATACCTACGTAACTCAGGATTCACTCACAGCAATGACTAGTAGCAAACTACACCTAAACATCACTGTACTGAAAAGAGTGTAAATCCTTCCATCTCTGAGAATGAAGGGCTACTTCACTCTTAAAAACAGCTTCCTTAAAGCCCCTGACCATTACCCAGAATTTTCTTCCTGAATCCTATAAACAACTGAGACTTGATATCCCCCATGGTGGGACTGAAGCTATGTAGTGCCACACATGACTCAGAAATGAACACCATCTCTTCAGCGGCTTTGATCCAAATAAAAACTGGCAAAGCCCAGGTCAAACAGGGCACAAGAGCAGGAAGGGCCAAAGTAATGCATGAGAGTAACTTTCTGCATCACCCTGACCCAGCCCCAGGCTCTGTCTGAACACCAGGAGGAAGCACTTTCTCTCAGCAGCAGCCAAGTTTAATCTCCTGAAACCATGACAAAAGATTTTTGAAATCTGTAAACCAGGGACAAAATTTCTTCACAAATATTTTTTTGCATTGTAATTTCCACTTAGAATACTTTTGAAGACACATTCAATTGCTCAGAAGCTTAGTCTGATGTAACCTGCATCCATCTTTCATCAGTTTTGAATTTTAATCTTATTGGGGGTAAGTGCATAAAAAGACTTACAAGCCTGTGTATGTAATTTCAATTAAATAACTTTTACACAACAAAGCTTGTGGTCATAAAAATAACACCCTCAATTGAATATTCTAAACACTACCAAAATAAAAGCTAATTTCTAAGAAAGATAGTTTTACACTGGGGAGAAAATAAATAATCAAATGCTATTCATAAATGCCCCATTAACTGAATCCTGAAGGCAAAACAGTTTAAATTCAAATTACACTGAAAATAGATTTTTTTAAAGTCAATGAGTAGCAAAAGCCTAATTTTACAACACAAAAACAACGACAAAAATTTTTACTGCATATTCCTTGTCTAAAACTTTAGCTTCCATTCTAAAGTAAAAGCTTGAAACCAAGTCAAGAGATCACTAAGGTTTTGGGAGGGTTGGGGGGCAGGTTTTCTTGATTCTCCTGTTATCTTGAATTTCCTTTTTACTACAACCAAATTCTCCCATTGTTACTCTTTTGCTAAGATTGCCATCTGGTGGCATTAATTCTGTTGTGCAATCATACTTTGTGTTATTAGTACATTTTTTTCTATCACATAACTTGCTAAGTCAGAGAAAGCTGCATTAAATACCATTCTTTCAAAAATATAACCTTCATCATTTTTCTAAGATTTTTACCTTTCAATGGCCAGTTCTTTGTTGGAAAGTTGCTGAACTGTGATCACCACTTTCTTCTCAATTCCCTGTTTAAGCTTGAAGTACAATTTATCTCTGTCCTTTGGCACAGGGCTAAAAGAATAAAAACATCCTTCAGCAGGTATAGAACACGAATTGTTAAATACAGAAAAGAGTTTAAGCTTTCCTAAACTTTAAATTAATTCAAAATTCAATAGATTTTTAAAAATCAGAAGAAACCACTAGACTGTATTTACACAAGAAACTTAGTTTGATTAAAGTTTTTAAAAGACTTCTTACTATCTTTTCCATTTGCACAGGCATCCACTGAGCATCCCTAAAAGAAATGATGCAGTGAAAAGAAATTCACTTGAAGAAGGTATCTTGAAGTTTTATCTTTTTACAGAAAAAATACAGAGAAGAAAATTGTACCATCAAAAGAGCAGCTTCCTATTTACAGCATTTCTGCTCATGAAAAGAGGTCAAATGAATTTTGTTGCAACACAGTAGCTGTGTGTGTGGAAAGCAGCTGTGTGCTTTTTCCAAAGAGATTTCTGCTTTTTCCTTTCCATTCCGATTACCTAAAATTTCCTTTTCCATCATCTTCTTTGACTTCTAAGGAGACACTGAAAGTGTACACATCACTGTCTGGTGTGGGAAGAACAAAGTCCTTCACGTGATCAGATGCTTGTTTGGAAGAACGCTTGAATGCTGTGGAGAAACTATACAAAATTCGGCTGACCTGCAGAAAAGCAAAATCATTCATATTGATCAAAAATAAAGGTGCTTTTAATGAGGCATGGTGAAGGGTTTTTGAAGGTCAAAAATCACTTGCCTCTTATACTGAACACAAATCATGCTGTTATGTACCACAAATAACTCAACATCATGTGTTTAGCAACCAAGCCATTTCAGTAGCAACCTCTCCTATTTCCATTCCTGATACGTTCCCTGCTCGTGTCATGCTCAGTGAGTTAATATAAATTAGATTAGAGATTAGGAATGCAGCTCATTAGAGGACCTGCATAATGTACTTTTCAAGTTGTGTTTTAGCAACATAACATACAGCTTGCCCTGACAGATGTCAAAACCCAAGGAATTTTTTCTTTTTCAGCCTCTTTTTCCACCTTAAAAAGACCTTTTCTCCCAGATCATTACATAGTCCTTCCTAAAATACCTAGGGGAGAGTACTGTAACATGGTTCTTTTTAATTCCAAAGGTATACAATGCAACTCCAGTATCAAACATAGCCAAATGAGGCCTGCAAAAGCCCCAAATGAGGCTTTCCAGATCTTCCCATTATAGTGTACTTCAGAATTTTGTTGAAATACTAAAAGCAAAAACTTAAAATTATACCAATATATGTATTATTACATAATTATAATATGTATTATATTATATAATGTGTATAATATATGTAATATTATATTATTAAAATTATAATAATTAATGTATGACTAGCTTCACATTCTACAAAACTCATTCATATGTGCTAACACATTTTTCAAGGCACTATATATAATTTCCACATTGGGAATGACCTCTTCAAACCCTTGTATCCTTTTCCCCAGTCACTGCACACCACAGAATACTTACAGCTTCTTTAATCTCACAGGAGAAGACATGGATCTGGAACTCTTCTGTCCCACAGCTGCTCTCAGTAAATGCAAAGCAGTCACTCTCTGAAGTCCCGTTTTGTCCCCTCACACAAAACAACACCTTATAGATGGGAAACGAGGCTATCTCCAAATTGCTCAATTGATTAATTATTCTGGCAAGAAAAGGAACAGGGAAGATCAAAGGAACAGGTCAGTAAAACAGACAGGCCTACCTAAAAGGCTTTTCTGTAATTAGATAAATAAGAATCTAAACTCTAATTACTGCTAAATTCAAGTAGATGAGATGGGCAGCAGGAACAGAAATGTCATGCTTTACAAATTAAATGTGTAAATGTTTCTGGTTGTAACACTGACTTAGTTTCTTTTATATGCCATAATACAGACAAATACAGTACCTCTAGATCAGACAGTAAACAATGGCCATTGCTTGTGAAAAATACAAAAGAAGAAACTTAGAAACCAGAGCCAACCCTAAAAATGTGATTTGTATACAAAGAAAATGCAACATTAAAAAGGAATTTAAATATCTGTTTAAAAAATCATTATGAAAATGATTTCACAATCAACAGGACTTAGCAAACAACACCACCACAGCTCAGCAAACGCTGCCACATTCAGGTGAATATTTAGCACAGACCTAAGACTTCACCCAAAATTTTAAAATACTCTCAAACACAGAACCCAAAGAATATTTCAGAAACTTAAAAGCAGGAGCCGTGTTTCAGAACAGACTGGTGGATAATGACTTTTAGAGAATAACAAACGTTCTCCTCTATATTCTCACTACTTGTACATATGTACATTCAGATCAAGGACCAATAAAAATTAGTCACCTAAAATCCCAAGTCTGTAACAATAAAAATATAGGACTAACCTAAAGGGAATAAGAGGCCTGGGAGGATTCAGCACACTGTAATTTTGGTGGGACGTTACTTGTCCTATGAGGTTCCAGTTTTCAGACACCAGGTATGAACACTCCTCAAAGCCAGCACTAGTATCACCTAAGCTTTGATGCAATGTGTTATGTCACATTCAACATTTCAGTTCTGTGCAGGTTTTTAGGCAGTCCCATAATTACTGATCTCCTCTGAAATTAAAGATCAAAGGAACCTGATGTTTCACTTGCAAAACATCTCTCCTGAACATCTGGCTACAGTGAGTACAAAAAACAGGCACAGAACACCTTACGTCTTGTGTAAGGGTGACTGTTGCCATTGTAGAAGTACAGAAATACAATATTTTCTGGTGTCAAATTAAACTCAAACTGGGTTCAAAGAAAAAAATGGAAGAAAATAATACAGATTCTTGAAGATTCTTCTCTTCCTCCACAAGAAGATAGTCAATACATAAACACAGCTCAGGCAAGGAAGGAAATCTAATCATATCCTTCGGATACCTTGGTATCAGAGCTTAAAAATAAACATCTTGGATATTGAGATGCTCCCTACTTCTGGATGCAAAAATGCTACAGGTGCATCCTGATCAAGAACCTTTGACTCCCTCATCACTAATTAAAAGATCCTTCTCACATGGGGAAAGTAAATATTTTCTAGTATCTGGAGACTGTCAGCACTGCCATCATGAGGCAGACATGGGTCAGAGCTGGCTTCTGCACAGCAATGGCTGGAAACAGACTGGCACCTCAACTCTGAAACACAGATGGGGGAGTCTAAACTGACACTTCTGCAGCAAACCCAAGGCCAGAAGGACTCCTGCAAGATGTAGACTTTTGGAGGCATTGACAGACTAGGAAGGTCAGGAGAGCACAGGTATTACCAGCTCTCCCTTTCCAGTATCTCTCATTATCATATTTGAACAGATATTAAGGTAGAAAGAGATATTTTTGTTGACACTGTGGTAGCTGGTACATCAGACATGCACTGCATTGTAAATCTGAGCACAAATTTTGCTGCTTCAGAGGTATTTCTCAAAATTAAGTGTCTTCAGCAAGAACCTCAGGCACAAATCCAACAATTCTATTCCCCTATGCGAGTAACAAAGTGAGAAACCACTTCTATGTGTCTGCTTAAGCAACAAATGAACTCTTGTGGTGTTACCTTACAGAGCCTTCTGGAATGTTTGGGACATAGAGTGTTACAGGTAAAGGGGTTTGACTTGAGGACTTCATGTTTGCCATGGCATGCAGAGCTTCTGGTTCATTCCGTGGGGCTGACACCTTTGTACAACCCAAATAAGTCAGTTTGTTAAACAGCACACTGTCCTCTTCCAGGGGCTCACTGGGAGAAGATGGCCTTGGTGCAGAGATTTCTGGAAATGAAGAAAACACTTCTTTAGCCATTTGCTTTTATTTCCACACATTCTTTCTCTCCAATGAGTTCCACAGCCAAATCTCCTACATTTTCCAGAAAAGGACATGAGAGCAGACAGTTCAACTCCAATAGCAGGAAATCCATTTGACAGCTTAATATTACTGTGAAGTCTGTTCTAATCTAATTCATGTTTCCAAGGGTGGCATGGGGACAAACTGCATTTTGGTTCTCTTTAGCACCACAGGAACACAGCACAGACATTCTGAATCCTTCTAAGCAGTCTCAGAATCACAGAACCATAGAACATTAAGGGGCTGGAATAGATCTTGAAGATCACCTAGGCTCAACCCCCTGTGTGTCCTGTTACTTCTATTTCTTATTACTAGAGCTGATAATGCCATAATATTTAGAATCATGAAGGCTGCAAAACTAAATTATTCCTGTTAGGGCTGGAGTGGGGCAAGAGAAACAAATCTACAAATATTTCTTTGTTCATGCTTGCTAAGGGCTGGGTTTTGTTTGAAGAATGTCAAACAGGAAAACAGTAAGGTAAGTGTCTCAGAAATACAGCAGGCATGTAATTAAGAGAAAGGTGTTTCCATTTCATATAAACTATTTCTTTTATTCCCAACAGATACTATGGGAATTAGCTGATAGAATACCACAGAAGTGCCCTGCATGCTATTGACGTAAAAAGAATTCTAGTTTAAAGCACAAAAAAATGACCACAGCATTGTATCCCTAATATATGTAACAAAATACATGTATTTTTATATTGCAGGTTTTCTATATGTATCTAAAGAAGCTACAATGTATTTTACTTAAAATATATACAATATAGTTTACATTAAAAGCTTTCAGTCTTCCCCTTTTCATGAAAACTTTATACATCAGGAAAGTACCAGAATCACTCCTAGCAAATATCAAATCCTAAGCTAGCCTTACTGCACCAGAGATGGCCAGTTCAATCAGTTTGCTCAGGGTGTATTTCATTTGCAGGTAGCACTATCCGTGAACACTGTCCTGAAACTTCTTGAGCT